>NW_023994105.1:0-600000 GCF_015586225.1 Lucilia sericata | reverse complement strand
CTGAATCTTAAATACCCTCCACCAGCAAGTTCCTTTTTATTAAAACCCATTCAACTATCTAATTTTTAGATAACTTGCCAACATTTTTGTTTCCGTATTCAAGATAGCTTTATTTGACAATGAAATATGCACTTTTAAGTGATTTTCGGAAGTGGGCCTTATATGGAAGCTATGAGCAATAATGGATCGATCCGTAAAAAATTTGGTGGAATGATTTGTATGTACACATAACATAGCTCGAATTTTATCGCTTAGGCGTTATCGTTTACCCTCTATCACCACTGATGGTGGTGGTGGGTATAAAAAGGGACCAAAAATAGGTACAATTTTCACCCCTTAAACGTCCAAAAAGTACTAATTTTTATTTTTTCGTTAAGTTATGAAGAAGTCAAAAATATTTTTTGCATTTTCACTGGTTTAAAAGTTTATTCCCTAAAGGAGCCGAATTTGAAAAAATACCAGATATCTGTACGCTTATTTTTTAAATGAAATTGTTTTTGTATCTTTTCTAGTTTAGGAGATATGAGGTCACCGAATTTACCTGAATTGGGATTTCCCGTTTAACATTTCTAAAAATAAATAGTTTAAAGATTTCTGAATAATTTCTAAGTTGTAAAAAACATTGTATTTAAAGAACGATAGAGTCCTTATAGGTAAGGTTTGTTTGGTATTGAAAATGGGCAATATCGGTCCAGGTTTTCGGATAGCCCCCTACAAATGGACCCCCGAATAAGAGCTTTAACATGCATAACTGTTTTATAGCGATGAAATTCGACATATACAAGTTTCATATTAGCCAAAATCTCTCTACCAAATTTTATGAGGATCAATAATTGAATGAGTACAACGGTCATTACTGGCTAAAAAATACGAGTATCGCGATTAAATTTGACATAAGTTTCTTAGGAGCCAACACCTCTCTACTGACTTTAATGAGAATATGCCCATAATTGACTCTACCCCCATATAAAGTCCCCTCCAGAAAATGACTTTAACGCTCATTACTGGCCTAAAAATACGTTTTGCTTATTAAAATACGAGTTTTCTTCAAGTTCTATACAAAACTAAATCTATGTACAAAATTTTATGAGTATCGGTTCATAATTGACCCTACCTGGATATAAGCTTCCGTTCAGAAAATTACTCTTACGATCATGACTGAATTGAAAATACTAGTAGAGTGATGAAATTCGAAACAAATAAGTATTATACGAATCAAAACCTGTCTATCAAATTTTGTGACAATCGGTCCATAATTGCCCATAAATGTATGTTCATTAGAGTGACCACAAAAAGAATAATATGTAAAAATATTAACTTAATAGCAAAATTTATTCATATATACGAAGTATTCAACATTATCAAAATATACGAAGTATGCTTCTACCGCGACCAGGTCACGTTTTTGGAGACAAAAGTTGTTGTAACTCTATTTAAAAGTAACCAGAATTTTGTATATAATATAAATTTTGAAGAACAATATTAGCTTTGTTTTGAGATACTAAACTTGTTTCTATTATTTACCATTCTAGAGTTATAATTTCATACGTTAGCTTTTTGGAAAAAATTTTGGATTTTTTTAAACTTTGAACGACAAGCGGCACGTGTTAACGTCATTTAATCGACAAATTTCTCAATATCTGTAAAGGGGAATCGTTTTGTGGGGTTCAGGCAAACAAGATTTAAAAATTGAAGAAAAATATTTTGTTTTTAAAAATTAATATTTTGTTAATCCAAAAGAGCTTGGTCCATAATTGACTTAAACCATATTCCAAATATCACCCGGATGTATTTATGGGAGCATTCCTTTTACGGTATAAGGTTGGATGGTGGGTATATGAGATTCAGCACAGCCGAATATAACAGCCTGACTAGTTTTTTCATAGTTTATTCGTTCAATATAATGCAATGAAGTAATTATGTGTGTAAATTATATTCATTAGTGTTTTAGTAATGCAAAACATCTCGTCTCTATTCTATTTTTTATTTCTAAAATATTTGTCCGATTTACACAAAAAAAAAATGTTTCTTATGATAGGTAATACTGTCATAATAAATTTTCTTATTGCAAAAATTTTAAATAATACTCTATGTTCTTGTAAATTGTTTTTTTTTATTGCAACACATCCAACAAACTCAAAAAATTGTCCGTACATCATAATGCTTAGAACTTAAACGTGTCCTAACTTTGGTAAGCAGACCAAATTTACTATCGATTACACTATGAATATTCAGCCATTCCGCACGAATTGAATATTTTAACATTTGTTTGTTATTAATTCTATATTACCTAATTTTTTTCCCAAAATTCCCCACATGTGTTCTATGGGATTAAGATCTCGACTCTGAGAAGGTAGGAAATACTTATTTTGCGTTATCACCTAACCATTCGCTTAAAACTTTCGACAAGAGGTTTGGGTTGTTATCATAAACGAACCGAAAATCGTCCCCTAATGCCTAACTTTATTGCATTTGCTACAAAATGTAGTTTAAAAACATGTTAGAGTGCTATATTCGGCTATGCCGAATCTTAAATACCCTCCACCAACAAACTATTTTTTATTAAACCCCATTTAACTAATGATTTATCTATACACAGAACATAATCATTTCGAATTTTATCCCGATATAATCATTTAATAACGAATTAATTGGTATTAAGAGATTTTCAGAAGTATACCTTATATGGGAGCTAAGACAACTTATGGACCGATGCGGAAAATTCCGTAGAATGATTTATATACACAAAATATACATTTATGTCGAATTTTATCCTGATAACTTTCATTGTCAATGTGCATTTAAGTAATTTTCGGAAATGGTCCTTATATGGGAGTTGTGACCAATTATAACCATTGAGAATGAGAGAAAGCGATAACAAGCAAAAATCAACAGCTCTATATAAAATAATTAAAAAAATAATAATAAACAGTGTAAAAATAGAAAGAATACTATTAAAACACTTAAAAACATTAATACTATTAGTGAACATAAAGTTTTTCTAAAATACAAATTTATTGATAAATAATCTTAAAAATAACCCAAAATGACTGACTGCTGACTGCAAGTCAGTAATTAGGGGAGAGACGGGAATAAGATGTAATGGTGTTTGCGATAAAATATATCATTGTACAAAAAAATGCTCTGGTGTAGACCAATATTCGATCGGAGTTCTAGAATCAAGTAATTTTGTTAGATTTATTTGCGAGGATTGTATGCAATATATAAGAAATGTGGATCTCGTGCTGGGAGAAATACAAGATGGGGTACGAATAAATAAACAAAACCTAAAGGAATATAAAAGGGAATTTGAATCATCATTAAAGAGCAACGAAAATGAAATAATACTCTATGTTCTTGTAAATTGTTTTTTTTTATTGCAACACATCCAACAAACTCAAAAAATTGTCCGTACATCATAATGCTTAGAACTTAAACGTGTCCTAACTTTGGTAAGCAGACCAAATTTACTATCGATTACACTATGAATATTCAGCCATTCCGCACGAATTGAATATTTTAACATTTGTTTGTTATTAATTCTATATTACCTAATTTTCTTCCCAAAATTCCCCACATGTGTTCTATGGGATTAAGATCTCGACTCTGAGAAGGTAGGAAGTACTTATTTTGCGTTATCACCTAACCATTCGCTTAAAATTTTCGACAAGAGGTTTGGGTTGTTATCATAAACGAACCGAAAATCGTCCCCTAATGCCTAACTTTATTGCATTTGCTACAAAATGTAGTTTAAAAACATGTTAGAGTGCTATATTCGGCTATGCCGAATCTTAAATACCCTCCACCAACAAACTATTTTTTATTAAACCCCATTTAACTAATGATTTATCTATACACAGAACATAATCATTTCGAATTTTATCCCGATATAATCATTTAATAACGAATTAATTGGTATTAAGAGATTTTCAGAAGTATACCTTATATGGGAGCTAAGACAACTTATGGACCGATGCGGAAAATTCCGTAGAATGATTTATATACACAAAATATACATTTATGTCGAATTTTATCCTGATAACTTTCATTGTCAATGTGCATTTAAGTAATTTTCGGAAATGGTCCTTATATGGGAGTTGTGACCAATTATAACCATTGAGAATGAGAGAAAGCGATAACAAGCAAAAATCAACAGCTCTATATAAAATAATTAAAAAAATAATAATAAACAGTGTAAAAATAGAAAGAATACTATTAAAACACTTAAAAACATTAATACTATTAGTGAACATAAAGTTTTTCTAAAATACAAATTTATTGATAAATAATCTTAAAAATAACCCAAAATGACTGACTGCTGACTGCAAGTCAGTAATTAGGGGAGAGACGGGAATAAGATGTAATGGTGTTTGCGATAAAATATATCATTGTACAAAAAAATGCTCTGGTGTAGACCAATATTCGATCGGAGTTCTAGAATCAAGTAATTTTGTTAGATTTATTTGCGAGGATTGTATGCAATATATAAGAAATTTGGATCTCGTGCTGGGAGAAATACAAGATGGGGTACGAATAAATAAACAAAACCTAAAGGAATATAAAAGGGAATTTGAATCATCATTAAAGAGCAATGAAAATGAAATAAAGCAATTATTACTGGCAATTGAGAAAAGATATGAATAAAGACTTAAAATTATTGATAACACTCAAAAAGCTTGTGAAAAAAAATGTACAAGAAATTAAAAAACTTTATGGAGCATTAAAAGACAATGAAAACAATAATAAAGAAATATGTAATAGCATAGAACAAACAAATAAAAAGATGTGCAATGAAATAAAAAAAGTAATGAAACAAACAAACAAACGAAAAACAAAGCATAATGTCATATGCAGAGACAATAAAAAAAGCAGTGATACCAGATCAAAATAAACAAGTGCCTCTAATTGTTAAACCTAAAGAAAGACAGGATGTTGAAAGAACAAAAGAAGAATTAAATAAAAAGGTTGACTCAGTGAATTTAAAAATAACAAAAATAGAAAACAGAAAAAATGGGACAGTAATAATACAAAGCGAAAATAATGAAGAAAGAGAAAAAATAAAAAATGCAATTCAAACTAAACTAAATGAAAATTATGATATTAAGGTGCCCAGTCCATATTGACTATACGGATGATGAAATAATAGAAAAAATTAAGAAACAAAATCCTATAATAAATGGTGATTTAAAATTAATACAGAAATACGAATATAAAATTAATGATAAAAGAAAAATGTATACGATAAAAGTAATCGTGGACAATGATACGTATTATAAACTAATATCGGAGCAGAAAATAAATATAGGTTGGGAAAGATGTAGAGTATTCGATGGAACAGATACAATACAATGCATGAAGCCAGAGAATGTAAAAATCAAGAATGTTGCTTAAAATGCCATGGTTGCCATAAAACAAAAGAATGTGACAAAGAACAAATAACTAAATGTATTAATTGTATTAGAATGAATAACAGATTAAATATGGGGTTAGATGACAATCATCAAACGAATAATAAAGAGTGTCCGGTATACCAAAACAAATTGAAAATAAAGAAAAAAACCTAGGCCTATATGAGTAACAATTAAAGTATATTCGTGGTGCATACACAAATGTGCAAGCGCTAATAAATAATTTTAATTTAATTGAAATAATGGCTGAAAGTGGAAATTTTGACTTCATAAAAGAAATATTTAATTATAAGAAAACTTATTTTATAGTTATTAAAGTGAAATAATAGCTCCAAATCTGAGTGATGACATAAATGAAATAGCATCGAATTTGGATAAATGTTTTGAGGAAACAGTGAACAAATTCACGTATAGAAAAACAATAACACAACGAAGTAACATCAATAATTGGTTTAATTTTAAGAACTAAAAAGATTAAAAATAGATAAAATAAGAAAACATGAATTAGCCAAATTTCAAAATACGAATTAAGCGTGGTCAATCTATATATCGAGTAGAAACTTATTCAAAACGAATGTACAAAATGAAAAAAAGAAATACATCAATAACAGAATAACTAATGCGAAAGATCAAAAACAAATGTGGAACCAAATAAAAAACTTAGTGCTTAGAAAAAACCAAACTGTGATAAAATCTGTGATATTTAATCAAATAGAATATAAGGAAAATAGACAAATAGCTGACGAATTTAACAAATACTTTTTAAATAGTATAAGAGAGATAAGAGATTCCATTGAAATTGTGCAATATTCAAATAGTATACAACCAGTATTAACTAATTTTAAATTCCGTGCAATAAATAATATAGAACTAAAACATATAATAAGTAAAATGAATAAAAAACAAGATTTTAACAAAATATTAAATAAAATCATTCTAGACAATTGGAGCTTAGTGGGTGACATTTTAGTCAATATAATTAATAAATCGCTGGAAAATGGAGAATTTCCAACAAATTGGAAAGAAACCATAATAACACCAATAGAAAAAGTAAAAAACATGAAGAACTGTGAAGAATTTAGACCGATAAACTCATTAAAAGCATGTGAAAAAATTCTTGAAAAATTAGTAAAAGAACAACTCGAAATATATCTAGAGGAAAATTCAATTTTATCTAAATATCAATCGGGATTTCGAAATAAATATTCGTGTGAAACTACAGTGAACTACGTAGTAAACAGATGGAAAAATAAAAAGAAAAATAATAAAATAATGGCAATATTTTTGGACTTTAAGAGAGCATTCGAAACAATAGACCGCAAAATATTATTAAAAAAGATGTACATGTACGGAATTCAAAGTAATGAACATTTTAGTTCAATTCGTATTAATTCGTATTTAACTAATAGAATTCAATACACTAAAATTAACAATATAAAATCTAATTCAATGACAAATGATTACGGTGTTCCACAGGGATCAATCCTGGGTGCACTGTTATTCATTATATATATATAAATGATATGCCAAATGTTTTGGAAAAAAGTGAAATTATTTTATATGCGGACGATACATTAATATTTGCTGAGGACGAGAATGATAACACATGTAAAGATAATTTAAAGCACGATATGAAAAATATCAATAACTGGTTGAAAATGAATAAACTAAAATTAAATGAAAATAAAACTAAAATAATGGAAATTAACATTACAAACAGTGCAATATTTACAATAAACAATAATATAATAGAAAAAGTAAATCAAATTAAATATATCGGTTTTATAATTGATAAGGAACTAAGCTTTAAAGATCACATAGATTATATATGCAAAAAATTGCCAAAAAATCGGGTTTTTCAAACGAATAAGAAAGAATATATCAACAATGACATCAATTAATGTTTATAATGCAATGGTAAAACCTCATTTCGAATACGGTTCCACAATCATATATACATGCTGTAAAACAACACAATTAGAAAGATTACAAAAATTACAAAACAAGGCTATGAGAATAATACTTAAATGTAACAGATATACATCAATACAACTAATGCTAAATATACTAAACTGGATGAATATCAAGCAAAGACTAGAGTTGAATACTATACTATTTATACAAAAAATAAAGAGCGGAAAAGCACCAGGATATCTATGCGAACAATTAAATTATGTAGGTGATATACAACCATATAGACTGAGAAATGCAGATGACTTCAGACTACGGTCAGCACATAACACAACTGCGCAGCTATCGTTATTCTATAAAGGACTTAAACTATTTATATAACTCCATCCCAACATATATAAAAAAAAGAAAGAAATGAATATGTATTTAGAAAAGAATGTGTAAATTTTGTTAAAAATAATACAAATGTACTTTTATAGAGCTAAAATTAATTTAATGATTATGTAATCAAATTGCAACTTAAATTGTAACTTAAAAAGTATTAATAATACTAATAAATAATAATAATAATTATAAAAAAAAAAATCAAGTGGAATTTTACTACAATAGATTTATTAATTAATGTAATATGTGCGTTTAGGTGATTTTCAAAAGTGGTATTTATATGTATAGGAGCTATGGCCAATTACGGGCCTATCCGGAAAAATTTATTGATTGATTCATATGTACACAAAACATATTTGTGTAGAATTTTATCAAGATATCTTTATTTGATAATACAACATGTGCGTTTAAGTGATTTTTTTGAAGTGGACCTTATATAGAAGCTGTTACCATATATGGACCGATCCGGAAAAAAATTGGTAGAATGATGAGCCCAAAACATATTCAAGTCGTATTTTATCCCGATAGCTTTATTATTCAAAGAAATATATGCGTTTAAGTGATTTTCGACCTTATATGGGAGCCTATCTGGAAAAAATTTCGTAGAGTGTTTCAAAGACAAAACATATGTATTTGTGTCGAATTTTATCAAGATAACTTTATTTGACAATGAAATATGTGCGTTTAAGTTATTTTCGGAAGTGGGACTTATATGGGAGCTAGGACCAATAATGAACCGATCCGGACAAAAAGTGGTAGAATGATTTATATTTACACAAAACATATTCAAGTGGAATTTTATCCTTATAGCTTTAAAATTCATTGAAATATACATATGTGTTTAAGTGATTTTCGGAAGTGGACCTTACATGGGAGCTATGACCAATTATGAGCCTATGCGGAAAAAATTTAGTAGAGTGATTCATATTTAGACAAAATATATTTATGTCGAATTTTATCAAGATAGCTTTATTTGACAATGAAATATGTGTTTTAAGGAATTTTCGGAAGTGGGCCTTATATGGGAGCTATGACCAATAATGGACCGATCCGTAAAAACTTTTGCAGAATGATTTATATATATACAAAACATATTTGCGTAGGATTTTATCCCGATAGCTTTATAATTTAATGAAATATATGCGTTTAAGTGATTTTCGGAAGTGGACTTTATATGGGAGCTATGACCAATTATGGACCTATCCGAAAAAACTTTCGTCGACTGATTCACATTTAGACTTAACATATTTGAGTCGAATTTTATCAAGATAGCTTTATTTAACATTGAAATATGTGCTTTTAAATGATTTTCGGAAGTGGGCCTTATATGGGAGCTATGACCAATAATGGACCAATCCATAAAAAATTAGGTAGCATAATTTGTATGTACACAAAACATATTCAACTCGAATTTTATCACAATAGCTTTATTTATAAATGAAATATGTGCGTTTAGGTGATTTTCGGATGTGTACCTTATATGGGAGCTATAACCAATTGTGGACCGACTGAGATCTACGTTGATATTATGATTTCTGTTCATATTATATTAGCATATACAAAGTTTTGTAGTGATACCGATATATTTGAGGGAGTTATTAATGGTAAACTCATTTCCGGGAATATATACCTTTGTATGGGGACTATGGGAAATATTGGATAGATTGTAAAGATTTTGAATACAATTGATCACTGTCTTAAATGTGTGACAAAATTCATCGAAATATCTTTGGTAGTTTCTGAGAAAACTTCAAAAAAAACTAGAAGAAGAGGTAGTCTAAAATTTTTACTCATAACTTTTTACGTTGTGAACCGATTTTGCTGATTTTCAATACCAAACTGCTTATGATAATAATAAATATTATTGGTGAATTTGGTTGATTTCATTTTCTTAGTTTTAACGTGAGCGTGTTTTACACAGACAGACAGACGGACATAGCTAAATCGACTCAGAATTTCATAAGGACCCAGAATATATATACTTTGTCAGGTCTTAGATTAATATTTCTTGGTGTTACACACGGGACGACAAACTTATATATACCCTCTATCACCACTGATGGTGGTGGAGGGTATTAGTGCTGTTAAAGTATTGAGTAGTGGGTATCGAGTATCGAGTATTTGCCCTATTTTTTGGGTACTCAATACTAAAAAGTAGTTACTCAATACTTTCAGACTTGTATATGGATTTAACTTATTTAAATTTAACGGCTATGATGTGAAAAAATACAGCTCTAAAATCTAATATAGACCATATCATTATTAGAAATGCAACTCTTAGCAATATCAAATCAATGTAAAAATAATTTAAACACTGCAATAATAGTTAAAAAGTTACAAATATTTATCGACGCTATCTAAAAAAATAAAATGTCTCAAAAGAGGTGTGATGTCTGGTCTAACTTTTCTTAAAAAAAGGAAAAATTCCTCGTTTTTAATTTAAAATAAAACCGTTAAAAGTATCGAGTAGTATTGAGTACCCAAACGAAAAGTATTGAGTAGTATTGAGTAATCAAAAGTAGTAGAATATTACAGCACTAGAGGGTATAATATTTAATTATTTATTATCCATTGGCCTGCCACGAATATGATGTTTCGGAAACATCCTTCAGACATTATACACCACACCATCACTATACCACCAACGGATTTCACACTTGCTTTATGATTTTTTTCATTCACAAGCGGTATTTTCTTTACGTCACACAAATCTTCGACTTTCTGATCCGAAAATGTTGTAATTACTTCGATCTGTAACAAAATATAGTTTTCCAGTTGTATTCCGCTTTGTTTGCGTAATATCGGGATACACCAAGCGTCCTTCACATTCTTTACTGAAGTAAAGAAGTAGATACATTTTAACATCTTGTACAACTCTTAGCTATTTCAATGACACTAACTTATAAATCACGTTAAAATTTTCGCTCCAACTGAAAATCAATACATTTTCCGCGGCCTCTTTATGTAGACGTTTCCAATTTTCCCTGTTATTTTGTATATTTCTGTAATATATTAAACAGATGATAGTGGCCTACATACAATTTGAGAATATTTTGCGAAAAATGTTCCTTCATTACTCATTTAAATTATTTTTTCATTTTGTTAGGATTTCTGGAACCGGCATTATTCTCACACTTATTTTAAATGTAAACAAAGTAAAAATTTAACGAAAAGACTTTAAAGCAGCCCTGTACCCCGTTTCTGTAACTTTTAGTGAGAAGCTCTCACATCGAAAAGTATGAAACAAAAAATTCAATCGTTTCTCGATTTGTGAGTAAAAAGTGTTTCTGTAACTTAAAGTGAGAAGAGGCTACACGAATTACGTTTTTATTAGAAATTTCCAATAAAACAGCTGTCAAAAACATAAAAATTAAAAGAAGAAAACAAAATTGCCGAACAAATTTATAAACGAAGAATAAATAAACAAAAAATATAGAAATTAAATGAAAATTGTTCGAAAAATTATCCCACTAAATTCGCCCTTGGCAAATTCTAAGTTTACGCCCACGTACTTTTTTAGCATTTGCTTCTGTATATCCAAAATTCCTCCTATTTTCTAAAAATTAGTGAACAATATTTATTTTGATCTTAATTAATTATAAATATAACATTACTTTTTCATTATTTCATAGAATTCATGTTTAAACTAATTTTTTTTACTTAAAATTTTACTTTCCGCACCGTTTTAAAATGTGAGTTTTTTTGACAGTTCATGTGAGTAACTTCTCACAAAATTTTCTTACAGAAACATTTGCATGTGAGAAATGATATTTTGTTTCAATTCACATTGTTTTTTCTTCAATTTCACTGTTTCACGCGAGAAACTTCTCGATGCGAGAGTTACAGAAACGAGGCACTGATAACAAAAGAAATTAGAATACACTTCATTTTAATGCGCCGTTATATTTTAGAGCTGTATCCTTTAACTGTTTATCTTCTGTACGGACATTTTTTTGAGATTGATTATAGAGGTGTTGCAATTAAAAAATAATTTACAAAAACATAGAGTATTATTTAAATTTTTTTGCAATTAGAAAATTTATTAGGACAGTACTAGCTATCATACGGACAATTGTTTGAGTCAGTGTATGTGATTTCCATATATTAAATGCTCCAACAAACAGTCCTATGTGTTTCAAATTATATTGATTTAATAAAACCGCCATAATATTATTTCATTTACACTAGTTAATATAATGCCGTAAAAAATGGACCATCTCCCGCCTTTTGGGGTACTAATCAACTTAAAATCACTTTATGGGTCGATTCAATCTCGTCCGTACTTCCTCTGGAACTTTTTATTTAAAGTACTTGCAGTACTTATATGAAAAAACGAAGTAGGCTTTATTTCGCACACCGATTTTTATGAAATTTTGTGAGACTAGCTTACGTATTTGGTAGATTAAGTCCACCAAATAAAATTTCAAATTGAAAATTTAATTGCAACTTCTAAACCTATTTGAAATTTTGCATAGACCGATGCTGTGCTAATAAGTCGAAATTCTAAGATAAATAATTTAATAAAGCTACGTTCAGACCTCTAAAATATTAGGTCCAAATATTTGTTTTAAAATATTTATAAAGTTGCGTCAAACAAACGCAATATTTATTTCATGTTCAAACATGAACAAATATTTGATGATGTTGTTTTATCAAACATTGCAAAAATAATTTGGTTCAAACACACAAATGTTTTGCAGCCATCGTATATTTTCATGCAAGAAAAAAACAATTTACCAATTTGTTTTAATTTTAACTGTTTTTATTAGGTTGAAAATTAAATTTATATAATAAAAGTGTATAATATTAATATTGAAAAAACTTTGTCGAATCTGAACATAAAATATTTCATGTTAACAAACAGCAATGGGTGATTTTCGTAAAACAAATTGATTTGCTGGCAAATAAATATTTTCTCATTGTTTCATCAATGTGAACACTAGAAGCCAAATAATTTACATCATTTTGGCAAAATAATTATTTGAACGCACACAAAGAAAACAACCCGACGAATATAAAACAAACCGTAACAGCTGTTTTATCAAAATAAACATTTTTTTGGTGTGATGAGTTTTTTTTGTTTACAAATATGTGTTTCTGCACGTGGAAAAGACGCAAAAACTCGTTTTCATTATTTACATTTTCAATTTGTGTTTATGCACGTTTAAAAGATTCAAAAAATTTGATTTTCATAATTTACATTAAAAAATTATTTTTGATCAATTAAAATATGCATTAAATGTGGAAAGGAACAAATCTGATAAAATATAAATATACTTGGGATTATATCGTTACAGAATGCCTTTTAATAAAAAACATAAAACAAATTTTACAATATATAGAAAATGATATATAACTGCTATCGGACGATTTTGTGAACGATAAAAACCTATATAGAACTTTAAGTTGGAAGTGTAGAAATCGGATGGCATAATTTTTTTTTTTGTAGATTTCATCGTTCTAGGTTGTGTACTACAACATCAAACTTTTTTTTACAAAAAATGTTACTACGGAAGTATATATAAAATGATATATAACTGCTATCGGATGATCTTGTGCACGATAAAAATCTATATAGAACTTTATGTTGGAAGTGTAGAAATCGGATGGCATAAATTTTTTTCCGGATTTCATCGTTCTAGGGTGTGTACTACAACAACAAACTTTTTTTTACAAAAAATGTTACTATGGAAGTATATATAAAATGATATATAACTGCTATCGGATGATCTTGTGCACTATAAAAACCTATATAGAACTTTAAGTTGGAAGTGTATAAATCGGATGGCATACATTTTTTTGTAGATTTCATCGTTCTAGGGTGTGTACTACAACAAATTTTTTTTTTTACAAACAATTTTACTATGGAAGTATATATAAAATGATATATAACTGCTATCGGACGATCTTGTGCACGATAAGAACCTATATAGAACTTTAAGTTGGAAGTGTTGAAATCGGATGGCATACATTTTTTTTGTATATTTCATCGTTCTAGGGTGTGTACTACAACAAACTTTTTTTTACAAAAAATGTTACTATGGCCGTATATATAAAATAATATATAGCTGCTATCGGACGATCTTGTGCACGATAGAAACCTATATAGAACTTTAAGTGGGAAATATGAAAACCGGATGGCGATTTTGACTCCTTGTTTATGTGGAATTTCTTGGCTATATTGGTATTTTTATTATAATTATTGGAGATAATATCTTTTTCTGAAGGGAACCTCATATGAGGGCAGTGTCAAATATGAAGCGATCCTCTTAAAATTTGGCAAAAAGATTTTAGTTCCTATAAAACTTGTTTTTGTGGTTTTTCTTCGCTATACTGGAATATTGAAGCAGGGTCTGAGTGTTAGTCATTTTCTGAAGGGGACTTTTTATGGGAATAAGGTCAATTATGTCCTGATTCTCATAAAATTGGAAAGAAAAATTTTAGTTTGTATGAAACTGATATTTTAAATCAAGTAATGGACGTTGGTGATTTTCTGAATATATGAGACCAAATCGATTTTGACTCCTATAATTATGTAGAATTTTGTTACTATTTTATTTGATACATTTTATTAGAGATTAAATTATTTTGTGAAAGGGACGTTATATTAAAGTGGCAATCATGTATCCGTAGTCCATTCTCAATAATAAACTCCATCAACTAAAAATATTTTGGCAAATATCGGCAAAGATCCCAGTCTAGGATAGGTTGATTGGAGGATGTAAACTACATCAAATCCGAAGAAATACACCTAGGCCACTATCGGGCCTGTTGTGCGCTCCAATTCATTTTATTTTTCCATGTTCAGAAACTCTGTTTCCTGGACGTAATTCCTAAGAATCTTCCAATCGGTGTTGGTTAAGAATGTTATTTCCGGAATAACATCACTTCCAAGATAATTGGATCTAACTTCGACGAATGCCTGACAATGGCAAAGAAAGTGCTCCAGAGTTTCACTGTCTTCTCCACATGCTCTACATTCGTCTGAATCCGCACGTCCAATTTTGTATAGATGTGCTCGTAATCCTGTGTGTCCACACAGAATACGTACCGTCATACTAACCTCAGACTTGCTCATTTTGAGGAGATTTCTCGTCTTGCTCTCATCAGGGTCACCCCATAGAATATTTGTGGTTCTACCCACCGTTTCATTATTCCAAGAGGCCTTATGGGATTCTCTCATTCATATTTTTAATTCAGCTTTTGTTGCGTCGAATGGTTTTGCGTTTGTCAGGTTAACTACATCGAGCTCCCTTCCCTTTAAAGCTATTACATTCGCCCTTTCGTTGCCGACTACTCCCGAGTGGCCTGGTACCCAAATGATGTGAACCTTACCTCTGTATTCAGTTAAAGCTTTCTTACAATCCAGTACGGTCTTAGATTTAATTCTATCACCTGATATCGCACTAATTGCCTTCTGGCTGTCGGTAAATATATTAAGCCCTGTGGGCGCCATATTTATTCTAATCCAATTTACACATTCCGTTATTGCTCGTACTTCTGCCTGGAAGCTTGTGTTATGATTAGGTAAACGGTGGTATATTTCTGTTTCTGGGTCTTCAATATAGAACCCCAGGCCCACTTTGTCCCCTAATTTAGAGCCATCCGTGTAACAACGGATTCCTACTGGTATTTGCTCTAATGTTCCGCTTGACCAAGATATTCTATCTGGGATTAGCGTTTCAAAGTTTCCGACATATTCTGTGTCTGGTATGCGATCAGGCACGTCCGATGAATGTGTATAATCTTCCAATGTGTCCAGTATACATTGATGACGTGTCCTATAACCGTTTTTGGTCAGTTCGCCTAAAGTAAGAGCCTGTAAGCGCCGCCTCATATCTTATATATGTTTCAATGGGTGGAATATCTAGCAACGTTTCCAGAGCCTTGGTTGAAGTAGTACACATGGCACCACTTATACCCAAGCAGCATGTACGCTGAACTCCCTGTAGTAGTTTGATATTACACTTTTTGTCCAAAGCAGTCCACCGGATTATTGAAGCATAAGCTAGAATTGGTCTAATTACACTTTTATAAAGCCAATTTGTCATAGTAGGACTAAGACCCCATTTCATGCCTATGGTTCTCCTACCTATCGCCCAGCACCGATGTGCCTTGTTGATCCTATCCTCTATGTGGTGTCTCCATTTTAATTTCCGGTCAAGTATTACACCTAAGTACTTAACTTTGTCTATCACCGGTATCTTCTTGCCCAGGAAGCAAGGTTCAGTATATGTAGAAATTTTTGTCTTTCTTGTGAAAAGACAGATTTCCGTCTTCGCCGGGTTAACATTGAGGCCTCTCGGTTGAGCCCAGCTCAAGGCCGTATTCAGAGCCTCCTCAGCTCTTCTACACAAGTAATTTGGATCCTTTCCCTTTAAAAGTATTACGACATCGACTGCATAGCAGACAGGTCTAAGTCCTTTCTCGGTTAGGGTCCTTAGGAGACTATTAATCGTGGTAACCCAGAGTAAAGGTGACAAAATGCCACCCTGTGGTATACCACGAAATACCTTTTTCCTGATAGTTATATCGTACATCTCGCAGCTTATCCATCTGTTCCTTAGCATGTAGTTGATCCACTTACGGAGCACCAGGTCAACATAAAACTGGTCTAGGGATTGGATAAGGGTATCAGTGTGCACGTTATTGAAAGCACCTTCGATGTCAATGCATACCGCTAGTGTATACAGTTTGCTATTGAAAGATTCACCTATGTAGTGGACAACTTCGTTTAAAGCGGTTTCCACCGATCGTCCCTTTACATAAGCATGCTACTTATATTTAAGGTCTTTGTATGGTATGCTGCTTTTAACCATACTATCGACTATCCGTTCCAAGGTTTTAAGTAGGAAGGACGTAAGACTTATCGGTCGATAGGACTTAGGTGTCGCATAGCTAGGTTTCCCTGGTTTGGGTATAAATATTACCCTTGCATCCTGCCATTTAACTGGGGTATATGCCAATTTTAAGCATGCAGTGAATATCTGTGACAGATGTACGGAAACCAGTCCCGCCTCCATCTGCAAAAGTGCCGGGAAAATTCCATCCGGCCCTGCAGCTTTATAGGGAGCAAAGCTCTTGATTGCCCCTTTAACCATGTCAGTTGTAATAACTATTTCCGTGTTACCCTCCCCTTCCTCCAATATCGGTTCATCTATGTTATTCGATATACCGGGTGGGAAATGAGAATCCATTAGGAGTTTCATTGTCTCCTCCATATCCTCAAGCCTCCTGCCCGTGTCATCGATCATAGATTCCGGTTGGATATGAGTTTTGGATAGGAATTTTTTTATCTTCGATACGTCATTTACGCTATCTAGCTGTTCACAGAAAAGTTTCCAGGAGTCTCGTTTGCCTTTTCGAACGATTTTCTTATATTCACCAAGTTTATTACGATACTCATCCCAAGGTTCCGGATCTCCCCAGTTACCCAGGGTTTTTCCTGGGCAGATCTCCGCTCTCGCAGAGGGCAGCTGTCCTCGAATGATTCTACCAGGGCACTTGTGAACGTTTCCACTTTTTCATCTATATCCTCTTTATTTCGATATTGAAACCTGAGAACCTAAACGGTTCTTTAGTAAGGTCCCGAACATTGTCCAATTAGTTTTAGACTTATTCCGAAACTTTATCGGCTTTGGTGGTGGCCTTAGAATTTTGAATCTTATGATGACCAGAAAATGAGTGCTCGTCCGAAACTCTCCAATCCTGAATTTCGTTTATAAGCTCTTCTGAACATACAGTTATATCTAATACTTCTTCTCTGATTCTATTGACGAAGGTAGCTTTATTACCTAAGTTCAATGTTATCAAGTCTTTAGTATTAAGGAAATGCATGAGGGCTTGTCCCCTGCGATTGGTGTTTGTACTACCGCAAGCTACATGGTGCGAGTTGGCATCACAACCTATTACAATTTTCTTAATTTTTCTTTGTGCCTCTTCAACCAGTTTCATCAGATCCGACGTTGGTGGTAGTGTCGGAGAATCGAAAGGCAGGTAAACAGATGCAAGGAATATGTTGCAAGGAATATGTATACCTTGCTTCAGCACCGTTGCGTCCGATGTGGATAATCCTGTTGAGAGGAGAAAACATAAGTTCTTGTGACATAAGATACATGTTCTCGGGCGAGATCCTGTATCAGCGTAGAAAAGTTGGAAATTTACGTGATTTAATCCAGAAACCTTGTTGCGAATCGTCCAAGGTTCCTGGATTAAAGCTATATGTATTTTGCCTGTGTTAATTTTAGCCATCAGAGCGTTGGTAGCTGTCTCGCTCCGATGGAGCGAGTCTATACTTTTATGGATTTTAGACCAATATTTCGATGTGTTACAAACGGTGTAAAAGGTTCCTTGTGATTTAGCGATCTTGAAAGTGACGGAACTAATAGGGAATCACATTGTTCGCCGGTCTCTGGTAAGATTTTAGGTTGATAGTCATGCTGCACTTAAAGCATTAATATGTCATAGCTGTATTCTTGCATAGTCGTAGAATGAAGAAAAGATCTAGGTGTTATTATGAGACCGTTTACAATAAGGCTGTGTTGGGTACCAGGACCTTGCAATATACACAAATGAGGTATCTGGCGAACTGACACGATGAGGCTCGAATCTTGGCCCATATGAACGAACAAGAACTTAAAGCCACCCCTTTCTCATTTTTTTAGGTTGATCTCTGATGGATTCCGTGACTCTATCAATCCGTCTTGGAATAAAGAATGAATTGCACATTATATATGGAGTTTTTAAAAAGGCTTAATTCTTAAGCAACCGGGATTATTATTGGAAACATTATTAAAATACATAAATTTTTCTTAGCACAAAATTAATTTGTCTAGTAATTTGTTTTTGTTTCATTTGTTTACGTTTTCACAGAAACTCACCACACAACAATCAAAAGCAGCTGTTAGGGTTTGCTGTTTTATCAAAAGGTTGTTTTATTAACGGGTATATTATTTGACCTTGGAAACCAAATGTAAGATCAAACAGTCAAATAACAGCTGTTCCTTGTTTATTTTCTGAAAAAGAGTGTTATCACCTCATACAAAAATGTAAATAGTCGCTTAAATGACAGCTTTTATTTTATTTTTTATAAAATAGAAATCTGCCACAAAGTAGTTGTGACATTTAATAGAAATTTAAGCAACTGCGTAAATTAAAGATAATTATTATTTTTTTTTTTGTTTTTTATTTTGTTAGGGTAAATTCAAATATTTTCGAACAAAAAAGTAGGATTTTGAATTTTTTTCAACAAGTATTAAATTTGACGTATATTTTCTTGATTATTTATCCGATTTTAATCGTCCCCAATTAAAGCCTATGTCTTGTAGTTCGACAATATTTTATCTAAAATATTAAATTTATAACGTGAGGATGATGACATCAAACAACGTCCTTTAATCAAGGATATTATTCCTTCACAAAAGATTGCTTATAGTGTACTCAACAATATATAAGCTATATACATTTTAGAGAATCTCAAATTCCGTATTTACATGAAGAATGTGTGTACCGAATTTCATCGAAATCGGAGAGGGTAAGGTTCGAAAATTTTTGAATTGCCCCTCTAGTTTATAGTCTACACCATTTTACATTTAAATTCTAAATTTTATTTGAAAATGAGAAATCCAAATTATTGTTGCGAAATAATAAAATTAAATTAAGAAATGCAATTTAAAATCGAGAAAAAATAAACTGAAATTCAGAATTCCAACATTATATTAAGCAATTACAAATTGAGAAAATAAATTTTTGATAATTAGAAATTTAAAATTTGTATGGAATTATTTGCAAATATTTTTCTTAATATTAAGTTGGAAATTCAAATTTCAATTTGTTTTTTCTTAATATCAATTTTGATTCCCAAAATTAATTTGGTATGTTTCAATATTAAATTGGATTTCTGAAATTCATTTTGATTTATCCCAATATAAGTTTCGATTTTCTCAGTTTAAACTTAAAATGGTTAGTCTAGTCTAAAGTCTAGTCAATAGTTTAGTCTTTAGTCTAGTCTAGTAAGTATATAGTCTAGTTTATAGTCTAGTGTAGTATATTATTTCGCAATAATAATTTGGATTTCTCATTTTCAAATAGGTTTTTCTCAATATTAATTTAAATTTCTGAACTATAATTTTTATTTTCTATATTTTAATTTGTAATTCTCAATATGAATTCATATTTTCTCAATTTAAACTTAAAATGGTGTAGTCTTTAGTCTAGTCTATAGTCTAGTATATAGTCCACACCATTTTTAAGTGAAATTGAGAACATACGCATTAAATCGAGAAAAATCCACATGAAATTGAGAATTTCCATTTCATATTAAGAAAATTCCAATTAAAATTGTGATTTTTAATTTGAAATTGAGAAAATTCCGAATCAAATTTAGAATTTTAATTTAAAGTTGGGAAAAATCCAAATAAAATTGATAATTTTAAGTTGATGTTGAGAAAATTCTAAATGAAATCGAGATTTTAAAATTTAAATTGAGAAAATTCTAAATAAATTAAGAATTTCCATTTTATATTGAGAAAATTTCAATTGAATTTGACGTTTTCAGTTTCAAATTGAGAATATTCTAAATGAAAATGCGAATTTCCATTTGAAATTTAGAAAAGTACAATTGAAATTGAGAAAATTCCAATTGAATTTGGGGAACTTTCAAATGAAATTGAGAAAATTACAAATTATTTTGCGAAAATTTTAATTTTTAATTAGGGTACATTAGGGTGGGTCGAAAATAGGCTTTTCTCTCGAATCAACTTCTAATAGTGAAATTATATTGTATTTTATCGTCAAATGGAAGACTGTAAAATATTATTAAATTATTTTGAGGGTAAGAGCCCGCGCATCGCCGCCAAAGTATGTAAATGCGTTTATATGGGAAAAATGGCACTTTTTGGAGTTTTTTCACAAAATGAGGCTTTAAGTATTAATTATTGCACCATTTTATAGCAAAATCGTAGTGTCTAAAAAATTGTCTTTCCAAAAAGATGGAAAAACTCAAAATTTGTTAAAAAAGTTTTGAGTTATTAAAATTTCCCCCGAGAATTTTGTGATTCTGAAGACATATAAAAGTAAATATAAGAAAATTTTTGTTAGTTTTGAAAAATTGTACAAAAAAATATTATGTTTATCTTTATAAGGTTCATAAATGTGCTAGTACGAATTTTTGTTCAAATTGGATAACGATTACTCGGTTTAGTCAGTGGTCAAAAAAGGGCCATTATTTTAACAGCATCTCCAAAACTCCATTTTCAAACTTTAAAAAATTTTGTTAAATGGATTATTAACAAGTAAGAGTGTTATATTCGGCCATGCCAAATCTTATATACCCATCCTTATTAATAAACTTTGATATTATCGATCTATGTTGAATCATATGTCGATATTAATATGAACATCAGGGAAATATTTGGAAGAGGGCCTTTAAAAAGGGCTTAAGCATGGACCATGCCCTTCCGAATTAAAAATATTAATTTTGTTTGATCCAATATATATAACCATAAACTGTTTTTTTGTAAAAGTGGTTATATGGAGGGTACAGTCAATTATGGACCTATCCTCGTCGGTTTATACAATAAGGGCCAATCTTTAGGTGAAAGATTAGCGATTAAATTAAAATTAATCCTCGAAAGATGTTTTTGAGTACTCAATTAGTTAATTTTGTTTGCAAGTTTAAGTGCCCAATGGAGGTGGTTTAATCTTAAGCACGAAATGCAAAAGTGTAAACAGCTGATGCAAAAAAATTAATAAAATTTTTATAAATATAAACATTAAAATATTCTATTTATTGATTAGTATAAATTATGGACACTTCAAAATACATTTTTTTGTTTTTAATTTAAGTTTTCATTAATTTTCATATTAAATTTACAATTGTCTTCTTCTTTTTTATAAAATATGCATTGTTTTGATAAGAAACAGTGACATTTTCTGTTGTTTTGTATGGCAACACTGCGAAGTTTAATCTTGTACTCAAAAACATCAAATGGTATTAACATTGGATTAAATTTATTTTTAGATTAACTAATCTAATTATTAATTTCCATTTGATTGCCAACTCAAAAACCCGGTCTAAATGTTTGTATCTAATGTCAAACAAAGTAGTTGTGACATTTAATAGAAATTTAAGCAACTGCGTAAATTAAAGATAATTATTATTTTTTTTTTTTTGTTTTTTATTTTGTTAGGGTAATTTCAAATATTTTCGAACAAAAAAGTAGGGTTTTGAATTTTTTTCAACAAGTATTAAATTTGACGTATATTTTCTTAATTATTTATCCGATTTTAATCGTCCCCAATTAAAGCCTATGTCTTGTAGTTCGACAATATTTTATCTAAAATATTAAATTTATAACGTGAGGATGATGACATCAAACAACGTCCTTTAATCAAGGATATTATTCCTTCACAAAAGATTGCTTATAGTGTACTCAACAATATATAAGCTATATACATTTTAGAGAATCTCAAATTCCGTATTTACATGAAGAATGTGTGTACCGAATTTCATCGAAATCGGAGAGGGTAAGGTTCGAAAATTTTTGAATTGCCCCTCTAGTTTATAGTCTACACCATTTTACATTTAAATTCTAAATTTTATTTGAAAATGAGAAATCCAAATTATTGTTGCGAAATAATAAAATTAAATTAAGAAATGCAATTTAACATCGAGAAAAAATAAACTGAAACTCAGAATTCCAACATTATATTAAGCAATTACAATTTGAGATAATAAATTTTTGATAATTAGAAATTTAAAATTTGTATGGAATTATTTGCAAATATTTTTCTTAATATTAAGTTGGAAATTCAAATTTCAATTTGTTTTTTCTTAATATCAATTTTGATTCCCAAAATTAATTTGGTATGTTTCAATATTAAATTGGATTTCTGAAATTCATTTTGGTTTATCCCAATATAAGTTTCGATTTTCTCAGTTTAAACTTAAAATGGTTAGTCTAGTCTAAAGTCTAGTCAATAGTTTAGTCTTTAGTCTAGTAAGTATATAGTCTAGTTTATAGTCTAGTGTAGTATATTATTTCGCAATAATAATTTGGATTTCTCATTTTCAAATAGGTTTTTCTCAATATTAATTTAAATTTCTGAACTATAATTTTTATTTTCTATATTTTAATTTGTAATTCTCAATATGAATTCATATTTTCTCAATTTAAACTTAAAATGGTGTAGTCTTTAGTCTAGTCTATAGTCTAGTATATAGTCCACACCATTTTTAAGTGAAATTGAGAACATACGCATTAAATCGAGAAAAATCCACATGAAATTGAGAATTTCCATTTCATATTAAGAAAATTCCAATTAAAATTGTGATTTTCAATTTGAAATTGAGAAAATTCCGAATCAAATTTAGAATTTTAATTTAAAGTTGGGAAAAATCCAAATAAAATTGATAATTTTAAGTTGATGTTGAGAAAATTCTAAATGAAATCGAGATTTTAAAATTTAAATTGAGAAAATTCTAAATAAAATTAAGAATTTCCATTTAATATTGAGAAAATTTCAAATAGGTTTTTCTCAATATTAATTTAAATTTCTGAACTATAATTTTTATTTTCTATATTTTAATTTGTAATTCTCAATATGAATTCATATTTTCTCAATTTAAACTTAAAATGGTGTAGTCTTTAGTCTAGTCTATAGTCTAGTATATAGTCCACCATTTTTAAGTGAAATTGAGAACATACGCATTAAATCGAGAAAAATCCACATGAAATTGAGAATTTCCATTTCATATTAAGAAAATTCCAATTAAAATTGTGATTTTCAATTTGAAATTGAGAAAATTCCGAATCAAATTTAGAATTTTAATTTAAAGTTGGGAAAAATCCAAATAAAATTGATAATTTTAAGTTGATGTTGAGAAAATTCTAAATGAAATCGAGATTTTAAAATTTAAATTGAGAAAATTCTAAATAAAATTAAGAATTTCCATTTTATATTGAGAAAATTTCAATTGAATTTGACGTTTTCAGTTTCAAATTGAGAATATTCTAAATGAAAATGCGAATTTCCATTTGAAATTTAGAAAAGTACAATTGAAATTGAGAAAATTCCAATTGAATTTGGGGAACTTTCAAATGAAATTGAGAAAATTACAAATTATTTTGCGAAAATTTTAATTTTTAATTAGGGTACATTAGGGTGGGTCGAAAATAGGCTTTTCTCTCGAATCAACTTCTAATAGTGAAATTATGTTGTATTTTATCGTCAAATGGAAGACTGTAAAATATTATTAAATTATTTTGAGGGTAAGAGCCCGCGCATCGCCGCCAAAGTATGTAAATGCGTTTATATGGGAAAAATGGCACTTTTTGGAGTTTTTTCACAAAATGAGGTCAAAAAAGAGCCATTATTTTGTGGTCAAAAAAGAGCCATTATTTTAACAGCATCTCCAAAACTCCATTTTCAAACTTTAAAAAATTTTGTTAAATGGATTATTAACAAGTAAGAGTGTTATATTCGGCCATGCCAAATCTTATATACCCATCCTTATTAATAAACTTTGATATTATCGATCTATGTTGAATCATATGTCGATATTAATATGAACATCAGGGAAATATTTGGAAGAGGGCCTTTAAAAAGGGCTTAAGCATGGACCATGCCCTTCCGAATTAAAAATATTAATTTTGTTTGATCCAATATATATAACCATAAACTGTTTTTTTGTAAAAGTGGTTATATGGAGGGTACAGTCAATTATGGACCTATCCTCGTCGGTTTATACAATAAGGGCCAATCTTTAGGTGAAAGATTAGCGATTAAATTAAAATTAATCCTCGAAAGATGTTTTTGAGTACTCAATTAGTTAATTTTGTTTGCAAGTTTAAGTGCCCAATGGAGGTGGTTTAATCTTAAGCACGAAATGCAAAAGTGTAAACAGCTGATGCAAAAAAATTAATAAAATTTTTATAAATATAAACATTAAAATATTCTATTTATTGATTAGTATAAATTATGGACACTTCAAAATACATTTTTTTGTTTTTAATTTAAGTTTTCATTAATTTTCATATTAAATTTACAATTGTCTTCTTCTTTTTTATAAAATATGCATTGTTTTGATAAGAAACAGTGACATTTTCTGTTGTTTTGTATGGCAACACTGCGAAGTTTAATCTTGTACTCAAAAACATCAAATGGTATTAACATTGGATTAAATTTATTTTTAGATTAACTAATCTAATTATTAATTTCCATTTGATTGCCAACTCAAAAACCCGGTCTAAATGTTTGTATCTAATGTCAAACAAAGTAGTTGTGACATTTAATAGAAATTTAAGCAACTGCGTAAATTAAAGATAATTATTATTTTTTTTTTTTGTTTTTTATTTTGTTAGGGTAATTTCAAATATTTCCGAACAAAAAAGTAGGGTTTTGAATTTTTTTCAACAAGTATTAAATTTGACGTATATTTTCTTAATTATTTATCCGATTTTAATCGTCCCCAATTAAAGCCTATGTCTTGTAGTTCGACAATATTTTATCTAAAATATTAAATTTATAACGTGAGGATGATGACATCAAACAACGTCCTTTAATCAAGGATATTATTCCTTCACAAAAGATTGCTTATAGTGTACTCAACAATATATAAGCTATATACATTTTAGAGAATCTCAAATTCCGTATTTACATGAAGAATGTGTGTACCGAATTTCATCGAAATCGGAGAGGGTAAGGTTCGAAAATTTTTGAATTGCCCCTCTAGTTTATAGTCTACACCATTTTACATTTAAATTCTAAATTTTATTTGAAAATGAGAAATCCAAATTATTGTTGCGAAATAATAAAATTAAATTAAGAAATGCAATTTAACATCGAGAAAAAATAAACTGAAACTCAGAATTCCAACATTATATTAAGCAATTACAATTTGAGATAATAAATTTTTGATAATTAGAAATTTAAAATTTGTATGGAATTATTTGCAAATATTTTTCTTAATATTAAGTTGGAAATTCAAATTTCAATTTGTTTTTTCTTAATATCAATTTTGATTCCCAAAATTAATTTGGTATGTTTCAATATTAAATTGGATTTCTGAAATTCATTTTGGTTTATCCCAATATAAGTTTCGATTTTCTCAGTTTAAACTTAAAATGGTTAGTCTAGTCTAAAGTCTAGTCAATAGTTTAGTCTTTAGTCTAGTAAGTATATAGTCTAGTTTATAGTCTAGTGTAGTATATTATTTCGCAATAATAATTTGGATTTCTCATTTTCAAATAGGTTTTTCTCAATATTAATTTAAATTTCTGAACTATAATTTTTATTTTCTATATTTTAATTTGTAATTCTCAATATGTATTCATATTTTCTCAATTTAAACTTAAAATGGTGTAGTCTTTAGTCTAGTCTATAGTCTAGTATATAGTCCACACCATTTTTAAGTGAAATTGAGAACATACGCATTAAATCGAGAAAAATCCACATGAAATTGAGAATTTCCATTTCATATTAAGAAAATTCCAATTAAAATTGTGATTTTCAATTTGAAATTGAGAAAATTCCGAATCAAATTTAGAATTTTAATTTAAAGTTGGGAAAAATCCAAATAAAATTGATAATTTTAAGTTGATGTTGAGAAAATTCTAAATGAAATCGAGATTTTAAAATTTAAATTGAGAAAATTCTAAATAAAATTAAGAATTTCCATTTAATATTGAGAAAATTTCAAATAGGTTTTTCTCAATATTAATTTAAATTTCTGAACTATAATTTTTATTTTCTATATTTTAATTTGTAATTCTCAATATGAATTCATATTTTCTCAATTTAAACTTAAAATGGTGTAGTCTTTAGTCTAGTCTATAGTCTAGTATATAGTCCACCATTTTTAAGTGAAATTGAGAACATACGCATTAAATCGAGAAAAATCCACATGAAATTGAGAATTTCCATTTCATATTAAGAAAATTCCAATTAAAATTGTGATTTTCAATTTGAAATTGAGAAAATTCCGAATCAAATTTAGAATTTTAATTTAAAGTTGGGAAAAATCCAAATAAAATTGATAATTTTAAGTTGATGTTGAGAAAATTCTAAATGAAATCGAGATTTTAAAATTTAAATTGAGAAAATTCTAAATAAAATTAAGAATTTCCATTTTATATTGAGAAAATTTCAATTGAATTTGACGTTTTCAGTTTCAAATTGAGAATATTCTAAATGAAAATGCGAATTTCCATTTGAAATTTAGAAAAGTACAATTGAAATTGAGAAAATTCCAATTGAATTTGGGGAACTTTCAAATGAAATTGAGAAAATTACAAATTATTTTGCGAAAATTTTAATTTTTAATTAGGGTACATTAGGGTGGGTCGAAAATAGGCTTTTCTCTCGAATCAACTTCTAATAGTGAAATTATGTTGTATTTTATCGTCAAATGGAAGACTGTAAAATATTATTAAATTATTTTGAGGGTAAGAGCCCGCGCATCGCCGCCAAAGTATGTAAATGCGTTTATATGGGAAAAATGGCACTTTTTGGAGTTTTTTCACAAAATGAGGTCAAAAAAGAGCCATTATTTTGTGGTCAAAAAAGAGCCATTATTTTAACAGCATCTCCAAAACTCCATTTTCAAACTTTAAAAAATTTTGTTAAATGGATTATTAACAAGTAAGAGTGTTATATTCGGCCATGCCAAATCTTATATACCCATCCTTATTAATAAACTTTGATATTATCGATCTATGTTGAATCATATGTCGATATTAATATGAACATCAGGGAAATATTTGGAAGAGGGCCTTTAAAAAGGGCTTAAGCATGGACCATGCCCTTCCGAATTAAAAATATTAATTTTGTTTGATCCAATATATATAACCATAAACTGTTTTTTTGTAAAAGTGGTTATATGGAGGGTACAGTCAATTATGGACCTATCCTCGTCGGTTTATACAATAAGGGCCAATCTTTAGGTGAAAGATTAGCGATTAAATTAAAATTAATCCTCGAAAGATGTTTTTGAGTACTCAATTAGTTAATTTTGTTTGCAAGTTTAAGTGCCCAATGGAGGTGGTTTAATCTTAAGCACGAAATGCAAAAGTGTAAACAGCTGATGCAAAAAAATTAATAAAATTTTTATAAATATAAACATTAAAATATTCTATTTATTGATTAGTATAAATTATGGACACTTCAAAATACATTTTTTTGTTTTTAATTTAAGTTTTCATTAATTTTCATATTAAATTTACAATTGTCTTCTTCTTTTTTATAAAATATGCATTGTTTTGATAAGAAACAGTGACATTTTCTGTTGTTTTGTATGGCAACACTGCGAAGTTTAATCTTGTACTCAAAAACATCAAATGGTATTAACATTGGATTAAATTTATTTTTAGATTAACTAATCTAATTATTAATTTCCATTTGATTGCCAACTCAAAAACCCGGTCTAAATGTTTGTATCTAATGTCGCTGTACTCGTATTTTTAATTCAGTCATGAGTTTTGGGGGTTTGATAGTTATCGACCGTCCTCATCAAATTCAGTTGAAAAATTTCAGTTCCTATAAAACTACCGTAATTTGGAAGAACTTATGACCCATACATGAGCGTTAAAGTGAGTGGAGTGAATCTTATATAAGGGTCAATTATAGACCGATTTTTATAAACTTTTGTACATAAAGAAGTTGTTTATTCGATTTTCATCACCTAAGTCGTAATTTTAAGCAACTAATGAGAGTTAAAGTAATTTTACTGAAGTGGTCATTAATCGATCCATCCCCGTATAAGTCAATTAAGGATCGATACTTCTAAAATTTTGAACGATTTTTTAGGGGCATAGGGTAGGGGCTTATACAAAACATGTTTATGTGAAATTTGAGCGTTACAGCCAGTAACGAGCGTTACAGTCACTATCTGAGGGGGACCTTATATGGAGGGTGGGGTCAGTTGTAGACCGATTTCCATTATATTTGATAAAGAGTTTTTGGCTAGCACAAAACTTGTTTATGTAGAATTTCACTGCCGTAATCGCATTTATGAATCAGTAATGAGCGTTAAAGTCATTTTCTGAAAGGGGCCTATCCTTACAAAATTTTACGAAGAGATTTATGTTCCCATAGAACATGTCTGTGCCGAATTTCACCGCTATTAAGGCTTCTCTTAGCCAGTTATGGGCGATAAAGTCATTTTCTGAAGGGGACTTTATATGGGGGATAGGGTCAATTATGAACCGATTCTTATAAAATTCTACGAAGAGATTTATGTTCCCATTAAACATGTTTGTGCCGCATTTCACCGCTACTGATGCTTCTCTTAGCCAGTTATGGGCGATAAAGTTATTTTCTGAAGGTGGCCTCATATGGGCGCTAGGCGAAATCGTGGACCGATATTGCCCATTTTCAATATCAAACAAACTGCATCAACTATAAGTATCTATGCAAAATTTCAGATCGCTAGCTACTTCCATTTGGACTCTATCGTGTTTTCAACAGACAGACGGACGGACATGGCTAGATCGTCTTAGAATCTAATAAGGACCCAGAATATATATACTTTTATGGGTCTTAGACGAATATTTCAATGTGTTACAAACGGAATGACAAAAACAATATACCCCCAATCTTTTTTGATGGTGGGTATAAAAATTAAAGTTTTCTATACTGGATATTATAAAGGATATATATAACAATTAAACACAGAAAGAATGAGCTTAATACCTCTCATAGTTTTACTGTACCTGCGATGTGAATTTGAAGGATTTCGGGAAAAAGGCAATTTTTGCCAATAATTAAGTAAAAATTATATTATTACCAATTGTTGCTTAATTTTGATCAAGTAAATTGCGATTATTATTTCCGAGTCCATGAAAAGTTAGTTTTGATCAAATTTCCGAAACTAAAAATCATTAACCCTCTAAAAACCGGGGTCAAAATCAAAATTTTGAATATTTTATGTTCTTGAAGAAATAAGAGCATGTTGTTGTTAATTTGTTGATGGATATTGATGAAACTTCTTAGAAGTTATTTTTACTACATTCAAATAATACGATAAACCAAATACTGGATATATATCCATTAATTCTTTAAGAAAATTAATTTTAAAAAATTCATTTTTAAAAGTGTTTTTTGTAGTGTTTAAAAAAATCGGTCTTGAATTGACCCCAAGTATTACAGAGGGTTAATTTTTGAAGAAGTTTGATTCCTTGATTTCTGGATATATTTTCGTGTAGTTTGTCAAAATTAATTCATAATTAAATACAAAAAAAATTTGCTATTTTTAATGAAGAATATTAAATATACAAAAACTTGATTTTGACCCCGGTTTATAGAGGGTTAATGATTTTTAATTTCGGAAATTTTATCAGAAATAACTTTTCATGGACTCGGAAATAATAATCGCAATTTAATTGATCAAAATTAAGCAACAATTGGTAATAATATAATTAATGGCAAAAACTGCCTTTTTCCCGAAATCCTTCAATTTCACATCGCAGGTACGGTAAAACTATGAGAGGTCTTGAGCTCATTCTTTCTGTGTTTAATTCTTATATATATCCTTTATAATATCCAGTATAGAAAACTTTAATTTTTAAAAATCCATTTAACAAAATTTTTTAAAGTTTGAAAATGGAGTTTTGGAAATGCTGCTAAAATAATGGCCCTTTTTTGACCACAGACTAAACCAAGTAAGCGTTATCCAATTTGAACAAAAATTCGTACTAGCACATTTATGAATCTTATAAAGATAAACATAATATTTTTTTGTAAAATTTTTGAAAACTAAAACAAATTTTCTTATATTTACTTTTATATGTCTTCAGAATCACAAAATTCTCGGGGGAAATTTTAATAACTCAACCATTTTTTAACCAATTTTGAGTTTTTCCATCTTTTTGGAAGGACAATTTTGTAGACATTACGATTTTGCTATAAAATTGTGCAATAATGAATACTTAAAGCCTCAAAAAGTGCCATTTTTCCCATATAAACGCATTTACAAACTTTGGCGGCGATGCGCGGGCTCTTACCCTCAAAATAATTGAATAATATTTTACAGTCTTCCATTTGAAGTTAAAATACAACATAATTTCACTATTGGAAGTTGATCCGAGCGAAAAGCCTATTTTCGACCCACCCTAATGTACATATATGTATATGTAGTGCAATTAGGGTTGCCAGCCTGGCTGGATTGTCCAGCTTTTTTGATGCTTGTCCAGTTTCAAGCTAAAATTTAATTTGTCCAGCTAAATAGAATTTTTTAGTACACTGCAATAATTTTTATGTTATCTTTGTCAAATCATGTTAGCCAACACTGATTGTACATTTGTTATACAACTAAGTTATGATTTCCCTCTTCTATCATCATGCCTCAACACTTGAACAGATGATGTCGCAATAAATATTAGGTCTGTTCGCGTACTCGATAATTTGTAACAATTTGCAACAATTGTTATTGGATTCCGTTCGCGAACTTTTGAAAACTTGCAACGAGAGAGTAAGAGAGCGATAAAAATTACAGTTCGTTGATAGAGAATTTTTTGATTTTACTAGATATTTTTCCCCAGTAAAAAATATCCAACTTATATTCACAACATATGTTTGATTTATGAATATGTAAACAAACCAAAGAAATCGAAAATTTGGTAAATTTAATTATTTTTTTTAAGAAATATACAAATTAATTACACACGAATATTAAAAAAATTATTTGTAATTAGATTTATTTTAATTTCATTTATCATAAATTAGTTTTTAAAAGAGTTTATTTGTTGTGAAAAATCATAACAAATATTGTAAATCTAGCGTTTTTAAAATATTTAGTTTGTCTTTCTCTTAGCGATTTTGTGTAAATTTTTATTTTAATAATATGTTTGTATCATAAAGTTTTAAAACAATAATATATTTTTAATGATACTGCATATGGACTATAACAAAACGGAATTGGTATATGAGAACCTCTGCATTTTGGATTAACATTGGAATTTCTTTATTATTTGTTTTTTATATTTAAAATGTGTTATATAAATAAATTTAAGTTTTATTAATTTAAACAATTTTATTCGGAATTTTCTCAATTTCAAATTGAAAATCGTAATTTCAGTTGAAATTTTCTTAATATCAAATTGAAAATCATAATTTCATAGAATTTTCTCAATATTAAATGGAAATTCTCAATTTCATGTGGAATTTTCCCAAATTCAGTTAAAAATGGTGTAGTCTAGTCTGTAGTCTAGTCTATAGTCTAGTAATTACTTGAGAAATTATTTAATTAATTTATCACTCAATTTATTTAATTTATTACTCAATTTTATATTAATGGATATAAAAATATATTAATAATAAATAATTCTCTATAAATTTAAATTTTATAGATAATTTAATGAAAATAATTTATAATTTGGTTATTTCCCGGCTTTAAAAAAAATCGCTATAAACCGTTCCAAACAACCAAGGTTTTTCGCTACATTGACTATACTAAATAGCTACATGACAGTGCAGGTCCACCATCTGTCTCTTTTCCACTTGCACAAGGTATTGAAATGTAATTTGTATTTTTTTGTGATAAAATTATGTTGAAAAACAATATTAAATTAAATTTTTGAATAAATTGATGTTATTATTCAATGATTCTTCTTGTTCTTCTTGCTATGTTCCTCTTTTGCCTGCAAACAAAATCTTGTTTTTTTCACTGTTTTATCCGTCAATTGTTTTAAGAAATTATTTGTTGTAATGTGAACATCGGGCAAACAAATTTTCACAATTTGTTCTGAATTGTGTTTGGCATTGTTTCTTCAAACAAAACGTCAAAACAGAAATACTTTTATAATAATTTTTTGTTTTTAGGCAGAAATTTCTATGAAATTGTAAAAAACTATTGTAATTTAATTAAATAGTTTGTAATTTAATTAAATAGTTGTCGCCACGACCTTGCTTCTGCACCATTGCATCCGATTGTAAGGATCCAAAATGTTGCCATTTTGAGCCACACATTGTTTTTTTGCCATACTTGGTTTTTTTTTTATTAATAAATAAATAAGATATTCACGGCATCGGTGTTTTATTTGGAGGGCAATGGGGAGCGGATTACATCCGCCAATGTGTGTTTGTTTCTTTTCATATAAAAAACGATCAATTCAGCCCAGAGTAACAGAACAGTGACATAGAGAGAGGGATTTAGCCAAAGAGAATTCAGCCAGAGAGAACGAGAAGGATATTCAGCCAGAGAGAGGGAAGATATTCAGCAAGAGAGGAATTCAGCAAGAGAGAAGAAATGTATTCAGCAAGATAGAAGAAGAAGATATCCAGCCAGAGAGAGGGAAAACAGTCAGATGGGGAGAATAAGCAGTAAAACCGTTAACGGTTCAAACCTATGAGAGGAGCATTACTACAAAACTACTGAAGTTGTAGTTACAGAGGACTATAAAAGAGGATGTAAACGAACAATCAGTCTCTTTTGCGGTGTAACAAGTGAACAGCTAAGACGTGTGTGTCGGTAAGAAAACTACAGTGGGTAGTGTTAGGTTAGCAAGAAACACAGTAAGGCTAAGATTAGGTCTCTGGTTTACAATCAGTGGACAAACAAAAACCTTTAACGGATTTACATCTGCTAGAGGAAGATTAGGGCAGAGGTGATAGACATTTTCCCTGGAAGTTTACACTCGGGAAAATTAGGGTCAAGAAAGAACTCTAGAATTACATTCTAGAAGAAACCCGTAGGCAAGCAATGGCTCAGGGCAAAAGCGATAGAAATCTTCCTGCAAGTTTACACTCGGAAGAGTTAGGAACAAGAGAAAATATCTCGAATTTACATTCTAGATATTCCCAAAGGTAGGAGTTAGAGGGCAGGATTGGAGGGACACCGACACGCGTCACACGTTCACAACCCGGCCAGCGAGACAAGTTCGTGTTAAGTGATATAAGTATTAAAAATACTTGAAAAGAAAAAGAACAAATATGCATAAAAGTGTTCAATAAAGCTCGAGAGATAGAAAAAAAAGAACAATTGAAAGAGTGTATTAAACTTTTATGTAAAGGAATCCTGGACTAGACTGAGCACTACCCCAGCTTCATACCCGGAATAACCGGAGGTTCCTTACATTGGCGCCCGAGCAGGCGAAATGGTCGTTTCGCTATGAAGGCGGAAAGGATCCCATTGCTTTTGTTGAGCGAGTAGAAGAACTCGCGGAGGTCTACGGTCTGGACAAAAATATACTACCCCGGACAATGCCAGAATTGCTTAAAGAATCGGCGCTGCTGTGGTTCAGAAACAATAACCGTCAGTGCAACACATGGAGAAGCTTTAAGGATGATTTTCTGAAGTTTTTCCTGCCACCCCGATATTTTGAAATTCGCCGAAGACAGCAAAAATCACGAGAAACCTTTAAAGGCTTTGTCATCGTATTACAAAACATGATGAGGCACGCGGGATACACACACGAACAGCAGGTGGATAGAATATTTAGGAATTGCCTTGTGGACTATCAAATGTACATAAGAAGGATTGATTTTCAGTCCCTAGAAGAGCTGATTCAGATGGCCGAAGATTTCGAGGTAATACGAACACACCATCCCGAGGTAAGTCATAATCACCGTGACACTCGACAGGCTCATCGAAGAGATGATAGAGCTCTACAAATTGTGCCCACTGTAGAAGAGACCCCAATTAATCCAACGACAGCATGGAGGATATGCGGGCAAGAAGGACATGGCTATAGTTTTTCCAAAACGAGAGTGTGTTGTTCTGCTGGCAATGTGGCAGAAGAAGTGTGAGGACCCGTGAGTGCTGCCGAAGAAATGCGGGAAACGCCAGAGGACAGAGCCATCAGCAAGGGGAGGCTGCGGCCCTGAACAGACAAACCTTGCCCAGTAAGTGCTTTCCGTCAAACGGAAACCCGATTGCTGGCCCAGGTCCAACTTGGAAGCCTGCACAAAGAGGCTACAATCGATACAGGCGCCTCGAGGAGTTATGTAAGCGAGCGTGTCGCCGAAGAATAAAGAGAGCAGAGTCAGATGATTCCCGTGGATAGCAGGATCAGCTTAGCGAAAGGTACCACAGTAGAAGTTAGAGAAGTTATCAGAGTGAGAGTGAGATTAGGCAGCAGAAGTTGCCAAATGGAGATGGGTGTTATGCCAAACATGCTGGACGAAGTGCTGCTAGGCTTAGATTTCTTGAGAGCTATGGAGTTTGAGATGCAGTGTGGTGACCAGAAAGTTAAGTTTAGCCCTGTTTCCCAACAGGTAATGATGGCAGTAGAGGAGCAGGCAGTGATGGCAGGTGAAGAAGCACTTAGTGAAGATGAAGTAATTTCTCGGTTTCTGGAGAGTGAGTTAGACAAGTTCAGAGATGTCAAGGGTCCTACAAATTTGACTGAACACCAAATCACATTGAAAGATGACAGACCGGTCCGACAAAGGTACACGCAACGCAATCCCGAAATGCAAAGGCTGATCAATGAAGAAATCGATGAACTGTTGAAAATGGATGTATAGAGCCCTCAAAGAGTCCCTACAGTGCACCCATTGTCATGGCACCAAAGAAAAATGGTACCCTTAGATTGTGTAGATTACAGGCAGCTCAATGCCAAAATGGTGGCCGATGCATACTCCTTGCCACATATTCACTCCATTCTAGACCGGCTGCGAAATTCAAAGTTCATTAGCAGCATAGATCTTAAAAATGGGTATTGGCAAATACCAATGGTAGAAGACAGCAAAGAATACACAGCATTCACAGTGGCTGTGAAAGGTTTGTTCCAGTGGAAGGTGATGCCTTTTGGGTTAACGTCAACGCCAGCGACGTTTCAGAGAACGTTGGATAGAGTAATTGGTGCAGAAATGGAACTCCACGCCTTTGCCTACCTGGACGATATTGTGGTGCTGGGAAATTCGTTGGAAGAGCACATGGCCAACTTGAAAGAGGTGTTTAGAAGACTTCGAGAAGCGCGACTGAGGATAAATCAAGAGAAATGTAAGTTTTTCCAGAAGGAAATAAAATATTTAGGCCACGTAGTCAATGAAGGCGAAATCAATACCGATCCCGAGAAGATTGCCGCCATCCAAGAACTCCAACCCCCAAGGAATGTGAGAGAACTGCGAAGATGTCTCGGAATAGCTTCGTGGTATAGAAGATTTGTCCCCGATTTTTCACAGATTGTACATCCCCTGACCTCGTTGCTGAAGAAAGGTAAGCATTTTCGTTGGAACCATGAGCAACAGGAAGCATACGAGCGTTTGAAGAAACTCTTAACAGAAGCCCCATTTTTAGCTTGCCCCGATTTCTCGAGGAAATTCACTCTTCAGACTGATGCGTGTGATTACGGTTTAGGAGCGGTTCTGACCCAAGAGTTTGAAGATCAAGAGAGGGTGATATTGTACGCTAGCCGCAGATTAAACCCTGCCGAAATGAATTATTCAGCGACCGAGAAGGAGTGTTTAGCGATAGTGTGGGCCATCAGGAAATTACGGCCATATCTAGAAGGCTACCATTTCACGGTATTGACTGACCACCTTGCTCTTAAGTGGCTCAACTCGATTGAGAGTCCCTCAGGCAGAATAGCTAGATGGGCCTTAGAGCTCCAACAATATAGTTTCGATATTCAATACCGCTGCGGAAAACTTAATGTGGTGGCAGACGCCCTATCCCGTGACCCGGCAAATGTGTGCCAAGCTATTCAAGACAGGCCAGAGGAGTGCAGCTGGTGGAAAAGAAAATGTGATGAAATAAGCAAAGAGGGCTGTCAAAACCGGCCCCGACAAGGACTGTAAAACACTTACGACTGTACCCAAAGCACCATTAGCAAGTACTGGTAATGTTGAAGAGCCAAATCCTAAAATCGAGGAAATTGGGAAGGTGTCGATTAAACAGTCTCATATTCCAATGCCACATAAGGACACCGCAGTGCCATCAATAGTACCCACTGCATCAATAGCCACTTCTGTCTACCCGGAGGAGTCAAGTCCAAAGAGCGAGGAGGTGAAAACCAACTCGCTGGAAGACAGTTTAATGGATGAGCATGATTGAGGTTATCCAAATAAACCTCCATCGGAGCGAGACGGCTACCAACGCTCTGATGGCTAAAATTAACACGGGTAAAATACATATAGCTTTAATCCAGGAACCTTGGACGATTCGCAACAAGGTTTCTGGATTAAATCACGTAAATTTCCAACTTTTTTACGCTGATACAGGGTCTCGCCCGAGATCATGTATCTTATGTCACAAGACCTTATGTTTCCTCCTCTCAACAGGATTATCCACATCGAATGCAACCGTACTGAAGCAAGGTAGTGGCAACATATATCTCGCTTCCATTTACCTGCCCTTCGATTCTCCGACACTACCACCAACATCGGATCTGATGAAACTGGTTGAAGAGGCACAAAGGAAAAATAAGAAAATTGTAATAGGTTGTGATGCAAATTCCCACCATGTAGCTTGGGGTAGTACAAACACCAATCGCAGGGGACAAGCCCTTATGGATTTCCTTAATACTAAAGACTTGATCACATTGAACTTAGATAATAAAGCTACCTTTGTCAATAGAATCAGAGAAGAAGTATTAGATATAACTATATGTTCAGAAGAGCTTATAGACGAAATTCAGGATTGGAGAGTTTCGGACGAGCACTCCCTTTCTGACCATCGGTACATAAGATTCATAATACTAAGATCACCACCAAAGCCGATAAAGTTTCGGAATAAGTCTAAAACTAATTGGACAATGTTCGGGACCTTACTAAAGAACCTTTTAGGTCAGGACACTTTTCAATGTCGAAATAAGGAGGATATAGACGCCAAAGTAGAAACGTTCACAAATGCCCTGGTTGAATCGTTCGAGGATAGCTGTCCTCTGCGAGAGCGGAGATCTGCCCAGGAGAAACCATGGGTAACCGGGGAGATCCGGAACCATGGAAAGACTCTTCGCAAACTATTTAACCGGGCCCGGCGTAAAAAGACCGCAGTATACTGGGATGAGTACCGTAAAAAACTTGGTGAATATAAGAAAATCGTTCGAAAAGCCAAACGAGACTCCTGGAAACTTTTCTGTGAACAGGTAGATAGCGTAACTGACATATCGAAGATAAAAAAGTTCCTATCCAAAACTCATATTCAGCCGGGATCTATGATCGATGACACGGGCAGGAGGCTGGAGGATATGAAGGAGACAATGAAACTCCTAATAAACTCTCATTTCCCACCCGGTATATCGAATAACATAGATGAACCGATATTGGAGGAAGGAGAGGCTAATACGGAAATAGTTATTACATCTGACATGGTTAAAGGGGCAATCAAGAGCTTTGCTCCCTATAAAGCTGCAGGGCCGGATGGCATTTTCCCGGCACTTTTGCAGATGGACGCGGAACTGGTTTCCGTACATCTGTCACAAATATTCACTGCATGCTTGAAATTAACATATACTCCAGTTAAATGGCAGGATGCAAGGGTAATATTCATACCCAAACCAGGAAAACCTAGCTATGCGACACCTAAGTCCTATCGACCGAAAAGTCTTACGTCCTTCCTACTTAAAACCTTGGAACGGATAGTCGATAGTATGGTTAAAAGCAGTATACCAGACAAAGACCTTAAATATAAGCAGCATGCTTATGTAAAGGGACGATCGGTGGAAACCGCTTTAAACGAAGTTGTCCACTACGTAGGTGCATCCTTTGATAGCAAACTGTATACACTGGCGGTATGCATTGACATCGAAGGCGCCTTCAATAACGTGCACACTGATACTCTTATCCAATCCCTAGACCAGTTTTATGTTGGCCGGGTGCTCCGTAACTAGATCAACCACATGCTAAGGAACAGATGGATAAGCTGCGAGATGTACGATATAACTATCAGGAAAAAGGTATTTCGCGGGATACCACAGGGTGGCATTTTGTCACCTTTACTCTGGGTTACCACGATTAATAGCCTCCTAAGGACTCTAACCGAGAAAGGACTTAGACCTGTCTGCTATGCAGACGATGTCGTAATACTTTTAAAGGGAAAGGACCCAAATTACTTGTGTAGAAGAGCTGAGGAGGCTCTGAAAACGGCCTTGAGCTGGGCTCAACCGAGAGGCCTCAATGTTAACCCGGCGAAGACGGAAATCTGTCTTTTCACAAGAAAGACAAAAATTTCTACGTACACTGAACCTTGCTTCCTGGGCAAGAAGATAACGGTGATAGACAAAGTTAAGTACTTAGGTGTAATACTTGACCGGAAATTAAAATGGAGACACCACATAGAGGATAGGATCAACAAGGCACATCGGTGCTGGGCGATATGTAGGAGAACCATAGGCATGAAATGGGGTCTTAGTCCTACTATGACAAATTGGCTTTATAAAAGTGTAATTAGACCAATTCTAGCTTATGCTTCAATAATCTGGTGGACTGCTTTGGACAAAAAGTGTAATATCAAACTACTACAGGGAGTTCAGCGTACATGCTGCTTGGGTATAAGTGGTGCCATGTGTACTACTTCAACCAAGGCTCTGGAAACGTTGCTAGATATTCCACCCATTGAAACATATATAAGATATGAGGCGGCGCTTACAGCCGAACGGCTCTTTACTTTAGGCGAACTGGCCAAAAACGGTTATAGGACACGTCATCAATGTATACTGGACACATTGGAAGGTTATACACAATCATCGGAAGTGCCGGATCGTATACCAGACACAGAATATGTCGGAAACTTTGAAGCGCTGATCCCAGATAGAATATCTTGGTCAAGCGGAACATTGGAGCAAATACCAGTAGGAACCCGTTGTTACACGGATGGCTCTAAATTGGGGGACAAAGTGGGGCTGGGATTCTATATTGAAGACCCAGAAACAGAAATATACCACCGTTTACCTAATCATAACACAAGCTTCCAGGCAGAAGTACGAGCAATAACGGAATGCGTAAATTGGATTAGAATAAATATGGCGCCCACAGGGCTTAATATATTTGCCGACAGCCAGAAGGCAATTAGGGCGATATCAGGTGATAGAACTAAATCTAAGACCGTATTGGACTGTAAGAAAGCTTTAACTGAATACTCTCCCAGAGGTAAGGTTTACATCATATGGGTACCAGGCCACTCGGGAGTGATCGGCAACGAAAGGGCGAATGTAATAGCTTTAAAGGGAAGGGAGCTCGAGGCAGTTAACCTGACAAACGCAAAACCATTCGAAGCAACAAAAGCTGAACTAAAAATATGGATGAGAGAATCCCACAAGGCCTCTTGGAATAATGAAACAGTGGGTAGAACCACGAAGATCCTATGGGGTGACCCTGATGAGAGTAAGACGAAAAATCTCCTCAAAATGAGCAAGTCTGAAGTTAGTATGATGGTACGTATTCTGAGTGGACACACAGGATTACGAGCACATCTATGCAAAATTGGACGTGCGGATTCAGACGAATGTAGAGCATGTGGAGAGGACAGTGAAACTCTGGAACACTTTCTTTGCCACTGCCAGGCATTCGTCGAAGTTAGATCCAAGTATCTTGGAAGTGATGTTATTCCGGAAATAACATTCCTGACTAACACTAATTGGAAGATTCTTAGGAATTGCGTTCAGGAAACTGAGTTTCTGAACACTGAAAAATAATTCATGCAGTGAATACGAAGAAGTATTATTGGCCGGAATGTTCAGAAACATTCGTACTTATGTCAGAAACTGTGAAATATGTCAACAGCATAAACCCAACCAACTGCTCCCCGCAGTATCACAGAAGAACCATGTTTGCGCAGACTTTGTAGGCCCTCTACCAAGGTCAAAATATGGAAACTCGATGCTGCTAGTTTTCACGGACAAATTTTCCAAGTGGTCAGAGTTAGTAGCATTGCGTCGAGCGACAGGGGAAACCTTACGTAAAGCCTTTAGAGAAAGAATTTTAGCGAATTTTGGTGTACCAAATCCCACAGAACGTGTCAATCGTACCTAAAGACCATGATCGGAAAACATGGAACGATCAGAAAACATGGGACGAGGTAATCCCAGAAATACAATTAGCCATAAACACGGCTAAGCCAGACACAACCCAGTATAGCGCCGCTTTTCTGGTACAAGGAAGAGAACCGAGACTTCCTGCCGCCTTGTACGATGAAGTAACCCCAGGAACGGGAACATCAGCCCAAAACCCACAGGAAAAGGCGGAAATGCTGAGGCACATATTCAGCTTAGTAAGAAGGAACCTCGTTATAGCAGCTAAAGACCAGGCGCGTTACTATAATTTGCGCCGTAGAAAATGGAATCCTAAAGTAGGAGAACTGGTATGGGTTAAGGAACACCATTTGTCCAGTGCAGCGGACAGTTTTGCCGCTAAACTTACCCTGAGGTTTGCAGGCCTGTACCGCATTCACCGATTAATATCGCCCGTAATTGTTGAAGTGCGTAAAGACGGTGAAAAGAGCTCGCGAACGGCTCACGTGAGTGAATTAAAAGCTTATAGTGGTCCGTCGGCTGTAAATGACGTGAAGAAATCAAGTGAATTATGGAGTGAATCATAAATGATCATGAGAATGAAATTAAAAAAAGGCCTTAAAAAAAGAATATATGTTAAATGAAGATCAAGAAAATATACATATCTAAGAGGAAAAAAAATCTTTAAAAAAAAACAAAAAAAAAACTATAAAAACCCTTTAAAAAAATAATAAAACAATAAAATCCAAAAAAAAAAAAAAACGTACATGGGAAAGGAGATGGAAAAAACGCTACAATGGGCTCGATCGAACATCAATGCGTGGGCAGAGAGTAAACAATGCAATGCATACCATTTACACACATTCAATACGCACACTCACCGCAGTTTACACTAAGCAGTGCATGCGTAAGCATGAAGTGCGGACGGACAACAACTTAAATACAAAAAAAATTAAAAAAAAAACAAGGAAGTTACAAGAAAATAAGTGAACAATATTAATAAATGTGTGTAGAAATGCAGTGTCGTAGAACAAAAATTAGGTGTATCATGAAGTGAAAAAAAAAAACAATTATAATTTAAAATAAATATATGAAAGATAAATTTACGGGTATGAAGTGGGAAAAATGATTAACAAGAAAATGCAGAGCCCAAAAGCCCCAAACGATGTCTCATGTTATTGCCATTGGATGTACCCCGAATACTCACTGTGCAAAATATGTCTCAACGGCAGGTAAGGTAACAGTCCGTTGCCTACCGGGAAGAAAGGAGGGAGTGTAAGGACCCAAAATGTTGCCATTTTGAGCCACACATTGTTTTTTTGCCCTACTTGTTTTTTTAATAAATAAATAAGATATTCACGACATCGGTGTTTTATTTGGAGGGCAATGGATTACATCCATCAAAGGGGAGCGGATTACATCCGCCAATGAGTGTTTCTCTTCATATAAAAAAACGATCAATTCAGTCCAGAGTAACAGAACAGTGACATAGAGAGAGGGATTCAGCCAAAGAGAATTCAGCCAGAGAGAACGAGAAGGATATTCAGCAGGAGAGGAATTCAGCAACAGAGAAGAAATGTATTCAGCAAGATAGAACAAGAAGATATCCAGCCAGAGAGAGGGAAAACAGTCAGATGGGGAGAATAAGCAGTAAAACCGTTAACGGTTCAAACCTATGAGAGGAGCATTACTACAAAACTACTGAAGTTGTAGTTACAGAGGACTATAAAAGAGGATGTAAACGAACAATGAGTCTCTTTTGCGGTGTAACAAGTGAACAGCTAAGACGTGTGTGTCGGTAAGAAAACTACAGTGGGTAGTGTTAGGTTAGCAAAGAGAATGATAGTGAATGATTAGTGAATTTGTAAAGTTTCGTAATTTGCTGAAGTTTTATAAAATTATGAAAGACCATCTGTTATATGTAATACATTTATTTTTTCTCCTCGTAATAGGAATCATCACTTTGTTCCCTCTAGGATATTAAGATCTTTTTTAGGATTGTTGTCAGGATAACATGTTATTGGAATAGTCTGCCTTTAGAGTTGCGAGTTTTCACACACTCTAATAATGTTTTCAAATTGAAACTTTTTGAATATTTTTCAACCTCTTTGTAATCTCTTCAAAAAATTTTATTTTAAATTGGATTTTGTTCATTTTTTTATTTTTTTCTGTGTTTAAATAAAAATAAAACTGATAAAACAAAAGAATCCAATAGTTTTGAAATTTTTCAAAAAGTTTAAAAAATCATACGAATTTTAATTTTCCATCACACTTTGTATCTACTCTATATTTATAATTTTATTTTAAAATTTTGACATATCGTTTTACTGAATATTACGGTGTGTAGTCAGCTTTAGCAATTGTCATCAAAAAATTTATGGACCTTTTATGGAGATATTGACAATCCGAACCAAATTTCGCAGAATGATTTATCGATGAAAAACACAATATTTTTTTAAATTAATTTTTTATATACACAAAATACTCATGTTTTATTCCGATATCTTTACTTATCAATGAAGTATGCGATTTTCTGAAGTGAATCTTATATGACAGATATGACCAATTATGCACCGATCCGAAAAAATTGGTAGATTCATATATATATATGTAGATAAGCTACCAGTTAGAATTTGATAATTAGTATCTCAAATAAAAGGTATTCAACTCTTCTTTCATATGATATATTCATTTTATAGATTTTTTACTCCATCGTATTTTATTGGTATTCCAAAAATGTGGCATTGGAAAAAATAATAGAAACGATTCATAGTATTGCAAAGGGGACATAAGGTAAGATATCATAAAAGTCGTTTTTGTATTTAATTTTTTAAATTTTTATAATAAATGAAGTTTTTGTTTTTTATGATAACGATAATTTTTTCGCCGTTTATTTCACCATATGGTTCCGGACATTGTTAAATTGTATGTAAAATTAGTATTTGAGAAGACTTCCAGCCAAAAAAGATTTAGATCCACTTATAGATAATGGCAATCTACCGATTTTTGTTAAATTTAACACAAAAAGTTCCAAAATATTTAAAAATTTTCAAATTCTTCTTGATTTAGATTATTGTTTGGGAATTAAATGTAAGTTTAGTTAAAATGTGCCCTATAATATTAAAACGTCAAAAACAACATTTCATCCCATTTCTTTCACAAAATAAAGTATTAGACATTAGAAAAGTTAAACAAGTAAGAAAGTATAGTCGGGCGTGGCCGACCATATGATACCCTACATCAGTTATGAATATTAAATGTGATTTATTTTTCATAATAAAGCATTTATCTTCAATATTCCCTTGTTCCGATACATTTAAGCAATTTATGGATGAAAAACTAATTTTCTGAAAGAGGCTTTATATGGGGGCTAGGGGCAAATATGGACCAAGCCCGATAAAATTTTGTGAATATATTTATATTTACATAATATTTTATTGTTCTGAATTTCATCGCGATATTTGTGTTTATAAGTTAATTTGGGACATTTAAGTAATTTTCTGAAGGGGACTTTGTAGGGGAGCTAAGGTCAAATGGGGCCCGATCTTTATGAAATTTGGCAGGGTCATCAAGACTTCTATAAAACTTAGTTGTGCCGTATTGTATCGATATATCTGTATATTTAACATAATTATGAGCTCAGAAGCCCTTTTCGGGGGGTTCTGTTGTATGGGGGCTAGGTGAAATAATGGACCGATTTTAACCATTTTCAATAGGCTTCGTCCTCGGGTCAAATAAAACGTGCGTGCCAAATTTCATCCAATTATCTTGAAAATTGCGACCTGTACCTTGCGCACAAGGTTTACATGGACAGCCAGACGGACGGACGGACGGACGGACATAACTTAATCGACTCAGAAAACGATTCTAAGCCGATTGGTATACTTTAAGGTGGGTCTAGGATGAATATTTTTGTATGTTACAAACATCAGCACAAATCCAATATACCCTCCCCACTAAAGTTGGTATAAAAATAAAAAACATATTTTGTTTTCCTCATTTTAAAAGTTTCTGTTTTATTTTTTGGGTTAGATCGCATTGTCTCTATATTAGTATTAATTTAGAGCTACAATCGTCAAACAGGCCATTTTTGACAGTGAAAATCGTCCAAATGACGATAAATCGTCAAATCTGGCAACAGTGTATGCAACATAATTATTAGCATTCAACTGAATATTTACTGTTAGTATGTATGTATAAAATATTTTTAATTCACGAAACTAAATATTAATAACTTATAATTTACTTACTTGGAACGATAATAAAAAAAACGATAAAGATGTGTTGACCAAAGTATACAAGAAATTTTTCTTTTTATAATCGATGAACAGATGCAAATTCGTGGGTAATATAGCTAATAAAGTGGATACCAAACAAATTAATGCCATTTCATCATTTTTAAAATTGTCTCTAAAAATAAAAATCAGATTTATTTAAATTATTTTTTCAATTCAATAGAAGAGGTGTTAAATGATTTTCTTAAACGTAATTATAGATCTATTCGTATGTAATTTTACTGTTTTATTTTAATACTTTTTGACTCAAAATAAAATATTAACGCCACATATCTTTGATTTTTAAACACATTATGTCTGTTCAATAACTGAAAGTTGTTACTAATTTTCAAAAATATATTTGAAATTTGTATTGAAATATAAAAACAATTTGTGATCATTTTTAATTTTTTATATTGAACAGACATATTGTTACCTTTTACTTTTTAAAACGTTTGTTAATTTCCCTTTGAAATTAACCGGATTCTTTTTATTGAAAATAAAAGCGACAAATCAGTTTAAAATTATAACAACAACTCTTTATTTACACAGTTTTATAACACAACTTATACAGTAAACTGTAAGGCGGAATATTTATCTTCAACGCTCAAAAGCAGACTTGACTTTATTATCTTTACTCAATGACGATTTATTACAGACTGATTCATTCGGCTTATTTCCGGCGTTATTTATACCTAGGCATCATCATCTACACATTTCCAGGACATCCAAGCGACACCATCCGGATACTTCTGGCATACCATCTAGTGGAGACACTCACCTCTAAAATGCCAACCAAATGTTAGTCACTAAGAAATTTCCGGAACTAGCCATTAAAAACCGTTTAGTTTAAATCGAAATACGATTTCATAACACTGTTCCCGCATAAGCATGTTCGTCCCGAATAGGCACAACCACTATAAACCATGTTGTGGACGATCAAATCTGCGCTTCATTTTGTCGCTTTCCACTTTAACATGTCTCTGAACGCCTTCATTAGGTCCTCGTTCCTCGGCGAATTCCTAGATCTGCTGGTTCAACCACTCACAATCTTCCACTACATCGGCCTACACAAAAGACTTTGACGAATGCAGTGGAAACTTTTGATGCTCAACTGATTATTTCGTCCACGATATCGGCATCAATAAATACATGACTGAAGCCAATGTTTCAAATGGTCAATGCGCAGGCCTGCACAGCATTTCCTGACCAAGTAGGATCTGATGATAGACAGCGACGCCATTCACAAATGCCTCTATCTTCCAATGCACAGTGGGGCAGAATCGAAATTTTTTGGAAATAAATCTGGCATTTCTAAACGGCTGACCCGATCGGTATAAAATTTGGCGTGAGCGTAGCCAAGGAGTATTCGAGTTTAAGTTTTGAAGATGAACCCCGCAGATGCCCCAGGGAAAAAACATGCTTGGACATATATCTTGAAAAAACATGCTTGGACATACTACTTATCTCTTATAATATCCGAGTTATAGGCATTTAAAAATTTAGTGATACAAAATTTACCATACCTTGGTCCGCTTTTTTTGAATACCGGGTATTTTAGTTAGACAACAAAGTTTCCAATAATATACAAAAAAATTCAGATCAATATCATTTACAGATCCAAAAATATACGTTTTTTAATTTAAAAATTCAAAAAATTTTAGATTTTTGCCGTTTTATTGACAAAAATGTGTCTTAACTCTTTTATTAATAAAATAAAATTTTCTTTAAGAACATATAACAATTTTATAGTTTTCTAAAAGGTATCTTTACGCAGAACGCTTTGGCGTAAAAAACTTGTCCTATTTTTTGAAAAATTTGCCACTGCGTCCTTCCGAATATGACCTATTTTTTATCAAAACTTCAACTTTGGGCGACATGTTCTAAAATCGCAAAGCTGGGATCAGAAAACTGAAAGCAGTTTTGAAAACCTCAATATGTTTTCTATTTACTCCAAAAGTATTTTCCCAGCCCTGAAAGAAATGTGGACCCTATGGGCAAAAATGTAAAAAATCCCATTTTTGGGATTTTCATTCCTATTTTTGGGAATTGCGGGATGCCCTTTGACCTTTTCAATTTTTTTTTGAATTTTCTTATTTGAAATGACAAATTTAACAAGCGCTGAAAATTTCATTGAGTTTTGTTCATAAATAAAGATTTTGTCATATATTACATATTTGTTTAATTTCTAAAACTATGATTTATATCAAAATTTTAATAGGGTCGCAGATAGCTACAACAATTTAGTCCATATTTATCCCTTAATATCTTTTTTTAGTTAGATATGGAAATTCTCGACCCTTTACAAAAAATTTCAAGCCAATATCTCAATTACATTCAAAAATATGTTCATTTAAACCTGTGTCCTTTAATTTCATCTTTTTCATATTTTAGTATTAAGTATGACAGAACATACATTTGGTGTTGAATAAAATATTTGGACAATTTTTAAAAATTATTTAGTTAATTATTTTATTAAAGACTATAACATTGTATATACAATAAAAAAAATTATAATTTTATTATGAGCCACGCACAACAACACCTAAATCACCCCACACAAACCACCTTTCCCGCCCACCGAAATATAAAACACAATTTAATACAATATCATCAGTTAGTATAATAGCTTTTTTTATTTGAACTGTTTATCTTAAACATAATACAATTAATTCTTACAACCTACTTATATAGTTAATTCCTAACACTACTTATTTTCTATAAAATAATCTGTCATAAGTCCTTTAAATCTTCCTTGTTTTGAGATGATAGAGTTTCATAACAAATCCATATTTTTCGCATAGTTGAAAGAACAGGATCAGAAGATAGAAGTAAACTATTAAAAATATCTTCATTCTGTGATTGCCTGGAGCATTTTCTTGAGCTGAATAGTTGAACATGCTTAAAATCTCGATTCCTCGCTTCCTGGGCTTCTTCTGTTAACTCTCCAAGTGGAAGAATATTCGATTCAATTATTATTTGACCATGACACAATACTTTGTGTACTGTTGGTGTTAGTTCCCTCCATGGATACAGAGATACAAGTAATTTAGAAATTTCAGATGTATATTCCCCAAATCGATTTCCATTAATTTTATGTTTACTATTCAGTGCCATTAAAATAGTGTTAACTCTTCGAAGCAACTCCTTGTCGATTCCAGTTATTTTTGAAGTAATTTCAAAATCACGAAAAAACCTTCTCGCCGTATTACCGTCATTTGTACTACCGCAACTTGGAAGTGGTTTGTCGATGTTTAATCCCATCTGAACTTTAAATTCTTCTTGGATTCTGCTTTTTTTCGCAGTTCTCAGTTCTTTCAATTCTTCATTATTTTTTGTTGATTTAGTAAGATTCTCTGGCACACTTCTATATTTGAGGTCGTATGCTATGTGTAAAAAGTAATCCAAAAATCGTATTCTGGCATGAAGTGGTGAAATTCCGAAAGTCAGGACTTCTTCATTAATAATTCTGCTTTTGTTTATATTTGAGAATTGCGACTTTTTCTCATTACATATTGAGCATCTCCAGAAGGAAGAAGTTTCTGTTATGGCATTGTTGACCTTTCCATCAATCATTGTTAAGCTTAGCTGATATGATACGTTAATAGAGAATTCCTTTATTTTTATTTGCTCCAGTGCATTTATTTCATCTTTTAAATATTCCACTAAATCTTTTGTTGTTTTCTTTGACTCCTTTATATATTCAAATCCAATGGGTCTACAAAAATTTTTTGAACCCGAAGTTGTATTGATCCATATATCTTCAAATGAATTTCCGATGCTTGACGATGATGGATTAAGGGAATATGAACGAATTCGTAATGGCACTAATGATGACATAAATACACTTTTGTAGTCTGCTAATATCCGACTTCCACAAGCTTGTTTGTATTCTGGAAGTGCTGATAAACCGTCACATCCCCACTTACACATTAAGACAACACAATCAATATCACAGTTATGAATTTTCCTTAGTTGGTCTTCTGAAAAGTCTGACACAATTCTTGATGCTGTGTTTTCGAGCAAAGATGATATATCAATACAAGCTTCCACATCATTAACAATAGGTGATGGTAGGATAGTTTGTTTTTTTTTCCTGGATCGCCTTGTATGATGGTAATATATTGTGTCCTTTCTCATGCAGAGCTTTCCTTAATATTTGGTACTTATTTCGACTGAGACCCAGTTCCAACATAAGCGCTATTGCTTCCTCTTCAGTAAAATTTGATTGTGATGTTGGAGTTGGTATACTTTCCACAATTCGCTTAAGGCGTTTTGGTGATGCATTAGGAAGAATAGTTGCAATATGTACGGCATCCATAGGTTGGTTTTCCTTTTTCAGCATTTCGTTAAATGTATCAGCAATTTCCTCATTTGAGATTGAAAAAAGTTCTTGTGTGACCCTCTTTTTTTTACCTTGAACATAAGTCTTCGTATGACTTGCAAGGCGCTCGTATGACTTGCAAGGCGTTGATGTGTTGTAAGTTGAGATTTCCGTAGTAGTTTCCATCCAACTACAAAATTTTAATCGAAATTTCTTTTGATTTCCATCCACAGACTTACTTTTTACATCAAAAAGTTTTAAATTTTTGATATGCCTGTTTTGTCTACTTTTCTACTATATGTAGTTTTTATATAATTTGAAATGTCTTCAATTCTTTCTGGCCCTTTTGAAGATACACTCCATAAAACGGAACACAACTCTTCGTACTTTAATGTAATCTTCATTGTAGATTTATTAAATATGGTACTTAAAATCTGAGAAGTTTACTTATATACCAATTCTTGTCATTTCCGATACAGGTATTCCAAAGTAAAAAATTACGAATTGTCTACCTATTAACATTTAGGACTATATTACTACAACCTGTAATTCAGTCACTGATATTTCTTATTAGTGAATGAATCAAAATTATCATTACCTGTATATTTTTACCTACATGATCATAAACGAAACACAACGAAATGATCTGTCGAAAAAATTTAGGTAAAAAATAGTTATAAATTTTTGAAAATTTAAGCATAATAGGACCTTTCAATTATAAGGATAAGCAAACAAATAGAAAATAGGTAAATATAAGATTTAAATATGTTCTGTCATATTTAATACTATAATAAGAAAAATATGAAATTAAAGGATACAGGTTTAAATGAACATATTTTTGAATGTAATTGAGATATTGGCTTGAAAATTTTTGTAAAGAATCGAGAATTTCCATATCTAACTAAAAAAAGATATTAAGGGATAAATATGGACTAAATTGTTGTAGCTATCTGCGACCCTATTAAAATTTTGATATAAATCATAGTTTTAGAAATTAAACAAATATGTAATATATGACAAAATCTTTATTTATGAACAAAACTCAATAAAATTTTCAACGCTTGTTAAATTTGTCATTTCAAATAAGAAAATGCAAAAAAAAAAAATTTAAAAGGTCAAAGGGCATCCCGCAATTCCCAAAAATAGGAATGAAAATACCAAAAATGGGATTTTTACTTTTTTGCCTATAATATCCACATTTCTTTCAGGGCTGGGAAAATACTTTTGGAGTAAATAGAAAACATATTGAGGTTTCCAAAACTGCTTTCAGTTTTCTGATCCCAGCTTTGGGATTTTAGAACATGTCGCCCAAAGTTGAAGTTTTGATAAAAATTAGGTCATATTCGGAAGGACGCAGTGGCAACATTTTCAAAATAGGACAAGTTTTTTACGCCAAAGCGTTCTGCGTAAAGATACCTTTTAGAAAACTATAAAATTGTTATATGTTCTTAAAGAAAATTTTATTTTATTAATAAAAGAGTTAAGACACATTTTTGGCAAAAAACGGCAAAAATCTAAAAATTTTTGAATTTTTAAATTAAAAAACGTATATTTTTGGATCTGTAAATGATATTGATCTGAAATTTTTTGTATATTATTGGAAATTTTGTTGTCTAACTAACAAGAAAAAATTTGTCCAAAATTACGCCCGGTATTCAAAAAAAGGCTGACCAAGGTATGGTAAATTTTGTATCACTAAATTTTTAAATGCCTATAACTCGGATATTATAAAAATTTTACATGTCGTAGGTACCCTACTTTGAGCCGCCACAGCGCCCTCCCTGGGGCATCTGCGGGGTTCATCTTCAAAACTTAAACTCGAATATTCCTTGGCTACGCTCACGCCAAATTTTATCCCGATCAGCCGTTTAGAAATTCCAGATTTATTTCCAAAAAATTTCGATTCTGCCCCACTGTGCAATGGTTCAAAAACGGATGCTTTTTGCCCTGAATAAATAAGCCGTAGCAAACACTCGATTTCCATCACAAAGTCCCGAAGTGTCTCATTCGATTTCTGCACTCTATTACGCAATTCCTTTTTATGTTCGCCGCCGTACTTACGTTGTAATGCCTTCATTATGTTTCTGTTACTAGCTGGTACGCTTTCAAGAAATACCGAAGCATTTTTTTAAGGCCTATAGCTTTTTCCTCGTTGTTCCACATGCTTCTGGTGGCAACTATATCAAACCGGAACTTGAACACATTAAATGGTGTAGTGCTATCAACACTAAGGGCCTTTATTCTACTAGAGGTTTCTGGAATAATTCGTGCAGCTCCTTCTTGACATTGTAGATTATTCATCTTAGTTTCTAAGTCGGACAAATTTTTATCAATGTTTGTAGCTCTAGAATCTTCCTGAATTTCAGCTTTAAACTCAGAAAGAAGTTTATCGTTGTTGCCAAGAAGTTTCTCATAATATTAGAGGTTTCTTGAATTTCACCAATAATTTGCTCGTTGACAGCAAGAAGCTTCTTGTAGTTAACTTTAGAGGTTTCTTGAACTTCAGCTTTAAATTCGGAAAGAATTTTCCCGTTTTTGGCCAGAAGTTTTCTGTTGTTATGCAGAAGTTTCTCGATTTTTTATTTTAGCCCATATTTCTATGAATAAAATAAGATATGAAACGTTGAAATCAGATAAAAACTAACAGAAATATAATTTTTTTCATAAAATCAAAAATTTACCAAATCTCTCATTTCTAAAGTAAATTATCAATTTGAATAATAAAGCTTATATTTCTGTTGCATATCTTAAGTTGATATTTTACTTCAGGAAAGAGAGATTTGGTAAATTTTTGTTTTATTTAAAATAAAAAAATATTTAAAAAATATGTTTTCAAACAAAGTGTGGGTCAAAAATGATCTTGAATTGTAAAAAAATGAAAAAAATATATAAAAGTTTTTATTCAGATCTAAATATTTTACACATTTCCGTAACTTACTAACTTTTTAAAAAGGACAAAGTAAACTCTTTTCAAAACAGTTGAAAAATATTAAATCGGTTAAGAAAATTTTGAGATATAATTTTTTTGGTCTGTCTAGTCAACAAAAAGCGTTTTTTTTTTCCAATATCTTCCGATATTGAAGATTCTAAAAATGGTAAAATGATGTACTCATCTAGGTCTATAAAAATCATTATATCGCGTAACGAGTGTTTTTTAGTGTCACACAGTGTAACAGTTACGTGTAACTTTTAAATATATTGTGTAACTTTTAAATATATTTCTTAAAAAAGGGCAATTTTTTTGATTAAAAAAATTTTGATAACAGTTATTTTAGGTCCTTGATATAATTCAGAGACAGTAACTGTTATAAATTTTATTATAAAACCTAAAACTTAATAATTATTTTTCAAGCAAAAATTTTTTTCCTCAAAAATAAAACTTAATGTTAAAATGTTAGTTCAAAAATAAAACTTATTTCTTGATTTTTATTTTTTGTTCAAGGAATAATTATTATTTTCAGTTTTTTTTCATTGAAAAATAAAAATCAATTTTAAGTTTTATATTTTTGCTTCAAAAATAAAAGTTATTCTTGAGTTTTATATTATTTTCTTCAAAAATAAAACTTAATATGAAAATATATTTATAAAAATAAATGAAATTATGATTAAAATGTTATTATAAGAAGTAGTTGTGTTATATTCAGGCAAGCCGAATCTTATATGTATTGTCACCATCTAAACGTATCTAATAAACTTAAAGTGAGTTTGAAAGGAGGTCTTAAGAAAATGATTGTGTATCGATCTATTCGGAATTCTTTATTACACTTAACTAACTTATTGGATTAACACAGTACCTACTATATTATGATATATCGAAACAATATGAGCATTTGGGCGATTTTCGAAAGAGTGCCTTTTATTGGACTTAGGTTATTTATGTACCGAACTCTGCGTTAAACTAACTTTTTCAACTTTTCAAATGAGACCTAATTTTCGCCACATTTTACATGTGATTTATAAGAGTTTAAACTTTATTCTGAAAGGACTTTTCAGAATAAATTTCAGCATTCTTGCTTTTCCCGTTTGCACTATACAGTGCATCCAACAGACAGACATTCGTATTTGTCTACATCGTCTTAGAATATTATAAGGACTCAAAATATATGTGTATGTATGTATGAACTTATGTGAGTCTATGACTACGATGAGTTACAAACGAAATGACAAAATTAGGTTACCCCAATATTTGTGGGTATAAAAAGAGATAATGTATCCATAACTGAGTGTTTATGCAATCCGAAAAAACTTTGACATAGACATAAAAATGAAAATGATTGTGTATCGATCTATTCGGAATTCTTTATTACACTTAACTAACTTATTGGATTAACACAGTACCTACTATATTATGATATATCGAAACAATATGAGCATTTGGGCGATTTTCGAAAGAGTGCCTTTTATTGGACTTAGGTTATTTATGTACCGAACTCTGCGTTAAACTAACTTTTTCAACTTTTCAAATGAGACCTAATTTTCGCCACATTTTACATGTGATTTATAAGAGTTTAAACTTTATTCTGAAAGGACTTTTCAGAATAAATTTCAGCATTCTTGCTTTTCCCGTTTGCACCATACAGTGCATCCAACAGACAGACATTCGTATTTGTCTACATCGTCTTAGAATATTATAAGGACTCAAAATATATGTATGTATGTATGAACTTATGTGAGTCTATGACTACGATGAGTTACAAACGAAATGACAAAATTAGGTTACCCCAATATTTGTGGGTATAAAAAGAGATAATGTATCCATAACTGAGTGTTTATGCAATCCGAAAAAACTTTGACATAGACATAAAAATCCGAATTGTAAACTAAACCTTATATTGTATGCACATATTCTATACTGGAAATTTTTTAAATATCAATATTATCATAGCTATGCGTTTTAGATAGTGATGAGTTAAAATGCATACTTTCCCTTTTTTCAAAATTTCTTAAGAAAAGCTTAAAAACTACATTTAATATTATAAAAAGTCATTTCTCTAAACATTTTATAAAAGAAAATGTTTTCATATTGAGTTTTATTTTTGAAAAAAATAAAATAAAACTCAAGAATACTATTTATTTTTCAAGTATAAAAATAAAGCTTAAAATTGATTTTTATTTTTCAATGAAAAATATAAAAATCAAAAATAATCGTTATGGTTTGAACAAAAAAATAAAACTTAAGAAAAATTATTATTTTCTGAGTAATATATAAAACTCAAAGAATAATAATTAAAATTAAGTTTTTTAAATAAAACTTAAAAAATAAAAATTATTGTTTTAACCGCTAACGCATCTTTAGAGAAAACAAATGGAATATTCAATTAACTTTTACTCTTAATCCTTGTATTTGATTTTTTTTTGTTTTAAAGTTTAAGAATAATTATTTTCTGTCCCTGATTTAATTAGAATTAAATTGCTATTTCTTTATTACTTTTAAATAAATACTTTTTATGTATTGTTACAATTTTGGTACACTTTGATTATTTTTCCCATAAATTGAAAAAAGCTGTTTTAGTCGCCTTAGATTCATCACTGGTTGTCGCTCAGTTTTAAACGTTCCTGTTTTTTTTTAAAGATAATCTATATATAATATAAATAACAAAATCGTCGATACTCAGTAAAAAGAATAATTAAAAAAGGAGAACAATTGGCTTTGGACTACGTGACTTTTGCCACCTATTAAAAAGTAATATAAAAAACTGAAGAAAATAATGAAAGAGATGGAAAACAAAAATCGAAACAGATCAGCTCGGGCCGGTGAACAGATTAATACAAGATCGAAAACGTATTAAAAAAAACTTATAAAAATAAACCTCTCGGGAACCAAATTTATTAAATTGAAATAAAAGAAATTATTAAGATTAAATCAACGACTTGTTTTATTTTTGTTACATTGGTGTCAGGTGTGGGGTGACGATCAGTTTTCTTTAGAAAACATTACCATGCCAAGCAAAACCAAAAAGAAAAGCGCTAGATTTTTAAGATCTATCACTAAGACGGTGCAAGATACCATAGATCAAATTATGGAATGCCAAAGGCGGCGTGACGATGAGCTAATTCAAAATATTAGGGAAATACATGGGAACATAAGAACTAGGCTATGTGAGGTAGAACACGGGCCACATTTATTAATTCTATTGCGGCTCTTGACTCCGGATTTGAAAGTCGACATCCTATTTATCCTAATAACTTATCTATGGTAGTTGGTAACTTGAATAACGAAGAAGTTTCGCAACACGTAGCTCCTCCTGATACTGCTTCTTCAAGTTCAGGAGTGCCAAGTAACAGCCATAAGCACGTTGATGGATTGGAAAAGCTCTCTCAAATATCCCCTGTCCAGGACACCCGCGCAAGTGAAAATAATGTAACACGTCCATATTATGATGTTCAACCCAATGGATTTAATAACCACTCAGTACATCATCCATGTGTGAATTTTCAGTCATCAGTAGGTCCTAGTTTTCCACCAATTGCGTTCAATTATGGTTATCCACCGGCTTTTCAAAACAAGCCCAATTTTAAGCCGCATTATGATGGATCCAAGCCGATGATCAACAATAAAAGAGCTTCTCAAATAACAGAAATATCACAACAAATAGAATTAGAGCACATTAACAGTTCTGATGATATTAAGGAATACAATCTGGTAAACAACAACACAGCTATAAATTCGGAGACTACCCTCAAAATAGGCGCCTGGTGTGATCAATGTTTACATTGCGTGGCTTTCTTTGAAGACCACCTTCATGAAATTATTGTGGACACTGGTGCTTCTGCTTCACTGATTAACGTCGAGCTGGTACCACCGTCTGCTCCAAGACGAGGTTGCAGTGTTTCCCTTCGTGGTCCCAGCGGAGAAATTTTTAAAGCCACAAACACAGAAGTTACACAATTTCGTTTAAATAAACTACCACTTTCACATGAATTTCTAATGGTCAACGATTCAACACCCTCGTTATTAGGCCTTGATTTCTTACGCTGTCAGAAAGCTTTCATCGACATTGGAGAGTTGCGATTTGATTTGAAACACGTATCGGTGCCATTATATATTCCCCAATAGGCATCGGAAAACTTTGTTTACTTTATGGAATCAGTTACACTCCCAGCAAAGTCGGATATGTACGTAAGTGTAAAATGTGCTTTTAAATGAGAATTTAATACTTCTTTGGTAGAGCTGTGTTAAGAGTCCTTGCTGCCATCGGGAATATTATTAGGTAGAACACTCGTATCATCTCACAGTGACTTGAAGGTTCGTCCAATAAATTTTAGTGAAGAAGAAAAACTAATTTTCCCTATGACTATTGTTGGAAGACTCGAAGAGGTAAATGTAGTGTCTTTAGAAAATGTGGAACCCATAAAAGCCTTTATGAAGTGCCACCGTTAGAAGTATCCCCCGAAATTTCTGAAGATGAAAAATGTTCATTTTTGGAATTGGCCCTTAGCGAAGAAACATAAAATGGAGGAATTAGTTATGGATATGCAGAAGCGTGGCGTTATCCAGCCATCTCAAAGTCCAAATTCCTCACCAGTAGTCCTGGTGCGTAAGAAGTATGGAACAGCACGGTTTTGTGTTGACTACCGACGTTTAAATAGTGTCACGATTAAGGACTCCTATCCCATTCCCCGGATGGATGATATTCTGTCAAACTTATATGGTTCTAAGTGGTTCTCGACTATGGATCTTCAAAGTGGGTATTGGCAGGTTGAAATGGATTCCCAGTCAAAATCGAAATCAGCTTTTTCTTGTGCTTCTGGTCTCTGGGAATTTAACGTAATGTCCTTTGGGCTTACAAATGCTCCCGCGACGTTTAAGCGATTAATGGATGGTCTTTTTTGCGGTGTGTGCTGGCGGTCGCGCAAATTGAGGAGCATATCGATCATCTACGTCAAGTTTTGAACATTTAAAGACTGCCGGTTTAAAACCTAGTCCCAAGAAGTGCACTTTTTTTTCAACCCCGTGTTCATTACCTCGGTTATAAAGGATTGGAAACTGATCCTCAATAACTTGTGGCTGTAAAGGAATGGCCTACACCCACCAATAAAAGGAAAGTACGTTCATTTCTAGGACTTTGCTCATACTACCGTAAATTTGTTGAAAGTTTTTCCACAGCCGCACGTCCATTACATGAACTCACGGAGACAAACAGAAAGTTTTTTTGGAATGAAAATACCCAAACTTCATTTTTGTCGCTAATAACTAATAACATCCCCAATACTGGCTTTGTTTTAGACACAGATGCATCTAACTGTGGAGTAGGTGCTATCCTAAGCCAAATACAAAAGGGTCAGGAACGTGTGATTAAATATTTCAGTAAAACATTGCAAAAAGCTGAACGGAACTATTGCGTGACACGTAAAAAACTTCTTGCCGTGGTCTTAGGTACAAAGCATTTTCATCATTACCTTTTCGGCTGTAATTTTCTGCTAAGGACTGATCACGCATCTTTAAGGTGGCTGTATAATTTTAAGGGGCCAGAAGGACAAATCGCTCGTTGGTTAGAACGTCTCCAACATGTAACTAACCTAACCGTGCTCGTGGAAATTGGGGTGGTTCTTGCCCTATCAAGTACGTTTCAAGTTCGAAACACAAAATTCAAAAATAGGTAGCATTATACCAAATCGACCAGAAAAACAAATAAAATCGAGAGAAAGAGTGAGAGAGAGAAATAAAGATATAAAAAAAATAAAACAACAGAAAAACTACACAAAAGATAGGAGAGAAACTAAGTTGAAGAGGGATAGGTGTAATTTTCCTCTTCTTTGTTCTATACCCAACTTATACCATGCTATCGTATGATTCAAATTTTAGATAGCCCATAAATGATCTACCCGAATATAACCTTAACCTTTCGATACTTAAAAAACTAAAGAAAAAGTTAGCACTTCATATTGCAAACTAATAATATTTCATTTATTATATACATATGTGTAATTATTAAAATTTTCCATTAAATAATCTAAAGGCAATCAAAACAATCAATATAGAAACTATCATATAAACAAATGTCAACAAAAAAATGATATGATAAATATAAAAAAATTATACAAAACAATGATAACAAACAAATGTTAATTTAAAAACAAATTATGTTAAAACAAAATTTTATATATTACCAAAAAAAATTAAACATCAAAATTTTAGGATAATTTCAACTAAATAATAATATATTTATCCAAATTTTGCTTATATAAATTAGTCATAAAATATGCAACAGTAATCGGCAATTAATATCATTAGCATTACAAAACTAAACAATAGAATATTATGTTAATAACACGGAAAAACAAAGCTTTTCTTCTTAGAAAAATACAAAATATGTTATTAACATAATTTTCCAGTTACCATAAAAATTTTTATATTATTAACATGAGTGTTAAGGTAATTATGTAAGTTATGTTATTAACAGATCAGTTAGTTAACATAACATTATGAAAATATGTTAAAATGAAAATCACTCCAGCCTAAATATAAGTATGTAAAAATTATGTTACTAACAAAATGAATTTAAAAAGATTTTTCCAAATATCTAACAATGTTAACTTATTTTTAATTATGTATATGTATGTATGTAGTATTGTGACATAAAAACAAATTAACACAAATCAATAAGGTAACAAACATAATGTTTTGACAACAGAAATAAATGTGAGCATTAATGTATCAGCAAAAGATATAAAAAATGTATTTAGAGTTATTGAAATGTTATAAATTTGAATTTATTTTTATATCAATTATAGAGTGAAAATTTAATACCTGAAATAAATTTGACTCACCATTTGTAATCCCGCGAAGACTCCAGCCCTGTTGTCCCTTGAGATGTTATCAATACAATGATTAATTTTAAATATTCATTCATTAGTAAGGTGTAGTGTTTAAGTTTGGTGTGCAATGTGTATGAATGAGGCAATGTTAATAACAGATAATGAAATTTATTTTTACATATTTATATAAGCAAAACAACAACAATAAAAAACAAAGTTTAAAATTTGAAAATTCAATGAACAAATGTCAAAATTTAAAAAAACTAAAAAAAATAAAATAATAAAAAAATTATCAAAACAAATTAATTATCTAGGTCATAATGATTATTAAACTTCGTTATTCTAACGAAATGAAGTTAAATAAATATGAATTTATGGTTAGGATATGGAATATTCTCGTTAAAAATTCTAGAATTTTCTTTCAAAACTGGATATTTTTTAGACTTGTCAGGTGTTTATAATTGTAGGTAATAAGTATCTGTAGAGTTTTAGATAATAATTGTATGATTGATTAGCCAAATTGGACGCTTAGTTGCAAAAATGTTAATGATGGTAGATGACAAATTTATTATAGCAGACGACAATTAGTAGTGTCTTTTTCTAATAAAAAGAAAGGCAATAATCAGTAAAGCAATTCTAATATACCACTATTCTGCAATAATGCTTACCCAGAAATCCAGACTTTTGTAAACTTTGCACCATATAAAAAAACTGCCCAAGGTATTGGAAAGTTTTTTTGGAATGAAAATACCCAAACTTCATTTTTGTCGCTAATAACTAATAACATCCCCAATACTGGCTTTGTTTTAGACACAGATGCATCTAACTGTGGAGTAGGTGCTATCCTAAGCCAAATACAAAAGGGTCAGGAACGTGTGATTAAATATTTCAGTAAAACATTGCAAAAAGCTGAACGGAACTATTGCGTGACACGTAAAAAACTTCTTGCCGTGGTCTTAGGTACAAAGCATTTTCATCATTACCTTTTCGGCTGTAATTTTCTGCTAAGGACTGATCACGCATCTTTAAGGTGGCTGTATAATTTTAAGGGGCCAGAAGGACAAATCGCTCGTTGGTTAGAACGTCTCCAACATGTAACTAACCTAACCGTGCTCGTGGAAATTGGGGTGGTTCTTGCCCTATCAAGTACGTTTCAAGTTCGAAACACAAAATTCAAAAATAGGTAGCATTATACCAAATCGACCAGAAAAACAAATAAAATCGAGAGAAAGAGTGAGAGAGAGAAATAAAGATATAAAAAAAATAAAACAACAGAAAAACTACACAAAAGATAGGAGAGAAACTAAGTTGAAGAGGGATAGGTGTAATTTTCCTCTTCTTTGTTCTATACCCAACTTATACCATGCTATCGTATGATTCAAATTTTAGATAGCCCATAAATGATCTACCCGAATATAACCTTAACCTTTCGATAATTAAAAAACTAAAGAAAAATTTAGCACTTCATATTGCAAACTAATAATATTTCATTTATTATATACATATGTGTAATTATTAAAATTTTCCATTAAATAATCTAAAGGCAATCAAAACAATCAATATAGAAACTATCATATAAACAAATGTCAACAAAAAAATGATATGATAAATATAAAAAAATTATACAAAACAATGATAACAAACAAATGTTAATTTAAAAACAAATTATGTTAAAACAAAATTTTATATATTACCAAAAAAAATTAAACATCAAAATTTTAGGATAATTTCAACTAAATAATAATATATTTATCCAAATTTTGCTTATATAAATTAGTCATAAAATATGCAACAGTAATCGGCAATTAATATCATTAGCATTACAAAACTAAACAATAGAATATTATGTTAATAACACGGAAAAACAAAGCTTTTCTTCTTAGAAAAATACAAAATATGTTATTAACATAATTTTCCAGTTACCATAAAAATTTTTATATTATTAACATGAGTGTTAAGGTAATTATGTAAGTTATGTTATTAACAGATCAGTTAGTTAACATAACATTATGAAAATATGTTAAAATGAAAATCACTCCAGCCTAAATATAAGTATGTAAAAATTATGTTACTAACAAAATGAATTTAAAAAGATTTTTCCAAATATCTAACAATGTTAACTTATTTTTAATTATGTATATGTATGTATGTAGTATTGTGACATAAAAACAAATTAACACAAATCAATAAGGTAACAAACATAATGTTTTGACAACAGAAATAAATGTGAGCATTAATGTATCAGCAAAAGATATAAAAAATGTATTTAGAGTTATTGAAATGTTATAAATTTGAATTTATTTTTATATCAATTATAGAGTGAAAATTTAATACCTGAAATAAATTTGACTCACCATTTGTAATCCCGCGAAGACTCCAGCCCTGTTGTCCCTTGAGATGTTATCAATACAATGATTAATTTTAAATATTCATTCATTAGTAAGGTGTAGTGTTTAAGTTTGGTGTGCAATGTGTATGAATGAGGCAATGTTAATAACAGATAATGAAATTTATTTTTACATATTTATATAAGCAAAACAACAACAATAAAAAACAAAGTTTAAAATTTGAAAATTCAATGAACAAATGTCAAAATTTAAAAAAACTAAAAAAAATAAAATAATAAAAAAATTATCAAAACAAATTAATTATCTAGGTCATAATGATTATTAAACTTCGTTATTCTAACGAAATGAAGTTAAATAAATATGAATTTATGGTTAGGATATGGAATATTCTCGTTAAAAATTCTAGAATTTTCTTTCAAAACTGGATATTTTTTAGACTTGTCAGGTGTTTATAATTGTAGGTAATAAGTATCTGTAGAGTTTTAGATAATAATTGTATGATTGATTAGCCAAATTGGACGCTTAGTTGCAAAAATGTTAATGATGGTAGATGACAAATTTATTATAGCAGACGACAATTAGTAGTGTCTTTTTCTAATAAAAAGAAAGGCAATAATCAGTAAAGCAATTCTAATATACCACTATTCTGCAATAATGCTTACCCAGAAATCCAGACTTTTGTAAACTTTGCACCATATAAAAAAACTGCCCAAGGTATTGGAAACAGACCACATACATAAATGTACAATGTATTAAGGAATAAAAACAAATTTCAAGGAAAAAACAGAAATAACACGAATAATATTTGCCTTTCACAACTCAAATTTCTAAATAACAATTAGAAAAATTTTCAAATGTGTAAAATAAATGAAAAATATCCTCAAAACCAATTTGATTGAAATAGTTGCCTGGATTAAAATTTCAAAATTGTACGTTTTCACTTGAGCTAAGTGTTTTACAAACAAGTGCCTCACAAAACAGTCTCAGTTTTGGAGACTTACTTCCAGAACCTGAAACTGGAAAAGGTACAGTGGATACAAAATATTGACTACTATGTCCAAATATCCTTCGCGTGGTATGTGCCCTTGTTACCCGAATCAATATCCTCTAACTCATAATACATATGGCCAATCCTACGCAGGACTTTCGCTTTTACTCCCACAGGTGCAAGTTTTGAATTAAAATATTCTGCCTTGAGCTTTGGTAAAATGTCCGTCTGTACACGTTCTGTCCGATTGTAAAGTGCTTCGTCCTAGATCTTAGATTATATGTCCGTGCGTTCTTGTCATAAGCTTTACGCATATACTCATTAATTTTGTCCCGAATAAAAGAAAATTCGTCCTGTCTCTCTACACATGAGTCATTGTCTGCCAAAATTTGAAATTTTCGTAAAATTTCTTAGACCTTGCCATTATTTAAAATGTTCTGTCCAAAAACTACCTGATACGGTGTCCTGCCAACTGATTGATGTACACTGTTGCGTAAAAAACTGTTAATACTTGGTATATAAACATCCCACTCCCTCTGATTGTCCCTGACATAGCTCCTCAACGCTTAATTAATAGAGCAGTTGACCCGTTCACTGGCGTTAGTTTGAGGGATATAGACAGCTGTCAAAACATGCTCTACACCATTCTTATTCAAACTCTTTACTTTTAAACTGGGAACCATTATCTGAGAAAATGGTTTCAGGTACACCGTAACATGTAAAAATTTCAGTCCGTAAATAGTGAATTATGTGTTTTGAAATAAACTTCTTGAGAGGTTTCAAAAACGTGAATTTAAAAAATGGTCCAAAATAATCAAAATACCTATATGTCCGGATTTTGTCTTAGGTAAGGGTCCTATTAAGTCAATATAAAGTCGTTGAACAGGTCTTTCAGTCGTTACCATCTTACCTAATGGTGGTCTTAATGTCGAAGTCGGAGTCTTAGAGGTCTTACACAAGTCACAATTTAAATTTTAAAACATAAGTCTTTACGTCCGTCGCAAGTCCTGGCCAAAAGAAATATCGTCTAACACGTTCCAAGGTCTTAGCAATACCGCCATGGGCAGAATTGGGTGCATCATGAGAAGAGAATATAATGTTGTTACGTAATTCCCTGGGTACTAAGAGTCTCCAAGATTCGGATTCGCCTATCTCACCAGATGAGAAATCAACTCTATTATAAATATATTTATCAATGACCTTGTAGTCTGGAAATCCGGATGCAGAAAAATCTTCACGTAGTTTATCGTATTCAGTGCTATCAAAAGCAGCTGATTGTAAGTCAATAGTAGGTAAAGAATCAATCTCAATAGCATTTACGAAAGTTTCACCCTCGTGTGCACGTGACAATGTGTCTGGAACCACATTGTCCTTTCCACTACGGTGTTCAATGGAAAAATTGAAGGCCTGGAGCTTTAAGGACCACCTATCCAACCTACCAGAAAGATACCTTTGACCCATGAGCCATTTAAGGCTCGCATGGTCAGTAACCACCGTAAACTCCTGACCTTCTATATATGGCCTAAACTTCTTGATTGCCATAACCACAGCTAGACACTCTGTTATAGTGTAGTTGCGTTGTGATTTGTTTAGCTTCTGGAACATGTATGCAATGGGTCTCTGTCCCTTCGTCGCCCTTCTGCGCCAATACCGCACCTATGCCATATGCATCACATTGTAAAATAAAAGGCTTTTCATAATTAGGGTGCATAATTAGTAGTGGCGCAGACGTCAGTCTAGTCTTTAATTGATTGAGTAGTGTTCTGTCGTCTGTCCTGTTCACACGTGTTTTTACTCTGTCCGCAATTGAATGTTGTTTATCGTGTGATTTAATGCTTAATGTATTGTCCACACCGTTGTGTCCGCGTCGAAACAAAAAGAAAAAACAAAAAAATTTACAAACAAACAATCAAAAAAGAACAAAAAGAAATAGTGAAATATATTTAAAATTAAAAATAATAAAATACAATAAATAAACATATGGAATAAAAACAAATACAACACTCTCTTATACAAAACAATAACATAAAAAAAAACAATTTAAATGCAACAAGAACAATATTCACAAATAAAACAGAAAGAGAAATTTGAAGAAAAAAAAATACCGCTAAATGCAACAACAATAACACTTGTTAATAATGTTGACACAATAGGCTGTTTTTTATCATAATGACCACATCAGGGCTTTTATGGCTCCTTTGTCATTGTGAAACCTTTTCCCTATCCTCTGACCACTAATTTCTTGTGATATTGGTGTTATATATTCATTGTTGTTGAACTGTTTGATGACGAAGGTATAGCACTGGTCACCAAGCAGTTTAATTAACAATAATCAATTATAAAAGCATAGGAAAAAGACAATTGATATGAATCTCTTCTTGTATCGTAATGGCGGGTCGCTTGTGCATCGACTTTTGCAACATACGCGGGTTGAGACCGAATTTTTTCTCTGTATATGCTCACGTTTGTCTCCATCATCCGGATGTTTTCGCCTTATGTGAAATCCAGGTATCTAAGAATGCTGATCCACAGGATTTTTATATACCTGTGTATCACCTTCTATCGCTTTTCAACTTCCATCGGGGCATTGTCCGAACAGTGAAATTGTAGTTACTGGTGATTTCAATGTTTACAACTCATCTTGGCTTCGCCATTCTAGTAATACAACTCCGGAAGGCCAATATGTTGAGTTATATGCCGCGCACAACCAATTGCGCAATTAGTGAATGAACCAACACATATTTCATGTGTTGAAGGGCACCAAAATAATACCCTCGACCTCTTTCTCACCTCACATCTTGATAAGTATGAAGTGGATATTCTTGCACCACTCGGAAATTCGGATCACTGCACCATCTCCGCCTCCTTTTCGCTCTCTGAACTTCGTAACGTTTCAAAAACAGCTTCGAAACGTTTAATTTTTTTTACGAAAAGGCTCGCTGGGCTCAGCTCAACGAATTCTATAGGCAATTCAATTGGAAACTTTGTTTCCTAGACAATAATGTCAATGCCATGGCGAAAATGGTTGAAAATATAATTATGCTGGGAATGATAACAGTCATTCCATCAAAAAAAAATCGTCGATTAGGCCTAGGCAAAAGTTTTGGTTTAATCAGAAGTGCAAACATGCAATCAGATCCAGAGAGGAAGCTTTCAGAATTTGGCGTAGTAACAAAAACATCCAAACTGATAAGCTGTGCAAAAAGGCGAGGTCTTCGTGTGCCAGAGTGCTAAGATGCCAAAAAGCTCTACACGAGCAGCGCCTTCGTGCTAAGGTTATTGCTGCTCCTAGGGGCAGCAAAACCTTTTGTTCTTCAATTCCGACGCTTTTCAAGGAATACCAAACATTCTCTGACACTGAGTTATTCGCAAACAATTCTTGCTTGCCGGTTAGCGATCAACCACTTTCCGAGCTCGAAAGGGTATCAGTAACTATGCCAAATATATTAAAAAGGTTCTAACAGATCTGAACATTAACAAGTCTCCTGGACCAGATGGCATACCGGCACTGGTCTTGAAGCAGTGCTCTTCGACGCTAGCTCGTCCATTAGCTAATCTTTTCAGCATTCTATACCATGCCGTCAAATTTCCTGCATGCTGGAAGATTGCTAATGTAACGCCAATTCCTAAAAAGGGATAGGCTAATAATCCTGAATATTACCGTCCAATAGCAATTTGTTCAGCACTTTCTAAAGTTATGGAAAGTATGGTCAATTTCCATCTTGTCAAGTATTTAGAGACCAACAATTTATTTAACGATCGCCAGTATGGCTTTCGTAGAGGTCGCTCTACGGGAGACTTACTAGCCTTCCTTTCGGAGAAATGGTGTCATTCCATTCACCATTTTGGCGAAAGTAAAATGGTGGCTCTAGATATTTCAAAGGCGTTTGATATAGTGTGGCATGGTGCACTTGTATCAAAACTAATTGCATTTGGTGTCAGTAATAACTTCTCTCGATTTATTTCGAGCTTTCTCAGAGATCGCACTATACGAGTTGTTATAGATGGGATCTCATCAAACGAGTTCAAGATTAATTCAGGAGTACCGCAAGGCTCCGTTCTTTCCCCAACCCTATTTCTTATCTTTATAGATGACCTTCTATGTCAAACTTCCAACACTATCTACTCTTTTGCGGATGACAGCAGTATCTGCCATTCTTATTCATTCAATCATAGGCCAAGCAATCTAGAGATTGGGGCAATGAGGCGCAATATGAATGAATCGCTTAATCACGACTTGATAAAAATCTCTGAATGGGGTCGTGTTAACAGAGTCGATTTTAACGCCCGTAAGACTCAATGTTGTTTTTTAACACATAAACGCTTGTCAGATATTGTTGATCCATTTATATATATGGGTGGTGTAAATATTAAGGAATCAGAAACTCTTGATGTTCTGGGCATGAAAATTCAGTGCGATGTCCGCTGGACTAAACACATTTTTCAAGTGTCGAAAGAAGCATTCAAGTGTCTCGGTTTTTTGAAACGGTGCACAGTGGTATAGGAAATAAAAAGAGGGAAATAATTCGGTAACTTCTAAACGGTTAATCCGATTTTAATGAAATTTGGTATGCAGGAGGTGTTGTCGAGTTTAGGTTTTGAATTTGGACCTTATAGGCCAACCAGGGGCCCGGCGGGGGATCCTCAAATTAGGACACCTCGGCTATGTTAAATTTTTAAAACGATCCTATTTCTTCATTTGAGTTCCGATTTAAAAAAATTTCGTATATAGAATCTCCTCATTGAGCGTCGTAGCAGTAAATTATCTCTTATAGTTTAGGAGATATTCGCATTTGAAAATTAAAATTTTAAAATTTTTACCGTCCTTACTTTAGTTTTTTGATAATACCGGGTCCAAATATTTTCGATTTTCGCCATTTTTTTTTATTCGCTTAACAACAAGTTTATATATCAAGCAGTGAAAGAATTATGTAAAAATCATGACTGAGTCCAAAGTTATAGGCATTTTAATTTAAAAAATTAAAAAAAGGCGATTTTTTGCCATTTTTTTGGGAAAAAAGTATCTTTTTCTTTTTAAGTTATCTAAAAAGTTTCTAAGAAGATGTATATAGAATTTATACTTTTTGGAAAGCTGACTTTACATAAAATACGATAAATGAAACAAAACCTAAAAATTTTTGATACCGAGGGGACCAGGTCCATCCAAAAAAACCCTATTTTTTATGGAAAATTCAATTTTGAGCAAAAATTCTCAAATCGCATAGTCGATATCAAATTATAGTGACCTGTTTTATATGACCCAATATGTTCTTAATCATTTTGTAACGGATTTCGATAACCCCGCCCCTGGTATGGATATAATAGGCAAAAATCCCATTTTTGGGATTTTTTAAAACTTTTTTGGGAATTCCGGGATTTCTAATAAGAAAATTCGAAATTTTTATTTAATTTTGGATTTTGAGTAAAAAAATCTACCTAACTGTAAAATTTCATCAAAAAATATTCATAAATAAAATTTTTATTGCAATTTGAAAAATTTGTAACTTCGCAAAAACTGAATAAAAAACATTTTTTAATTTTTTTTTTTAAGTATTCCGCGAATTTTTTAATTTTCAAAAATTATATACAGTTTTGAAAAATAGACAAAATTACCTTTCCATTGATATATAACATGCCTACCTAATGTTTTTTAAGTGTCAAATTAATTAGGGAAAACTCAACATCTTTTAGAGAATTTACCTAGTACTATTATTTTCATCCATACATTTGTTAGGCATGTTTTACTACCTAAATTTTTATGAATTTTTACAGCCACTTTTTACGATTAATCTTTTATTCTTTATCCCTAAAAAAATTAACAAGTATTTATTTTATATAAAAATAGTCTTTATTTATTTTTTTTTATAAATTAATATAATTTTGTAAAATAATCGGTATCACAGTAGTCCATATCTAAAAGATAAAGTAAATCTTTAAATTCATGAATATTTTCAAATGCTAACGTTTTGTAGCAAATCCAACGTTTCCTTATAGTAGATAAAACAGGATCAGAAGATAGAATCAGATTATTAAAAATATCTTCATTTTTAGACTGCCTAGAACACTTCCTTGAGCTAAACTGATGAATATGCTTAAAGTCTTTATTCCTCGATTCTTGGGGTTCTTCTGTAAGCTCTCCTAAAGGCAGAATATTATGTTCTATGATGACCTTTCCATGACATAATATCTTGTGAACTGTAGGTGGTATTTCTTTCCAGGGATATAATTCCAAAAGTAATTTAGAAACTTTTGTAGAATACTCTCCAAATTTTGTTGCGTTTACTTTATGCTTGCTATTTATCGCCATTAGAATAATATTGACCTTTTGCAGTAAATCCATATTAATTCCGGTTATTTCGGAAGTAGTTTCAAAATGTTTGAAAAAACGTCTAGCGGTATTACCATCGTTTGTGCTTCCATATCCTGTGAGTGGTTTATCAATATTTAATCCCATCCGCTTTTTAAATTCCTCTTGAATTCTTCTTTTCTCACTGGCTCTCATTTCCATTAACTCCTTATTGTTATTTGCACTTTTGTTTGCATTTTCCGGTATGCTTCTGTACTTTAAATCATATGCTAAATGTAGAAAATGTTCCAGAAATCGTATGCGAGCATGTAGCGGGGATATTCCAAATTGTAATGTTTCCTCATTTATTGACCTTTGCTTGGAAATATTCGAAAATTCTGATTTTTTATCACCACATATGTAGCAGTACCAAGTAGATGATGTTCCTGTAATGGCATTTCCAACTTTCCCATCAATCATTGTAAGTTTTAAATCATAGGACATGTTAAACGAATAATTTTCTATTTCGATTGTTATAGGTTCCAAGTTTTTAATTTCTGCTTCAATACGATTTATCAAATCTTGCGTTGTTGTTTTGGATTCCTTTATATACTCAAAGCTTATTGGCCTACAAAAAGCTTTGGATTCTGGAGTCGAATTCTTCCAAATATCATCGAAACTGGTTGATGGAGAATCGCTGTCAGCATACTTTCGAATTCTTAATGGAACTAGCGATGCCATAAATACACTTTTATACTCGGAAGATGATTCACTTGTGTTGATTTGTTTATATTCCGAGAGTGCTGATAATCCATCACATCCCCACCTACAAATGAGTTGAAGATCAGAAGAATTTATTTTTTTTAGTTGGTCTGAAGAAAAGTCAGAAGCAATCCTTAAAGCAGTATTTTCGAGTAGAGCGCCGAGTCCAATATCACCCTTCCGATCAGTTATTTCAATAGGAGGTGGTATAATGGTTTTCTTTTTTTCATTTATTTTGTCATATGATGGTAAAACATCCACTCCTTTTTCAGATAGCGCCTTTCTTAACGTTATGTAGTTATCACGACTTAATCCCTTCTTCCTCAGTGAACGTTGTATCAGATGATGGTGTGGGTATACTCTTTACAATTCTTTTCAGTCGTCTTGGTGATGCGGTTGGAAGAATATTTGCAATTTTTATGGCATCCAAAGGCCGTTTTTCTTTTCTTAACATTGCTTTAAAAGTGTCCGAAACTTCTTCGTTAGATAAGGTTTCTAGTGAAGTTGATAACCTTTTCCTCTTTGATTTTGAGCTCAAATCCTCATACTGCTTACAGGGAGCACCAACAGTTGATACGCAAATAGCAACTTCTACACATTCATCCTGCCAATCAGCAATGGAATACCGAACACTCTTCAGTTTTATATCAACTGATTTTATAAAATTTTCAATTTTACATATATCAGTTTTATCCACTTTATTTTTATATGCAGTTTCAATATATTTCAATAAGAAGTTGACTTTATCTTGAAAAGGAGCTGAAGAGTGTTCAAATAAAATGGAGCACAAATCATTTTTTTAGTACGATCGCCATGGTTAGAAAATTACAAATAATTACAAACAGATATAAACCTGTCTTATATATTAATTACAGGTACTTAAATTAAATTATTTTTTAAAGGGTTATGATATTCTACCTAATATGTCTAACGTTTCCTTATGTAATGAATTTTTCCTCAATAGGTCACTTTAATAGGTAGCTTATTAAAATGACCTATAGGGGTAAAAATCATTACAGTTTAAAAAATAATACCTGTACATTTTATAATATATGTAACAAATTTAAGAGTTAACCTTATGGATGAAAATAATAGTGCTAGGTAAATTTCCTAAAAGATGTTGAGTTTTCCCTAATTAATTTGTCACTTAAAAAACATTAGGTAGGCATGTTATATATCAATGGAAAGGTAATTTTGTAAGGTAATTAAAAAATTAAAAAATGTTTTTTATTCAGTTTTTGCGAAGATACAAATTTTTCAAATTGCAATAAAAATTTTATTTATGAATATTTTTGATGAAATTTTACAGTTAAATAAAAATTTCGTATTTTCTTATTAGAAATCCCGGAATTCCCAAAAATTTAAAAAAATCCCAAAAACGGGATTTTTTGGTTTTTTGCCTATTATATCCATAGCAGGGGCGGGGTTATCGAAACCCGTTACAAAATGATTAAAAACATATTGGGTCATATAAAACAGGTCACTATAATTTGATATCGACTATGCGATTTGAGAATTTTTGCTCAAAATTGAATTTTCCGTAAAAAATAGGGTTTTTTTTTGGATGGACCTGGTCCCCTCGGTATCAAAAATTTTTAGGTTTTGTTTCATTTATCGTATTTTATGTAAAGTCAGCTTTCCAAAAAGTATAAATTCTATATACATCTTCTTAGAAACTTTTTAGATAACTTAAAAAGAAAAAGATACTTTTTTCCCAAAAAAATGGCAAAAAATCGCCTTTTTTTAATTTTTTAAATTAAAATGCCTATAACTTTGGACACAGTCATGATTTTTACATAATTCTTTCACTGCTTGATATATAAACTTGTTGTTAAGCGAATAATAAAAAATGGCGAAAATCGGGAATATTTGGACCCGCTATTATCAAAAAACTAAAGGACGGTAAAAGTTTTAAAATTTTAATTTTCAAATGCGAATATCTCCTAAACTATAAGAGATAATTTACTGCTACTCAAATGAAGAAATAGGATCGTTTTAAAAATTTAACATAGCCGAGGTGTCCTAATTTTAGGACCCTCCGCCGGGCCCCTGGTTGGCCTATAAGGTCCAAATTCAAAACCTAAACTCGACAACACCTCCTCTTTGTGCATACCAAACTTCATTAATATCGGATTAACCGTTTAGAAGTTACCGAATTATTTCCCTCTTATTTTTCCTATACCACTGTGCGGTGTAAGACATACTTCACTCCATCTGATCTTCTTACTATTTACACCACTTATATCCGACCGAAAATGGAATACAACTCTCATGTATGGGCCGGAGCTTCGAAGTCTATTTTGGAGCTACTCGACCGCGTACAGGAGAGGGGTATCCAACTCTATTGATTCACTGGAGCACCGTCGCAACGTGGGGTGTATTTCACTGTTCTATCGATACTACAATGGAATGTGTTCCTTTGAAATTAGGGAACTTGTTCCCGATACCCGTATATTCTTGCGTAACACACGTCTTTCTTCAAGAACACACCCATTTGTGGTAGATTGGCCAGTGGCACAACACATTACAGGGAAAATTCATTCTTCAGCCGCGCTGTTCATATGTGGAATAAACTTCCTGCAGAGGTATTCCCTGCCACTTTCGATATAAGAAGACTTAAATCAAATGTCCACAAACACTACTCCCTCTATCCTCCTTCACACAACCTATTTTCCTAGTTGCAACACAATGCTTCGCATAAGTAGGGGTCATACCCTGAGTGCTGGTCCAATTAAAAAAAAAAACTGCCGTTCCCTTCAGGAAAGAGTTTTGGTTATTGAAATACGAGTTTTCCTTATTTAAAATAAGAGTATAGCGCTGAAATTTTGCATAAACAAGTTCTATACAAACGAAATCTATGTACAAAATTTTATGAGTATCGGTTCATAATTAACGCATATAAAGGTCCTCTTCAGAAAATTACTCATACGCTCACGGTTTAAAAATTTAAATAAAATATTTGGTTTTTAAAAATTAATATTTTGTTAGTTCAAAAGAGCTCGGTCCATAATTGACTTAAGCCATATTCCAAATATCACCCTGATGTTTATAGGGGAGCATTCCTTTTATGGCATACAGTTTGATGGTGGGCACAGCCGAATATAACACTCTTACTTGTTAATTTTCATACTGCTCTACGTTGGCCATGAAGCAGTAACTTTAGCTTTTATTACATTTGAAAAAAGGCACATTAAGTTGGGTTTCCAATGATGGTCAATTTATGATAATCGATGAAAAAGGTTATGAGTTGTGCTAAGTTTTATAAAAATATAGCATATTTCTTCCATACAAAAACGTTCATGTTTCTGGTTTTCTTTGTAACAAGTTTAAAAAATGTTTATAAACATTTTTATACAAAAATTAATTTGTATGGAGAAAACCAAAAATTCGAGAAACATTCTATTAGAAAAATTGGCATAAATCATCCAGTTTTTCATAGATTTTTATGAAATAACAAGTTTTAGAAACCTTCCTTTATGTGATTCTTCAGGAAAGTAATAAAAGATGAACTCACTGCCTCATGGTCAAAGTAGAGCATGATGAAAATGAAAATTTTTTAAAAAAGTGTGAGTTTTTTTACTTAAACGACCGTAACTCAGACATTTGACCATAAATTTTGGATTTCTGTTTTTGGATTAAAAGACACTTGTATCATTAGAAAAAATATCGGATTTGAAAATCGGATGAAAACTACTAAACTTATGATTTTTCAAATTTAAAACTTCAAATATGGCTCTTTTTCGCATCTTTTGCTCTTAAAAAGTAAGTTAACGAAGTGATAGGGGAAAACTAAAAATATATTCGTACTCTATGGACTATAACGAAATAGAATTGGTATATGAGAACGCCTGCATTTTATTTTTCTTCACTTTTGTATCACAGTGTTATTTATAACAATAAGACATCAAAATATGTATGGGGGTCCGTGAAATTAAATAAATTCCTCAAGGGGTCCGCGAAGTAAAAAATGGTGGGAACCGCTGATTTAAAACATAAGTCTTTACGTCCGTCGCAAGTCCTGGCCAAAAGAAATATCGTCTAACACGTTCCAAGGTCTTAGCAATACCGCCATGGGCAGAATTGGGTGCATCATGAGAAGAGAATATAATGTTGTTACGTAATTCCCTGGGTACTAAGAGTCTCCAAGATTCGGATTCGCCTATCTCACCAGATGAGAAATCAACTCTATTATAAATATATTTATCAATGACCTTGTAGTCTGGAAATCCGGATGCAGAAAAATCTTCACGTAGTTTATCGTATTCAGTGCTATCAAAAGCAGCTGATTGTAAGTCAATAGTAGGTAAAGAATCAATCTCAATAGCATTTACGAAAGTTTCACCCTCGTGTGCACGTGACAATGTGTCTGGAACCACATTGTCCTTTCCACTACGGTGTTCAATGGAAAAATTGAAGGCCTGGAGCTTTAAGGACCACCTATCCAACCTACCAGAAAGATACCTTTGACCCATGAGCCATTTAAGGCTCGCATGGTCAGTAACCACCGTAAACTCCTGACCTTCTATATATGGCCTAAACTTCTTGATTGCCATAACCACAGCTAGACACTCTGTTATAGTGTAGTTGCGTTGTGATTTGTTTAGCTTCTGGAACATGTATGCAATGGGTCTCTCTGTCCCTTCGTCGCCCTTCTGCGCCAATACAGCACTGGTCACCAAGCAGTTTAATTAACAATAATCAATTATAGGAGCACTATATCATAGGAAAAAGACAATTGATATGAATCTCTTCTTGTATCGTAATGGCGGGTCGCTTGTGCATCGACTTTTGCAACATACGCGGGTTGAGACCGAATTTTTTCTCTGTATATGCTCACGTTTGTCTCCATCATCCGGATGTTTTCGCCTTATGTGAAATCCAGGTATCTAAGAATGCTGATCCACAGGATTTTTATATACCTGTGTATCACCTTCTATCGCTTTTCAACTTCCATCGGGGCATTGTCCGAACAGTGAAATTGTAGTTACTGGTGATTTCAATGTTTACAACTCATTCTAGTAATACAACTCCGGAAGGCCAATATGTTGAGTTATATGCCGCGCACAACCAATTGCGCAATTAGTGAATGAACCAACACATATTTCATGTGTTGAAGGGCACCAAAATAATACCCTCGACCTCTTTCTCACCTCACATCTTGATAAGTATGAAGTGGATATTCTTGCACCTCTCGGAAATTCGGATCACTGCACCATCTCCGCCTCCTTTTCGCTCTCTGAACTTCGTAACGTTTCAAAAACAGCTTCGAAACGTTTAATTTTTTTTACGAAAAGGCTCGCTGGGCTCAGCTCAACGAATTCTATAGGCAATTCAATTGGAAACTTTGTTTCCTAGACAATAATGTCAATGCCATGGCGAAAATGGTTGAAAATATAATTATGCTGGGAATGATAACAGTCATTCCATCAAAAAAAAATCGTCGATTAGGCCTAGGCAAAAGTTTTGGTTTAATCAGAAGTGCAAACATGCAATCAGATCCAGAGAGGAAGCTTTCAGAATTTGGCGTAGTAACAAAAACATCCAAACTGATAAGCTGTGCAAAAAGGCGAGGTCTTCGTGTGCCAGAGTGCTAAGATGCCAAAAAGCTCTACACGAGCAGCGCCTTCGTGCTAAGGTTATTGCTGCTCCTAGGGGCAGCAAAACCTTTTGTTCTTCAATTCCGACGCTTTTCAAGGAATACCAAACATTCTCTGACACTGAGTTATTCGCAAACAATTCTTGCTTGCCGGTTAGCGATCAACCACTTTCCGAGCTCGAAAGGGTATCAGTAACTATGCCAAATATATTAAAAAGGTTCTAACAGATCTGAACATTAACAAGTCTCCTGGACCAGATGGCATACCGGCACTGGTCTTGAAGCAGTGCTCTTCGACGCTAGCTCGTCCATTAGCTAATCTTTTCAGCATTCTATACCATGCCGTCAAATTTCCTGCATGCTGGAAGATTGCTAATGTAACGCCAATTCCTAAAAAGGGATAGGCTAATAATCCTGAATATTACCGTCCAATAGCAATTTGTTCAGCACTTTCTAAAGTTATGGAAAGTATGGTCAATTTCCATCTTGTCAAGTATTTAGAGACCAACAATTTATTTAACGATCGCCAGTATGGCTTTCGTAGAGGTCGCTCTACGGGAGACTTACTAGCCTTCCTTTCGGAGAAATGGTGTCATTCCATTCACCATTTTGGCGAAAGTAAAATGGTGGCTCTAGATATTTCAAAGGCGTTTGATATAGTGTGGCATGGTGCACTTGTATCAAAACTAATTGCATTTGGTGTCAGTAATAACTTCTCTCGATTTATTTCGAGCTTTCTCAGAGATCGCACTATACGAGTTGTTATAGATGGGATCTCATCAAACGAGTTCAAGATTAATTCAGGAGTACCGCAAGGCTCCGTTCTTTCCCCAACCCTATTTCTTATCTTTATAGATGACCTTCTATGTCAAACTTCCAACACTATCTACTCTTTTGCGGATGACAGCAGTATCTGCCATTCTTATTCATTCAATCATAGGCCAAGCAATCTAGAGATTGGGGCAATGAGGCGCAATATGAATGAATCGCTTAATCACGACTTGATAAAAATCTCTGAATGGGGTCGTGTTAACAGAGTCGATTTTAACGCCCGTAAGACTCAATGTTGTTTTTTAACACATAAACGCTTGTCAGATATTGTTGATCCATTTATATATATGGGTGGTGTAAATATTAAGGAATCAGAAACTCTTGATGTTCTGGGCATGAAAATTCAGTGCGATGTCCGCTGGACTAAACACATTTTTCAAGTGTCGAAAGAAGCATTCAAGTGTCTCGGTTTTTTGAAACGGTGCACAGTGGTATAGGAAATAAAAAGAGGGAAATAATTCGGTAACTTCTAAACGGTTAATCCGATTTTAATGAAATTTGGTATGCAGGAGGTGTTGTCGAGTTTAGGTTTTGAATTTGGACCTTATAGGCCAACCAGGGGCCCGGCGGGGGATCCTCAAATTAGGACACCTCGGCTATGTTAAATTTTTAAAACGATCCTATTTCTTCATTTGAGTTCCGATTTAAAAAAATTTCGTATATAGAATCTCCTCATTGAGCGTCGTAGCAGTAAATTATCTCTTATAGTTTAGGAGATATTCGCATTTGAAAATTAAAATTTTAAAATTTTTACCGTCCTTACTTTAGTTTTTTGATAATACCGGGTCCAAATATTTTCGATTTTCGCCATTTTTTTTTATTCGCTTAACAACAAGTTTATATATCAAGCAGTGAAAGAATTATGTAAAAATCATGACTGAGTCCAAAGTTATAGGCATTTTAATTTAAAAAATTAAAAAAAGGCGATTTTTTGCCATTTTTTTGGGAAAAAAGTATCTTTTTCTTTTTAAGTTATCTAAAAAGTTTCTAAGAAGATGTATATAGAATTTATACTTTTTGGAAAGCTGACTTTACATAAAATACGATAAATGAAACAAAACCTAAAAATTTTTGATACCGAGGGGACCAGGTCCATCCAAAAAAACCCTATTTTTTATGGAAAATTAAATTTTGAGCAAAAATTCTCAAATCGCATAGTCGATATCAAATTATAGTGACCTGTTTTATATGACCCAATAAGTTCTTAATCATTTTGTAACGGGTTTCGATAACCCCGCCCCTGGTATGGATATAATAGGCACAAAACCAAAAAATCCCATTTTTGGGATTTTTTAAAACTTTTTTGGGAATTCCGGGATTTCTAATAAGAAAATTCGAAATTTTTATTTAATTTTGGATTTTGAGTAAAAAAATCTACCTAACTGTAAAATTTCATCAAAAAATATTCATAAATAAAATTTTTATTGCAATTTGAAAAATTTGTAACTTCGCAAAAACTGAATAAAAAACATTTTTTAATTTTTTTTTTTTAAGTATTCCGCGAATTTTTTAATTTTCAAAAATTATATACAGTTTTGAAAAATAGACAAAATTACCTTTCCATTGATATATAACATGCCTACCTAATGTTTTTTAAGTGTCAAATTAATTAGGGAAAACTCAACATCTTTTAGAGAATTTACCTAGTACTATTATTTTCATCCATACATTTGTTAGGCATGTTTTACTACCTAAATTTTTATGAATTTTTACAGCCACTTTTTACGATTAATCTTTTATTCTTTATCCCTAAAAAAATTAACAAGTATTTATTTTATAAAAAAATAGTCTTTATTTATTTTTTTTTATAAATTAATATAATTTTGTAAAATAATCGGTATCACAGTAGTCCATATCTAAAAGATAAAGTAAATCTTTAAATTCATGAATATTTTCAAATGCTAACGTTTTGTAGCAAATCCAACGTTTCCTTATAGTAGATAAAACAGGATCAGAAGATAGAATCAGATTATTAAAAATATCTTCATTTTTAGACTGCCTAGAACACTTCCTTGAGCTAAACTGATGAATATGCTTAAAGTCTTTATTCCTCCATTCTTGGGGTTCTTCTGTAAGCTCTCCTAAAGGCAGAATATTATGTTCTATGATGACCTTTCCATGACATAATATCTTGTGAACTGTAGGTGTCATTTCTTTCCAGGGATATAATTCCAAAAGTAATTTAGAAACTTTTGTAGAATACTCTCCAAATTTTGTTGCGTTTACTTTATGCTTGCTATTTATCGCCATTAGAATAATATTGACCTTTTGCAGTAAATCCATATTAATTCCGGTTATTTCGGAAGTAGTTTCAAAATGTTTGAAAAAACGTCTAGCGGTATTACCATCGTTTGTGCTTCCATATCCTGTGAGTGGTTTATCAATATTTAATCCCATCCGCTTTTTAAATTCCTCTTGAATTCTTCTTTTCTCACTGGCTCTCATTTCCATTAACTCCTTATTGTTATTTGCACTTTTGTTTGCATTTTCCGGTATGCTTCTGTACTTTAAATCATATGCTAAATGTAGAAAATGTTCCAGAAATCGTATGCGAGCATGTAGCGGGGATATTCCAAATTGTAATGTTTCCTCATTTATTGACCTTTGCTTGGAAATATTCGAAAATTCTGATTTTTTATCACCACATATGTAGCAGTACCAAGTAGATGATGTTCCTGTAATGGCATTTCCAACTTTCCCATCAATCATTGTAAGTTTTAAATCATAGGACATGTTAAACGAATAATTTTCTATTTCGATTGTTATAGGTTCCAAGTTTTTAATTTCTGCTTCAATACGATTTATCAAATCTTGCGTTGTTGTTTTGGATTCCTTTATATACTCAAAGCTTATTGGCCTACAAAAAGCTTTGGATTCTGGAGTCGAATTCTTCCAAATATCATCGAAACTGGTTGATGGAGAATCGCTGTCAGCATACTTTCGAATTCTTAATGGAACTAGCGATGCCATAAATACACTTTTATACTCGGAAGATGATTCACTTGTGTTGATTTGTTTATATTCCGAGAGTGCTGATAATCCATCACATCCCCACCTACAAATGAGTTGAAGATCAGAAGAATTTATTTTTTTTAGTTGGTCTGAAGAAAAGTCAGAAGCAATCCTTAAAGCAGTATTTTCGAGTAGAGCGCCGAGTCCAATATCACCCTTCCGATCAGTTATTTCAATAGGAGGTGGTATAATGGTTTTCTTTTTTTCATTTATTTTGTCATATGATGGTAAAACATCCACTCCTTTTTCAGATAGCGCCTTTCTTAACGTTATGTAGTTATCACGACTTAATCCCTTCTTCCTCAGTGAACGTTGTATCAGATGATGGTGTGGGTATACTCTTTACAATTCTTTTCAGTCGTCTTGGTGATGCGGTTGGAAGAATATTTGCAATTTTTATGGCATCCAAAGGCCGTTTTTCTTTTCTTAACATTGCTTTAAAAGTGTCCGAAACTTCTTCGTTAGATAAGGTTTCTAGTGAAGTTGATAACCTTTTCCTCTTTGATTTTGAGCTCAAATCCTCATACTGCTTACAGGGAGCACCAACAGTTGATACGCAAATAGGAACTTCTACACATTCATCCTGCCAATCAGCAATGGAATACCGAACACTCTTCAGTTTTATATCAACTGATTTTATAAAATTTTCAATTTTACATATATCAGTTTTATCCACTTTATTTTTATGTGCAGTTTCAATATATTTCAATAAGAAGTTGACTTTATCTTGAAAAGGAGCTGAAGAGTGTTCAAATAAAATGGAGCACAAATCATTTTTTTAGTACGATCGCCATGGTTAGAAAATTACAAATAATTACAAACAGATATAAACCTGTCTTATATATTAATTACAGGTACTTAAATTAAATTATTTTTTAAAGGGTTATGATATTCTACCTAATATGTCTAACGTTTCCTTATGTAATGAATTTTTCCTCAATAGGTCACTTTAATAGGTAGCTTATTAAAATGACCTATAGGGGTAAAAATCATTACAGTTTAAAAAATAATACCTGAACATTTTATAATATATGTAACAAATTTAAGAGTTAACCTTATGGATGAAAATAATAGTGCTAGGTAAATTTTCTAAAAGATGTTGAGTTTTCCCTAATTAATTTGTCACTTAAAAAACATTAGGTAGGCATGTTATATATCAATGGAAAGGTAATTTTGTAAGGTAATTAAAAAATTAAAAAATGTTTTTTATTCAGTTTTTGCGAAGATACAAATTTTTCAAATTGCAATAAAAATTTTATTTATGAATATTTTTGATGAAATTTTACAGTTAGGTAGATTTTTTACTCAAAATCCAAAATTAAATAAAAATTTCGTATTTTCTTATTAGAAATCCCGGAATTCCCAAAAATTTAAAAAAATCCCAAAAACGGGATTTTTTGGTTTTTTGCCTATTATATCCATAGCAGGGGCGGGGTTATCGAAACCCGTTACAAAATGATTAAAAACATATTGGGTCATATAAAACAGGTCACTATAATTTGATATCGACTATGCGATTTGAGAATTTTTGCTCAAAATTGAATTTTCCGTAAAAAATAGGGTTTTTTTTTGGATGGACCTGGTCCCCTCGGTATCAAAAATTTTTAGGTTTTGTTTCATTTATCGTATTTTATGTAAAGTCAGCTTTCCAAAAAGTATAAATTCTATATACATCTTCTTAGAAACTTTTTAGATAACTTAAAAAGAAAAAGATACTTTTTTCCCAAAAAAATGGCAAAAAATCGCCTTTTTTTAATTTTTTAAATTAAAATGCCTATAACTTTGGACACAGTCATGATTTTTACATAATTCTTTCACTGCTTGATATATAAACTTGTTGTTAAGCGAATAATAAAAAATGGCGAAAATCGGGAATATTTGGACCCGCTATTATCAAAAAACTAAAGGACGGTAAAAGTTTTAAAATTTTAATTTTCAAATGCGAATATCTCCTAAACTATAAGAGATAATTTACTGCTACTCAAATGAAGAAATAGGATCGTTTTAAAAATTTAACATAGCCGAGGTGTCCTAATTTTAGGACCCTCCGCCGGGCCCCTGGTTGGCCTATAAGGTCCAAATTCAAAACCTAAACTCGACAACACCTCCTCTTTGTGCATACCAAACTTCATTAATATCGGATTAACCGTTTAGAAGTTACCGAATTATTTCCCTCTTATTTTTCCTATACCACTGTGCGGTGTAAGACATACTTCACTCCATCTGATCTTCTTACTATTTACACCACTTATATCCGACCGAAAATGGAATACAACTCTCATGTATGGGCCGGAGCTTCGAAGTCTATTTTGGAGCTACTCGACCGCGTACAGGAGAGGGGTATCCAACTCTATTGATTCACTGGAGCACCGTCGCAACGTGGGGTGTATTTCACTGTTCTATCGATACTACAATGGAATGTGTTCCTTTGAAATTAGGGAACTTGTTCCCGATACCCGTATATTCTTGCGTAACACACGTCTTTCTTCAAGAACACACCCATTTGTGGTAGATTGGCCAGTGGACCGCACAACACATTACAGGGAAAATTCATTCTTCAGCCGCGCTGTTCATATGTGGAATAAACTTCCTGCAGAGGTATTCCCTGCCACTTTCGATATAAGAAGACTTAAATCAAATGTCCACAAACACTACTCCCTCTATCCTCCTTCACACAACCTATTTTCCTAGTTGCAACACAATGCTTCGCATAAGTAGGGGTCATACCCTGAGTGCTGGTCCAATTAAAAAAAAAGCTGCCGTTCCCTACAACATATCCAAGATATTTGACCTTATTAAGAGCAAAACTACTCTTTTTGATGTTGATGGTCAAACCTGCCTTTCTCAATTGAGTTGAAACCTCCATCAGATGTGTTCGTCGAAGTTCGCCGAAACTATAAGAAGGTCGTCTAAGTACACAGAAGTACACATGTGACTTTAATTTGTACGGAATAACAACGTCCATAAGTCTGCACAACGTTTGCGGTGCATTACACAGTCCAAACGGCATTCTTGTAAACTGGTACAATGGCCCATTAAGGAATGTGAAATCTGTCTTAGGTTTGAGCATCTTTCAAATCAAATTGAAATGCAATAAACTGAAGAAAGTCTCGATAAAAGTCCGCCAATGTTCGATATGGGGTAAGCGCCCTTTACAGTCACGGAATTTAATTTTCTACTGTCCACACACATCCTTATTTTGTCTGGTTTTATGACAACAACTGTCGGAGAAGACCATGGAGAGCTAGGAGCTTCTTCGATGACATCCAGGGAGAACATTCTGTCCAATTCTAAACACAATTTATTTTCTACGGCAGGAGATATAGGGTAATATCTCTGTTTAATTGACTTTGCCGTGCCCGTGTCTATCAGGTGTTCAATAAGAGTGGTGCACCCTAAACCGTCAGTCTCCGAATTTGGAAAAGTAGCAATAACGTTGCCCACTTGTTGTTTTTGTAAAGCGGTCAAAACTAGCTTGTCAGGATCAGGCTCTTCAACTTCAAGTGCTCCAAAACTCAGTCCAAAAATCATAGCCACATATAATATCCTGTTCGATAGTTGGAACTATTAAAAACTTTATTTGTTTTGTAAGTTTTTGAAAAGTCACTGTCAATGTTACTGTCCCAAAAATTTTTCCCCCCGGGGGGCATGTTACCTTGGCGAGACCTCCGCCTTGGTGTTATTGCAATCCCGGAGTATAAAGAGGTGGCCAATACCTCCAGTCTGGCCGGGACTGAAAAATTGGTTACAGTCTACTGCTTGGCTTAGTCCTTGCATAGATTGCTAAAGGTCAGACCAGAGCACCGCATAATCTGGTACTACGGGTGGCCAGTTGCCCGCAGGGCTATGTCCTGGCTGGTCAGTTGGTTGAGGTTCCTTCGGGATCCACGTAGTGGCTGTGGTTTAAACCCAAATTCGCGGGGAGGGTAAGTGGCGGTTAAAAGACTGATGCATGATAAAGTCAATATTTCGGGATAAGTTCGGTGTTGTTGAAGAAAACAACAGATACCCCACAGAGGAGTGACTGTGGGACTAAGCGTTGGAAATGAGTTGGTATTAATTGTATATGGTACGGGATGAATGTGAGGTTCGGCGGGCTTTACCCCACACGTCTACCTTCTCTTATGAATGTGTCGTATGAATGAGATGTGTGCTGGGTTGAATGATGATGTATCATATACATATGATACCATTGAATTTTCCTTCCTTGTCCAGATATGTTCAGAGTATACTCTGTTCATATCAGAATTACCACAGTGTGTCCCTGTGAGTAAGAACAATGTCTACGGCTTATTGATGGATCGTACTTCGGGCCACCGGTTACGTCTCTAGGTGATGTTGCCGAATCAACAGAGGCCATCCAATGGTCAGAGATTAGATAGCTCGAGTACTCCAGCAAAGTACTTGTGCATGGACCGGTCAAAGCCAATGTACAAAAATTGCCACCTGAGTTCTTCATTGAAGAACAAAGGGGCGATGGTAGACCGTTCTCAAGTCTACCCAGTGGATGAAAAAGACCACCGTGAGATAAGGCCGTCAAGGCAGGTGCTCACGTTAAAACTCTCGACAGTCATGTCCCTAAAATGTTTTGTCTCTGTACATCTGCTGCCCTAACATTCCCATTGCATTTTTTTAAATTTTTCCATATTATGTACCTCAGAAGCAAAAGCACCGCCAATTACACTCTTATTGGCCTCACTATCCAATAATGCTAAATATATATTGTTACCTATTTTCAAGTTGATTAAAGGTCTAGAGTCGTCATTTGGTGAAATAATGGGTGATATAGCAATAGAACGTAATGATTTTAATTTACGATAAAAATCGCGTATACGCAACGATGAGCGTTTAGGTGTTGTAGGGGCTTGAAAATTCCTAAAAATTCTCTCCCGAGTCCTCCAATAATCGCTCATGGTAAGATCTCATTAGCGGATGTTTATCTTTATTAGTTTTAATATTGGGTTTCGCAATAGTATTGTCATAATCGGTTGAAGTTGTAGAATCAGAGTTGTCATCAGTCCCGGATGTCCGTATTAATTGCGACGGACATCCTTCTGTCCGTTTCCCTGTGGTTTAACACCACATTTGGGACAAGTCGGTCTGTAAGTGTCTTTTGCGCCACATCCGTAGCACAACACTCGTCGTACGTCTAAGCAGTCATAATAATTGTGTCTTGTCACAGTTCCAGCACTTAGTATCTGTACGAAGTGCACAAATGTCTGAAACAGAAGTTTCCAAAATATTCGTTTCCGTATTCGTAAAGTCAATTTCAGAAATATGTCCTCTTACTGGTCTTTTAGATTCCTGTTCGCGAACGTCACTTATAAACTTCTCATGTCGTTTCACATCACGCCGAAAGTGGGCCACAGTCGTTATGTCCATATGAATTAGTTCATGTCTTATTTCGCTTCTAATATTACGTACTAGTATGGCACATAAATTAGCGTCCGAAATAGGATTTTTCAATCTGTCTGTCATAGCCGAAATGGAGACGTAGAAGTCATCAAAAGTCTCTGTAGTACGTTATTTCCGTCTATGTATGTCCTCCATTACATCAAAGTCTGTGTAGTCACCCTTGTACTGTTCCCGCAAGGCCCTTGTCAACGCAAACCAGTCAAGTACATTGTCCTGTCGATGGTAACGCCAATACCATTCTAAGGCTTTGCCCTCAAAAAGTCCGTGCGCATGTCTAGTTAAAAGTTCGAAGTCCCCGTTTAAATTATTGGTAGTCAGTACATTTATTCTATAAATGAAATCGTCAACAGTCATTTGGTCGTCACATCCGGTAAATTTGACCCCCCAATTACGAATACTATTAGATACCTTTTCTGCCACAAAAGGTTCTATACTATTATTAGTCCTTGGAGAAGAATTGGAAGAATCAATGTTATCTCGTGACTGTGAATTGCTAGATTGCCATATTGCCACCTAAATTTATATCTTGTAAAAAAGTTCTAAACTCATTCCTAATTAAATCCATCATTTCCCCTCGAAACGTGGACATAGAACTAGAAATCATTTGTCTAATTTGTTGTCGTCGGTATTAGAACGATTGTTCTCAGTTTGAACATTTCTACCTAACGCCTGTGCTCTACTACGAGTTGTAATTTGAGTAGTGTTGGACTCACCAACCGGAATTGTAAAACTACAATTCGCTCCTTCCTCTAAATTTAACAAATTGTCCCTACTTCTCGTAAGTGGCATCGTTAAAGTTAATAATTAATTCAAATAATCTATAAAACACTATAAATTCCACTACTTGGTTAAGGATTGTATAACAGGTAGACAATAAAACTAAAATTAATAAAACAAAAGAAGAACTTAAAAATTCCTAGCTTTAAACCAAAAGAATAAAACAAAAAACTAAAATGGAAGATATCAAAATTAACTATATTTTAAAAGAATAAAACAAAAAACTAAAATGGAAGATATCAAAATTAATTATATTTTAAATAAGTAGAAATTTAAAGTATAAATCTCAATTTTGATACCGAAGATGTTATAAATAATCTGAATTACAATAAAGCTATCGTGAGAGTAGAAAATCAGCATGAACTAATTTCAAAAATCTCATCACAGTTCACAAGAAAGAAAGAAAGAAAAAATTTTGAAAATAAAAAAAATAAACAAAGACCAAAGTATTATGTCATATTTTATGACAAAATATATATGACAAAATAGTAACACGAAAACAAATGCAAAACAAAATAATAATCTGCCCCTTTTAAAATTTGGTTATATGTTCCTAAACAGAACAATTCAGAATTTTAAATAAGGGTTGATAAAAGGGAAAGTAAATAGGTTAAAATGAGTCGATATATTATATGTGAATGCATCAGCCATAAAAACGTTATTAATGAGAACAAAGATGAATATAACAATAAAATGTTAACTATGTTAGCTGGTGCCCCACGTTGGGCGCCATTTAAATCTATGTAACGAACCTAACCGCCAGGGTCGTAACCTTCAAGCGGCTGCTACCTAAAATACCGGCCGTGCTCGTGGAAATTGGGGTGGTTTTTGCCCCTATCAAGTACGTTTGCAGTTCGAAACACAAAATTCAAAAATAGGTAGCATTATACCAAATCGACCAGAAAAACAAATAAAATCGAGAAAAAGAGTGAGAGAAATAAAGATATAAAAAAACAAACAAAAAACTATACAAAAGATAGGAGAGAAACTAGGTTGAAGAGGGATAGGTGTAATTTTCCTCTTCTTTGTTCTATACCCACCTTATACCATGGTATCGTATTATTCAAATTTTAGATAGCCATAAATGATCTACCCGAATATAACCTTAACCTTTCGAGAATTAAAAAACTAAAGAAAAATTTAGCACTTCATTTTGCAAACTAATATAATTTCATTCCATTAAATAATCTAAAGGTAATCAAAACAATCAATATAGAAACTATCATATAAACAAATGTCAACAAAAAAAATTATATGTTAAATATAACAAGTTAGAGTGCTATATTCGGCTGAGCCGAATCTTAAATACCCTCCACCAGCTACTTATATATTAATACTTTTCTAATTGATGAAATATTTGTAGAAATAAGTTTTCTCATGTCTTGAATAGAAAAAATACAAAGATTTAAACAGCTTAAATCTATTACAATTCCATGATTTATTGAACATTACAAACGCCATTTTCTTTATATTTTTATAGCGCTTAGCGATATTTACTAATTTGCATTTATGCATGTGTGTAAAAGATTTAAGGATTTTTAAAATAAATATATATAATTTTGTTCTACACAAATTGATAATGCAACTAGTTAAATACAGTTAAAGCACTTTTAGGGGCAGGACATAGTATGGGAGATATGACAAATTATAGACCGATCGTAAAAAATTCTTTAAGCAAAATTTCTGTTCATATAAGCTATATTTCAGTCAAATTTTGTATCTATATCGTAATTTAGTAATAAGTAATGTGTGTTTAAGAGATTTTCGGGAGGGAACCTTGTATGGGAGCTATGACCAAAGTTGGACCGATCATGAAAAAATTTTCAAATAACATTTCTGTGTACAAAAATAGTATTTATGCCAAATTTTTTATGGGTATCACTATTTGATAATGAGTTATGTGCCTTTAAGTGTTTTTCTGAAAGGGACCTTGTATGGGAGCTATGATCAACATATTCACAGTAATATTTCTCTGTATATGAGCAATGCTTGTGCCAAACTTTATATGAATATCTTAATTTAGTAATGAGTTATGTGTGTTTAAGTGATTTTCGGGAGGGGACCTTGTAAGGGAGCTATGACCAATTATGGACCGATCGGAAAAAAATTTCACAGTAATATTTTCGTGCATATGTGGATATCTTAATTTTGTAATGAGTTATGTGCGTTTAAGTGATTTTCGGGAGGGGACCCTGTATGGGAGCTATGACCAATTATGGACCGCTCGGAGAAAAATTTCACAGTAATATTTTCGGGCATATGAGCAATACTTGTACCAAATTTTATGTGGATATCTTAATTTTGTAATGAGTTATGTACGTTTAAGTGATTTTCGGGAGGGACCTTGTATGGGAGCTATGACCAATTATGGACCGCTCGGAGAAAAATTTCACAGTAATATTTCTGTGCATATGAGTAATACTAGTACCAAATTTTATATGGATTTAGTAGTGAATTATGCGCGTTTAAGTGATTTTCGGGAGGGGACCTTGTATGGGAGCTATGACCAATTATGAACCGATCAGAAAAAACTTTCACAGTAAAATTTCTTTGCGTATGAGCAATACTTATACCAAAATTTATATGGATATCTTAATTTAGTAATGAGTTATGCGCGTTTAAGTGGGGACCTTGTATGGGAGCTATGACCAATTATGGACCGATGGAACAAAAATTTCACAGTAATACTTCTGTATGTGAGAGCAATACTTGTACCAAATTTTATATGGATATCTTAATTTAGTAATGAATTATTTGCGTTTAAGTTATTTTCAGGGGGTCCTTGTATGGGAGCTATGTCCAATTATGGAACGATTTAGAAAATTTTTTCTCTGAATGAATTCTGTTCACATAAGATTTTAATTTGTAAAATTTTGTAAAGATTTCGACATTGTGACGGAAGTTATTAACAAAAAACCCATTTTCGGGGAATATGTACTTTTGTATGGGAGGTATATGAAATTGTTGACCGATTCTGGCAGAATGTGTAAAAAATGCTTATTTTTTTAGAGGTTGTTTCAAATTTTGATTCATAACTTTTCCCGGTGTGAACCGATTTTGCTTATTTTCAATACCAAACTGCCTAGGACAATAATAAATATTTTGGGTGAATTTCGTTAATTGTTGTTGCTTCGTGTTAACGTAAGAATGTTTTATACAGACGGACAGACGGACGGACGGACAGACGGACATAGCTAAATCGACTCAGAATTTCATAAGGTCCAAGAATATATATACTTTGTTGGGAATGACAAAGTTATGTAAAAAAAAATATACAAAACAATGATAACAAACAAAATTTTATATATTACCAAAAAAATAAACATCAAAATTTTAGGATAATTTCAACTAAATAATAATATATTTATCAAAATTTTGCTTATATAGTAATCGGCAATTTATATCATTAACATTACAAAACTAAACAATAGAATATTATGTTAATAACACGGAAAAACAAAGCTTTTCTTCTTAGAAACATACAAAATATGTTATTAACATAATTTTCCAGTTACCATAAAAATGTTTATATTATTAACATGAGTGTTAATGTAATTATGGTTGTTATGTTATTAACAGATTAGTTAGTTAACATAACATTATGAAAATATGTTAAAATGAAAATTACTCCTGTCTAAATATAAGTATCTATGTATGTTAGTGAAATAAAAAAATATGTTACTAACAGAATGAATTTAAAAAGATTTTTCCAAATATCTAACAATGTTAACTTATTTATAATTATGTATGTGTATGTACGTAGTATTGTGACATAAAAACAAATTAACACAAATCAATAAGGTAACAAATTATGCAAATATAATAACATGATGTATGTTATTACTGTTCTTAATAGAAAGGCAATAATCAGTAAAGCAAGTCTAATATACCACTATTCTGCAATAATGCCTTCCCAGAAATCCAGACTTTTGTAAACTTTGCACCATATAAAAAAACTGCCTAAGGTATTGGAAACAAACCACATACATAAATGTAGAATGTATCCTTAACTCGAATAAAAACAAATTTCAAGGAAAAAACAGAAATAACACGAAAATCAAATTCCGTTTATAATATTTGCCTTCCACAACTTAAATTTTTAAATAACAATCAGAAAAATTTTCAAATGTGCAAAATAAATGAAAAATCTTCTCAGAGCCAATTTGATTGAAATAGTTGGATTAAAATTTCAAAACTGTACGTTTTCACTTGAGCTAAGTGTTATACAAACAAGTGCCTAACAAAAAAATGACAGCACCGCAAAGGAATTAGCCATGGAAAATGCCCTTTCTCGCCGACCGTGTCAGAACTGTAAAAATTGTACAAAAGCTGAAGAAAATGATTTGCAACATATCATGGCAGTACAAAAACGTTTCACAATATCAAAAGGACGATATTTGTCTAAAACAAATATGTCATGGCTGGATAAAGGTGAGAGACCTATTAAGTCTGATATATGGAGTGAGTCTGCAGATTTAAAAGCCTACTGTCATATCTTTGATCAGTTGATTTGATCAACTGCCGAGGTCGTATCTAACGCTATAGTAAATGAAGTATTTTACAGATTTGGTGTCCCATTTATACTACATTCGGATCAGGGTAGAAACTTTGAGTCCGATCAGTTGATTTGATCAACTGCCGAGGTCGTATCTAACGTTATAGTAAATGAAGTATTTTACAGATTTGGTGTCCCATTTATACTACATTCGGATCAGGGTAGAAACTTTGAGTTCGAATTATTTAAAATTGTAGAACTGTAAAATTCAGCTTCCTAACACAAAGAAAACTAAAGTGGTACACGTAAACCGTTTGTCTAATATATTATAGTACCAGGAGATTAGAGTCTAACATGGGAGGCAATGTTACAATTTTGGTACACTATGATTATTTTTCCCTTAAATTGAAATAAGCTGTTTTTGGTCCCCTTAGTGTCACCACTGGTTGTCGCTCAATTTTAAAAGTTACTGTTTTTTTAAAGATAATCGATATGTAATATAAATAACAAAATAGTCGATACCCAGTAAAAAAAATAATTAAAAAAGGAGAAAAACTGGCTTTGAACTACGTGACTTTTGCTACGTAGACATAAAAAATAATATAAAAACAAGTTAGAGTGCTATATTCGGCTGAGCCAAATCTTAAATACCCTCCACCAGCTACTTTTATATTAATAACTTTTAGTTAATCAAATATTTGTGGAAATAGGGTTTCTCTTATTTTTTAATAGAACAAGTAAAGATTTAAATATTTTAAATCTGCAAGTTTTTTCGCAGCATTATAATTTATTAGGTACAATTAATTGTTTTTACAGTAATATTTCTGTAAATAAAAGCTATATTTCAGTCAAAATTTGTATCTAAGTATATATATATAGCTATTTGACAATAAGTGATGTGCATTAAAGTGATTTTCGGAAGAGGCTTTGTATGTTAAACAACATTTTGTATACAAAAGTAATGTCTGTGTCAAATTTTACATGGATATCATTGTTTGGTAATGAGTAATGTGAACTTAAGTGATATCTGGGACGGGACCTTATATTGGAGCTATGACCAAATATGGGCCGATCGTGAATTTATTTTTTAAATCAATTTTTTTTAACTAAATTAATATTTGTGCGAAATTTTATAAGGATATCATTATTTGGTAATGAGTTATGTGCGTTTAAGTGATTTTCTGAAGGAGATCTTCTACGGGAGCTATGACCAAATATGGACCGACCGTTAAACAATTTTAAAATTATATTTTTGTATACAAAAGTAATATTTGTGGAAAATTTTCTATAGACATTTCTATAGAAAATTCCATTATTTGGTAATGAGTTATGTGCGTTTAAGTGATTTTCGGGAGGGGATCTTGTATGGGAGATAACACCAAATATAGACCGATAGTGAAAAAATTGTACAGTATCATTTCTGTATATAGAGGCAATATTTGTGCAAAACTATTTAATAATGTGTAATGTGCGCTTAAGTGATTTTTGGCAGCGGACCTTGGGAGGAGCAGGGGAGCTACGGCCAACTATGGACCGATTCAGAAAATGTTTCCTGTATATGAATTCAGTTGACATTAAACTTTTACTTGTAAAAGTTTGTATAGATATTGTCATTCCACCGGAATAAGGACATGGGAGGTGTATGAAATTGTGGACCGATTCCACCTTTGATATAGAAACAATTCTGTATTGATTTTTATGAAATTATATCGCATAGTTTTTGTGAAAATTGTATTAGAATGTGTTAAAAAGCTTAATTTTTTCGGAATTTTTTTTTTTAATTTTGATTCATAACTCTTTCCGATGTAAACCGATTTCGCTCATTTTCAATACCAAACTGCCTAGGACAATAGTCCTAGGCAGAATTTCATTAATTTATTTAGCATTGTTTTTACTTGAGCGTGTTTTACACAGACAGACAGACGGACAGGCGGACAGGCGGACATAGCTAAATCGACTCAGAATTTGATAAGGACCCGGAATATATATACTTTGTTAGGTCTCAGATAATTATTTCTTGGTGTTACACACGGAATGACAAACTTATATATACCCTTTATCACCACTGATGGTGGGGGAGGGTATAAAAAACTGAAGAAAAGGATGAAGGAGAAGGAAAACAAAAATCGAGACAGATCTGCTCGGGCCGGTGAACAGATTAAAACAAGATCGGAAACTTATTAAATAAAAAAAACTTATAAAAATAAACCTCTAGGGAACCAAATTTATTAAATTGAAATAAAAGAAATTATTATTATTAAATCAACGACTTGTTTTATTTATGTTATGACAATGTTGTCTAAACAGTTGTTTAGACAACGTTGTCTTGATAACAGTAGTTATTTTATTGTAAAATTTGTATAGAATTTAGTTTTTGTGCAATTAAAATTGATTTTTTACATAAGTTTCAGTGAAATTTGTGTTTATTTACAAAATTTACATTTAATTTTAATCGTTTCAGTAAAATTATCTGTAGGTTGTCGTGATAAAATCATCATTTTGTTACCCCTATGCATTAACGTAAACAAAAAACTGATAATTTTTCTGCCGACGTTTTGTCAATTACTGTGATAAATATTTGTCTAATATAGACATGGGGTAAACTTTAAAAAAATTATTATCCGAACTTAGTTCAATTATATAGAGGCAAGAACACCATCACTGAGCACGGCCGCCTCTAAATAATTGAAGCCTTCGTGGTCGGTCCGTTACAAGCCTCTTTTGTAATACTGCCTTTCTTTCTTGAGTTGTTCTACTTTTAGTTCTTCGAACTTCATGACTTTTATCTTTTATAACAACAATTCTTTATACACAAACACTTTTATAAAAAATACAACTTATAGAGTAAATTGTAAGACGGTGTATTTATCTTCAACACTCAAAAGCACATTTGACCACAATATACCAAAAAAAAAAGTTAATCGGAAAAGAAAAAAAGTTATAGTTTCAGATTCGTAACTAAATAACTAACAAAAATTTTCCAAAAAAATATATATTTAGCTTGTCAAAAATCAAAATCGCCAAAATCAGATGAATATGTGAATAAAAATTATAAAAAAAATATTTACCACATTTTGATTATAATATACCTATATAAACATTTAAATAATGGCTTAAATGGATTTTTTTAAATTTAAAATTAAATGATTCTCATGAATTTCTAAAGTTCGCTTGTTTTTCAATATTTAAAATTTTTTTGGTTATTATTTATAAACATTCAATTTAAAAGAAAATATAAAATGTTGTGTATTTGTTGTCTTAGTTCTTGACTATAGCCTTCGGAAATTGACAATTTTTTAGCATAAAACGTCGATTTTACCAAAATTTAAAAGAAAATTCCAAAAAAAAGTCATTTAGTTTTTAATTTTTTTAGTACCTTGTTCCTAAAAGGAACTTTCTATACTATAAAAATTAAAAAAAAATTCTACCACTCTTTGATTAAAACTACATTTTTATAAATTAGCTTTAACACTTAAGAGGATACCAAACAGTAGTGGCACAACGAAACTCTTGGGCCTGGCTGGGACCTAGGGTTGCCAGCCTGACTGGACTTGGCTGGATTGCCCAGCTTTTTTGATGCTTGTCCAGTTTCAAGCTAAAATTTAATTTGTCCAGCTAAATAAAATATTTTTAGTACACTGCAATAATTATACCCTACACCACTTTAGTGGGGAGGGTATATTGGATTTGTGCTGATGTTTGTAACATACAAAAATATTCATCCTAGACCCACCTTAAAGTATACCAATCGGCTTAGAATCGTTTTCTGAGTCGATTAAGCTATGTCCGTCCGTCCGTCTGGCTGGCTGTCCATGTAAACCTTGTGCGCAAGGTAGAGGTCGCAATTTTCAAATTTCAGACACGCACGTTTTATTTGACCCAAGGACGAAGCCTATTGAAAATGGTTAAAATCGGTCCATTATTTACCTAGCACCCATAGAACAGAACCGAGCTCATAATTATGTTAAATATACAGATATATCGATAAAATACGGCACAACTAAGTTTTATAAAGATCGGGCTCATTTGACCCTAGCTCCCATACAAAGTCCTCTTCAGAAAATTACTTGAATGTCCCAAATTAACTTATAAACACAAATATCGCGATGAAATTCAGCACAATAAAATATTATGTAAATATAAATATATTCACAAAATTGTATCGGGCTTGGTCCATATTTCCCCCTAGGCCCCATATAAAGCCTCTTTCAGAAAATTAGTTTTTCATCCATAAATTGCTTAAATGTATCGGAACAAGGGAATATTCAAGATAAATGATTTATTATGAAAAATAAATCACATTTAATATTCATAACTGGTGTAGGGTATCATATGGTCGACCACGCCCGACTATACATTCTTACTTGTTTTTATGTTATCTTTGTCAAATCATGTTAGCCAACACTGATTGTACAGTTGTTATACAACTATGTTATGATTTCCCTCTTCTATCATCATGTCTCAACACTTGAACAGCTGATGTCGTAATAAATATTAGGTCTGTTCGCGTACTCGATAATTTGTAACAATTTGCAACAATTGTTATTGGATTCCGTTCGCGGACTTTCGAAAACTTGCAACGAGAGAGTAAGAGAGCGGTAAAAATTACAGTTCGTTGATAGAGAATTTTTTGATTTTACTGAATATTTTTCCCCAGTAAAAAATATCCAACTTATATTCACAACATATGATTGATTTATGAATATGTAAACAAACCAAAGAAATCAAAAATTTGGTAAATTTAAATTTGAAAGAAATATATAAATTAATAACACACGAATATTAAAAAATTAATTGTAATTATATTTATTTTAATTTTATTTATCATAAATTAGTTTTTAAAAGAGTTTATTTGTCATGAAAAATCATAACAAATATTGTCAATCTAGCGTTTTTAAAACAATTTAGTTTGTCTTTCTCTTAGCGATTTTGTGTAAATTTTTATTTTAATAATATGTTTGTATCATGAAGTTTTAAAACAATAATATATTTTTAATGATACTACATGTTTTGTTAACTTTAAATATCCATTTATTTATAGGAAAAATCAAAGTTACAATTCTTTGTTTTTTAGTGTTTTGTTAGCGATTGAGATTTCAGCAAAAGGACATTAGTAATCTTTGTTTATAAACAAAAAATTGGATTTCGCGTATTTTTTTGGATATTTTTTTGATTGAGAGTAAATTAAAAATTACTATCTATCATATAGTTACTGTATATTTCTTACAGGAAAGTACGCGAAAAGACCTATTATTGCGAGCGATAGTCAATTTCTTTACGTACAGCTTACGTACTTATGATTTTTAAAATTTAAAACTTCAAAAATGGAGCTTTTTCACATCTTTTGCTCTAAAGAGTAAGTTAACGAAGTGATCGGGGAAAACTAAAAATATATTCATACTCTGTGGACTATAACAAAACGGAATTGGTATATGAGAATCCCTGCATTTTTTTGGTGTATCACTGTGAAATTATTTACACAAAACCAAAATTAGCATTTTCTCAGCATTTTTTTATGTCCAGCTTTTTTATTTTGTCCAGCTTTTTAAAGCCCAATGTCCAGCATTTTGCGAATCGGAATCTGGCAACCCTTCTGGGACCACTTGTATTTTGTATGGAATTTTATAGTTAAAACTATGAAATCAATAAAAAAAAAATAAATTATTTAAAAATTAATCGAAAGCTTTCACGAATTTAGCAATGCCTTCAGCAAATTTTTTTCAAAAAATCAGGGATCAGATCTTGAATTAGTTTCCATAACGATATCGACATTGTTATTCATTACAATTACTATAAGTACTTGTAAATTTTTGCACAAGCAGCTATTTGATGAATTGTTGAAACAGAAAATAAAATGACTGTTATTCTCTTGTTATTTTTTACACACTAAAAATAAAATGTTGTCCAAGAATTTTTCTGTACTCTTATTTTCATAGATTTTGTTTTGATTTCATTTACTGTTGTATAAATAGTAAATATTTAGTTTTGATTGCACTTATATCCATTTAAAACATTACTAGTTCTGACCAGGCCTTGGAGGTATGAATATGAACAAAATTTTATTAGGGGAGACAACCACGCCCACAATACAAAAATTTTAATTTTTTTTATATTCTTCTGTACAAAACATAACTACTGAGGAATTCATAAAATTTCAAGAAGATATCTCAATTCTATTAATATAAAAAATTTAATTAAATCCAAAATATGTCTGGCCAGGCACTGATAAGGGTTAAACCCTTAAAAATTTTATTTTTTTCATTTATAAATATATAATACATTTGTAAATATCAGGTACAATTTGATCCAAATGCAACCCATACTAATTAGTTTTGAGTACCTAAGCTAATTTGATCTTCTAAAAAAATTCATGTCAATATCTCAATTAGATTAAAAAATATAACCCATTTAAATCTAAATCCTTTCAAAATGTTGTACTTTTTTAGTATAAATGTTATTATTCATCCATAAGTTATGCAACACTTTTTTCACTTAGCAAATTGCGTACTAAGAAAAATCTTTCAAAAAGTACACAATTTTGGAAGGACTTAGATTTAAATGGGTATATTTTTGTATCTAATTAATATATTAACTTGAAAAATTAGCTTAGCTAATAAAAAATTAAAAAACCTTTGATATCGGATGGGAAACAAAAAAATGACACGTGTTTAGAAATTTGCATTTGTGGGATCCATTTTCATAACTTAAACTCGAATACTCCTTAGCTATGCCTGTGTCAAATTTTATAGCCGTTTAGAAATGCCAGATTTATTTCCAAAAAAATTCTATTCTGCCCACTGTAATGGGAGGTACCGTTATCCTTGGATCGATTTTGCTCAAAATTGAAATTTTGCCATATCTCTACCAAATTTAATGAATCTACGACAACTCTTATTTTTGGCAAATTTTGTTCTACATGAGAGCACAGTGCGACGATTTATTACAGACTTACTCGTTCGACTTATTGCCGGCGATATTTATACCTAAGTATTATCTTCCGGATACTTCTGGCATACATTTTAAATGCAATTTGGTAACAATAAGTAAGTAGTATATTTATAGCGTTTCTGGCGTGGCACACAGGACCAGAGATCCAATTTTTTGGCAAAAAGTCCATTTCAGGTAGAGAAGAAAAATAGTTATATGAGCAATTATCAAAGTTTTTTAATTCCTTTGAAATTGAACTAAATTGTTAATAACTTTGGTAAGAGTAAAATGTGAAACAAATTTTTTACAGGGTTATATACACAAGACTTTTAGCCTAAAAATTGTAAAACTCTTGGTCTTCATTTCTAAACGTAATCGGTTTTGAAAGTTTACAAAGTTAAAAAAACGTGTGTCACTAACTAGTTTTTTCACCTTCTTTTTATTTATTGGTCCATAGCTTTAAACTTTTGGACATAGCTTTAAACTTCGTTATAGTGCTAATTAAAGACACTTAGGAGATAAATTCTTTACAAGCTTATCCGTGTGATATCATTTTACGTATTAGAACTTGGATGTTGAAATTTGTCACCAGGTTTTTTCCAATTTTGATTTTTTTACACTTTTTTTGACCAACAGTGGTTAGCTGATGTAATTATACACAGTATGGTATATATCTCGTTAATGTGCCCTGAATGGGAGATGGGTACGACAGCTACAAAAGTTGGTAAACTTAAACGTAAATTTTTAAAAATTTATATAGGAAATAATTTGAATTATTACGTAAATTGAGTTTTTTGTTATTTTGAAATATAAAATCGGAGGAGCATGCAAAAATATTTGAATGCAAAAATTTTATGAACTTTTTAAAAATTTTGCAAAATTTCATTTTTTTAACAGCAACAAGTTAAAAAATTACTGAAATGAAATTTCTTACTATGTAGGGTAGAAGGGGGACCATACGCCACTTTTTTCTGGGGCGACCTCAAATTAAAACCACAATACATATTCTTAATTTTTTTCTTGGTTCGGATACTTAGATATGTTGGCTTTAGTTTTATCCCTTTCAATCTTTCCTAAGTCATCCTCATACACATATTTTTTTTAATTTTTCCGCTCTGACCAAAAACGGCGATACCGCCTCATCCATGGGGTAAATACGCCAAGGGGATGGGGCAGATTTGTCATTAGTAAAATAAACCAAAAAAAATTAAAAAGTAAAAACTTATTTTGCTGTTTTATATTTTAATTCACTAAACAAAGTATAATAAACTAGATATTTATTGTTTATTTCACATAACTAAACAAAACAAAATAAAACAAATTATTAATGATTTTTTCTATATTTTAACAAAATTTTGTTCTACATCACAAGCATTACATATATTTGGCGCATGTGCCCCACGGGCAGTTCTGGGGTTTAGTTTAAATTTTTTTCGGGTTTCAAATTATATTATCGAAAATATTATTATGTCTTATTATTCACTATTATTGACGTTCTATCACTGACCAATATATTTTTTCTATCACAAAAACTAAAAAAGTTAGCACAAAAAATTCACACAGTGAAATATTTTCACAGCCCTTTGAAAAACAATTAATCACGTCTGCCTCCCATCATATGTAAAGTTAATCTTTCAAACTTTCAGGGATGATAGACAATCGATAAACAAAAATAAAATTTGATAATGCGATAAAATCAATTACTCGGTTTTCAAGTTATCCGCTTTGGCAGATGTGCCCCTATGGCGAATGATCCCCCTTCTACCCTATTTTTAAAATTTTTTAAAATAAATCTTATGGTATGTATTTGATGAGCCAAATTTGAATTATTTTTACAATTATTTGCAATTTTTTTCAAATATTACATATATAAATACTATTTTTAAGAATTTTTTTAAATATTTAAGTGAAAACCTCTATAACTTTTGCGACCCTCGATGAAAATGATTAACGCGAACTGATTCATCACGTATTCAAAATATTTTGAATGTGCCATCAAACAAATTTTTTGATATTTTTTAACTCTAAAATTAAAAAAATTTGATAATTGCTCATATATTGCAAGTCTGAGGACTTTGAGCATTACACCAGTACAATTTTGTATCATTGAGGGTCACAAATGACATGAGGTCAAAGTCAAATTTTCATATTTTTGTGAATATAATTTATATTTAAAAAATATTATATAATATTCACATAAGTCAAAAATATTTGCATGAAATGATAGTTAATTAAACAGATGGAGCTGGTGCTTAAAATAAAAAATAAAATTATTAGTAATTTGAATATAATTATTATAAATTTGTTATTTAAACCCTATAAATTTTTTCCAAAAACTTTAAGTTTCAAAACCTAGTGCCAAGCAGTACCAGAGTATATTTTAATGGTTATGGCACTAATCGGCGCCTTGATATGTTCTCTGTCCAGAATTTTGCGACCGTTCATAAACTTAAGAGTTATTGCCGATAATATAAAAATAGTCGTTGAAACTTTGGATATTTTTACCATGTAAAAATTTAATGAAAAAATTAAGTAACTTTGAACTTATGACCAAAAAGGATTAATTTATTAAAAATTAATTTCCCTAATGAATTTCTATAATTTTTTTATTATTTTTATTTATTGTTATTAATATTATTTCGTATTTTTACTTACTATATTTATATTACTCTTTAATATTATTAATTATTACTTTTGTAATAAAAAACAAAAAAAAAAAAATAATTTACTACCACTTAATTAGAAAACATACTTGGCTGAATAATTTTCATATTACTAATTTTGGATCTTGGATTCTCATTTTTAGTTTTTAGCAATAAGAATTAAGATTCATAATTATCATATATTAACAATAAATAATTAATATATATTAACAATAACTAAAAGTTGATGACCGCCTTATTTGATCCACCATTTTAAATATTTCAAGTATTTCAAACTATCGATTTCATACTACCCATCAAAAAGAATAACATTTATCACCACTTCAAAAGTAGCAATTAGGGAATTTTTTTTACCTTCTGTGGAAGTGATGTTTAATGACTTCCGAAAAAGCGAAAATATTTATATTTTATCAATGCTGAAGATATTTTTTTGTTCTTACATTTTTGTGATATTAGAAATTTTATTTTTGTGCTTCTGTTTTAAATGTTACTATTACTCTTATTAATGTCAATATCATTTAACTCAAATTAGTTATATTCCATAATAATACAATTTCACATCCGAATAACTTCCAAAAAAAGAGCATAAAAATTACTTTTTAAGAATGACGTGAATTTGGAATCAAATAAAAAGGACATCCCTCCTATGACAAGTCTGTGTTAAAATCATCACTTCTTCAGATCTTTTTCAGTACTTCTATGAAGTAAATTCTACTTCTTTTTCGCTTCTTTGGAAGTTCTTTTTTTGCTGGGTATCTTCAGAAATGAAATCAGTGTTGCCAACTTAGTGCTTTTAACACAATTTTCGGTGCTTTTTGATGTGCCAAACGCGGACAATTTTTCTCATGGTGCCTTTTTTCAAAAATATTTTAAATCTTATTTTGTGATTTTAAGGAATTAATGAAGTTAATTAATCTTTAACATTTTCTCTATAAAATAATTTTTTTGTGAAATCAAAAATAATTCTTGTATATTACTAAATAATCTTGTTACGAAAAAAATTCGTTACTTTCGTTAAATATTACATGCCTTAACGAAATTATTTTTGTAAAAGAAAACAAAGTTTCTTAATATATACGAAAAAACATATTACGACGGGTTTTCGTACTTTCGTAAAATTAGAAAAGGGGTTGATTAAACAATATTTCGTATTATACACGAAATTTTCGTATATATTACGAAAAAAGTAGTTACGAAATTTTTTTTCGTAAAGTTAAGCATGGATTATTTTAAGTGTAGCTATTTTTGAACAAACTAGGTTCTAATTGAATTGGATAGGATAAATATTCTTCAAAAACATAAAATAAATTGTGGAAAATATTCAAAATACGTTAAAATAAACTATGTATATTACTCACTCAGATCAGTGAAATTAAACATTTTTCAAGAACTTGAAAAATATTAATATGTATTTGCTTGTATTTTTAAACATCAGGCCAGATTTTTTTATATGAACGGTAAATTTTGACCGGTTTGAAGTGGTTTGTTTAAAGATATATAGATTTTGCAAAAAAAAAATATTTCATAAGTTTTGTATAATTTTACAATTTGGGTGTGGATGCATCGGTAGGCCAGTTGGTAGTGTGCTGTGATAGGCTATATCAGTTTGAATGTTTAATGACATTTCACTATTTTTAAAATAACTTTTAAACAAATTAAGGGATTTTTTATTTGAATAACATAGAACGCAAAATCAAAGGAAGGGCATAAAAGTGTGGAATACTGCTTGCAAGTGCCGTTCATTTGGATATTTTGAAGTTTTTTCTTTTCAGTTCTTTTATGTTTGATGTAATAAGGAATTGACAGCACTCCCTACTGATTCTACATTTTAATGGTTGTATCATGAGGAATGTGAAAAATTAAACTAGATTCAGATAGTGTAGGTTAATATGTTTCTCATCTAAATTGAAATTTAATTTTTTTTTATATAATATTCGTCAAAACATTAGTTTTAATTTTTACGTTTATATCTAAAAATTTAACTAACCGAAAATAATCGACATATTATAAATTTGATAAATCTATATGAAAGACTTTAGTATGAAGCATGTTATGTAGCCCTTAGTTCAAAAAAGAAGTTTGGAGTATGCCAGTCTTGTAGTAAATGAGCAATGCGATGTACAATTTTTATTAAAATAAACTTTATTTTACTAAAAAACCGTAGTGCTTTTTTACCCCTTTTCAGTTCGAAAATAACGCTTTTTTACCCCTTTTTATTTTTTTCGCTCGCGTTTTTCTTGTCAACACTGAATGAAATATTTAATTATACCCTCCATCACCATGAGTGGTGATAGATGGTATATCGTCACCTGAAACGCAAACGGCCCTAACTAACCAAAAATTCAAAATCGATTTTATTGGTGACTCTAATGTATTGCATCAAAACAAATGTCCACACCAAAAATTGGACACCTCCGACCATAATTATCAATTTTATTGACAGAAAACAAAAGGCCTATCTACAAAAACGTTTAAATATTAAAGGTAAAAAGTCCAATTTATCCATTTTTATACACGCCATTGTCAACTATCATAACAAATGATAGGTTTCACTATTAAACAACTTGTTTATTTACTAAAAATAAATCGCGTTGATAGAAACAAACTTTTCAATATAAATTGTTTATAGCTTCTCCTGTAAAATTTTAAAAATGTTAGATAAGGCTGTTTGCGTTTTAGGTGACGATATATAACTTTGTCATCTGTGTAAAACACGCTCACGTAAAAACGAAATGAAATAAATTATTGAAATTTGGCCAAAATATTCCCTATTGTCCTAGGCAGTTTGGTATTGAAAATGAGCAAAATCACATCGGGAAAAGTTATGGATCAAAATTTAAAACAACTCCGAAAAAATAAGCATTTTTTACACATCCTGATGTAATTTTCACGAAAACTATCCAATATAATTCCATGAAAATTATCATACATTTGTTTTTACACGAGAGCTTTATTTCTGTTGAAAATTGCCGTAATCGGTCAACAATTTCTTAAACCTCCCACACAAAAGTTCATATTCCCGGAAAATGAGTTTATTGATAATAACTTCCGTCAGAATGTTGATATCTTCACAAAATTTTACAAATTAAAATTCTATGTCAATAGATTTATTTAAAGAAAAAATTTTCTGGATCGGTCCATACTTGGTCATAGCTCCCATACAAGGTTCCCTCGAGAAAATTAATTGAATGCACAATCTTTATTACCAAATAATGATATAGATACAGAATTTAGCCAACATTTTGTCTTTATATACATTAATGTTACTGTTGAATTTTTTACGATCGGACCAATAATTGGTCATAGCTCCCATACAAGGTCCTACTACGAAAATCTCTTAAACGCACATTACTCATTACCAAATAAAGCTATTGCACAAATATTAGTTTTGTAGGTATACAAAAATTATATTTTAAGATTTTTTCACGATCGGTTCATAATATGGGTCCCATACAAGATTCCCTTCCGAAAATCAGTTAAACACACATTACTTATTACTAAATTACGATATAGATACAAAATTTGACTGAAATATAGCTTTTATATGTAGAAATGTTACTTAAAGATTTTTTTACGATCGGTCCATAAATGGTCATATCTTCCATACTAGGTCCTCCCCCGAAAATTTGAATTTCCTTAAATCTTTCACAAAAATTATTAAATATCGCTAAATCATATCTTAAGGCGCTTTAAAAATATAAAAGAAAATTTTTACAGCCATTTTGGATCCACCATTTTGAATTTTTAAATTTATTGCAGAATCGTAATTAGCGTCACCGAAAACTTTATATCTGATATTTATTTATTTCATGCGTCCACTGCTCTAATTATGGAAAACAAGTAAGAGTTCTACATTCGGCTGTGCTGAATCTTATATACCCTTCACTATGATGTGTTAAAAAACAGTCAATACGAATTTTATTAAAAAAAATCAAAAAATACCAATTGTAAAACGGTAAGGTACTAAAAAGTCCCCTTTTATGGGTTCTCAATCCGGGATCTACATGCATAATTTAATATTTCTAGGTTTAATCCCTGCAGAAAATGAAGCGACAATTGTCTTAATGCCACTAGTACTAATACTAGAACAACAGACACTAGTACAAATTGGGTTAGAGTTTATATGGAAAAATACTAGTACTAGAAGTAGTTAAATGGCGCCACTTGTAGACTGATTTTTGTTTGACATGTGTTGGAAAAAATAAATTTTTTAAATTATTAAAATATAATTTTGAAACATTTTGCATAAAAAACGATATTTTCATACATATCCCTTCAAATGAGAGGATAAATAGTGCATGCAAATTTAGGTCCGGTTGCAGGCAAATCCCTATGTAAGTACGTCTATTAAATTTAAAAACTGCAATAAGTTTAATATTTGTTTTATCGTACGGCAAATGTTTTTATAGCGAAGTGGAGATATATACCTGAAAGGAATTTTTGGACATAATGAAATCAATGATGGTGATACGGATAGAACCAGAATTTTTCAAGCTTTCATATTGAATTGTTAGTTAAATGTATTTACAACATTTTTTATTGTATTTTTTTATACCCACCATCAAAAAAGATGGGGGGTATATTGATTTTGTCATTCCGTGTGTAACACATCGAAATATTGTCACAGACCCCATAAAGTATATATATTCTGGGACCTCGTAAGATTCTAAGACGATCTAGCTATGTCCGTCCGTCTGTCTGTTGTTGGCACGATAGCGTCCACAAAAAAAAGAGATATTGAGATGAAATTTTCCCAAAATATTAGAAATGTTTGGTATTGAAAATGGGCAAAATCGGTCAACGATTTCACATAGCCCCCATACAAATGTACCCCCCGGAATATTGTATAAAGAGCTTCAAACATTCACAAATTCGTTGTTTATGAAGCAAATGCCACAAAATTTCGCATAAGTCAATTTTTTGACTACCGAAATAAAATTCTGAATTACGGCGGAAATAGCACCACAATTGGCCCTACCCCCCATATAAGGTCCCCTTTTTAAAATGACTATAATGCTGATTACTGGCTTAAACATACAAATATAGCGATGAAATTCGACATACATAGGTTTCAAGCAAGCCAATATCTCTCCACCAAATTTTATGTGGATCGGTCCATAATTGACACTACGCCCCATATAAAGTCCCCTTCAGAAAATGACTTTAACGCTCATTATTGGCGTAAAAATACGAGTATTGAGATGAAATTTGATATAAGTATGTGTTATATGAGCCAAAACCTTTCCACCAAATTTTATGCAGATCGGTCCATAATTGACCCTATCCCCCATATAAGGTCCCCTCCAAAAAATTACTTTAACGCTCATTACTGGCTTAAAAATACAAGTATAGCGATGAAATTTCACAGAAGTTTTATACGAGCCAAAATCTCTCTACCAAATTTTATGTGGATCGGTCCATAATTGACCCTACAACAACGCCCCCCCCCCCAAATAAGGTCCCCTTCCGAAAATGACTTTAACGCTCATTATTGGCGTAAAAATACGAGTATAACGAAAAAATTTGACATAAGTAAGTATCTTAGGAGCCGAAACATTTCCACCTTATTTTACGTGGATCGGTCCATAATTGACCCTACCCCCCCATATAAGGTCTCCTTCGTAAAATTACTTTAACGCTCATTACTGGCTTAAAATTACGACTATAGCGGTGAAACTTAACAGAAGTAAGTTTTATACTAGCCAAAATCTCTCTACCAAATTTTATGTGGATCGGTCCATAATTTACCCTACCATCCATATAATGTTCCCTTCAGAAAATGACTTTATCGCTCATTATTGGCGTAAAAATACGAGTATAGCAAAGAAATTTGACATAAGTAAGTACCTTAGGAGCCAAAATCTTTCCACCAAATTTTATATGGATCGGTCCATAATTGACCCTACCCCCCATATAAGGTCCCCTCCATAAAATTACTTTAACGCTCATTACTGGCGTAAAAATACGAGTATAGCAATGAAATTCGACTCAAGTAAGTTCTTTCAGATCCAAATTCTCTTAACCAAATTTTTTGTGGATTGGTCCTTAATTGACCCCCCCACATATAAGGTCCCCATCAGAAAAATAATTTAACGCTCATTACTGGCCTAAAAAATGAGTAAAGCGATGAAATTCGTTATAAATATAACCTGTATGACCTGTAATAGACCATCCCCCATATAAGGCCCCTTCAGAAAATTACTTTAAAACTAAATACTGGCTTAAAAATACTAGTAGATCAATGAAATTCGACATAAACTAGTTTTGTATGAGCTAACATCTCTCTACAAAATGTTGTGGGGGTCGGCCCATAATTGACCCTACCCCCCATTTAGACAAAAATACTCTAACGGTCATTACTGGCTTAAAAATGCGAGTACAGCGATGAAATTCGACACTGATAAGTTCTGTAGGAACCGAAATCTCTCTACCAATTTTTATGAGGATCAGTCCATAATTACCCCACCGAAAATTTTTACAACGCTCATTACTGGCTGGAAATTATACACAAATATGATTTGTATAAATAAAAATCGTTCTACGAGATTTAAGGATGATCGGTTCATAATTAGTCTTACGCCCCATATAAGGTCCCCTTAAGAAAATTACTTTAATTGACTGAAAATACGAATACCGCAAAGCAATTCGACATAAACTAATTTTAAGCTAAAATCTTTTTACCATATTTTATGAGGATCGGTCCATAATTAACCCTAACCCTGTACAAGGTCCCTTTAAGAAAATTACTTTAATGTTCATTACTGGCCTAAAAATATAAGTAGAACTATAAAATTTGAAATAAGTAAGGAACTGAAATCTTCCTACCGTCAAATCCGAAATCTTCACTGTCAATAGTTGAATCCCCATTAAGAGAACTATTTCAAATATTACCCTGATGTTCACATTAGTATCGATATATAAAAATAAAATATTCAAAATATCAAAGTTTTTTTATGTGGCAGTGATTTGATGGTGGGTATATAAGATTCGGCATAGCCGAATATAACACTCTTACTTGTTTTTTTTTTTTTTTTTGTATCTTTAGAAATAAAACCTTATAAAAACTAGTTGTGTAGTAATTTTCACTTGGAATTGTGCAGGAGGATTTCAAAAGAGCAAAACCACCAATTATGGCGACTTTTTATGAATATTAGAACTAGTATCAAACTGGTTCTAAAGAACCCAATTGGGTCCAAGTGTACTAGTATAAGTTTAGAACTAATGGTACTAGTAATTTTTCAAACACACTCAATATTAATTTGAGCATTATGATGGTATAGGAAAGTTTACAGTTGGGAACTAGTACTGGTGATTTTGGTACTAGTAAAATACTAGTTTGGTACTAGTTCCATTTCCTGCAGGGATATTATAGAAAATTCAAAAAGTACCCTTTGAAGAACGACCAAGTACAAAAAAGTACCCTTTTATAGGTTCTCACATAATCCACATGCAATTGTTTCTGGGTTCAATATTATAGAAATTTAAAAAAGTACCTTTTTAAGAACGAAAAAAGTACCAAAAAGAGTCCTTTTATAGGTTTTCACATAATCCTGGCTCTTCATACTTAATTACATGTTTCTAGGTCCAAAAAGTCCGTTTTTATGGGTTCCCACTTTATCCAGGCTCTACATAATTAATTTCATCTTTCTAGGTCCAATATTATAGAAATTTCAAAAAGTATCTTTTGAAGAACGAAAAAGTACCAAAAAGTCCCCTTTTATGGGTTCTCACTTAATCCAGACTCTACATACTTAATTTCATGTTTCTAGGTTCAATATTATAGAAATTTCAAAAAGTACCTTTTGTAGAACGAAAAAGTACCAAAAAGTCCCCTTTTATGTTTCCTCGCCTAATCCGGGCTCTACAAACTTAATTTCATGTTTCTAGGTTCAATATTATAGAAAATTCAAAAAGTAGCTTTTGTAGAACAAAAAAGTACCAAAAAGTCCCTTTTTATAGGTTCTTACCTAGTCAAGGCCCTACATGCTAAATTTCATGATTCTAGGTTCTATGTGTAGAACGAAAAAGTAACAAAAAGTCCACTTTAATGTGTTCTCGCCTAATCCTGGCTCTACATACTTAATATCATGTTTCTAGCCAATAACGTAAAGTGATGTTCATTCTTTGCTGTGTGTTTATAAACAAGAAATTACAATAACAAAAGAATTTACCGTTTGATACTGTGTTTTGTTTTTGTTTGTTTATTGTTTGTGTATAAGCATGCACGAAACATTTAAATTTTTTACGAGAGGTGGTCTCGGATTTTTACTCATATCTTCGTTATTTATGGGCCGATTGGGTTGATTTTAAATAGTGTTCTATTCGATCGTATTTCCGATAGAATTATTGAAAATTCGGATCTCGCAGATATCTGGGGTCTTCTGAAAACTGATTTCAACACACACACAGACGGACAGACGGACATGGCTAAATCGACTCCGCTATCTATAAGGATCCAGAATACATATATACAGTGAATCAACAAAGTTTTTTGCCTACCTTTTTTAAGAGAATTTTGTTTTTGTTCATAAATAAAATTTGAAAAAACTGGTAAAAAGTAAGTTTATTGGGTTTCCGTAATGCAGTTTTTGTTTATCAATAAAAAATGACCCCACAAAACATTTTCTCTAGGTCCAAATCCATTGATTTTCTAGTATATCATGTACAGTATTCAAAATTACTTATTATTTTCGAAATAAAATCAAAGAAATGATAGATTTTATGTTAAGTCAAATATAAATAAAAAAAATAAATTCTTATAGGTATATAGGATAAAAAATCGATTAAGAAATGTCCAAATTTAGTCGTCCCACTACTAAAATATATAAAAATTGTTATTTTAATATACAGGAGTAATAAACATGTTAAATTTTATGAAATAATACAGCAATATTAAAAAAATTAACAAAAAACCTAAAAAGCAAAATACTTTATTGACCTATAAAACTAACAATACGTTCACATTTTATCAAAAATCTCGGTAATTAATATCACGATTTTACTTTCTTTGGTAGAAAATTAAAATATAAGATATTCTTAAAAAAATACAACAAACAAATTGCTTAACTTTGCTAAAAATACTGTGATTTGTACTGTGATCCAGATTTTCAATAAAAATGTTTTTTATTTTAGTACATCATTTTAGAGGTATTCCTCCTAAAAATTGGTCCATTGTATAAGCATTAATTATGAGGAAAAATTGTTTTGCATTTACCCAATGTATTTATTTTGTACTAGCATGCCCAGTGTACTCGGGGGAGTTTTCCAGTTTTTCGTACCGAGCGCGTCCCCGGGTGGCGTATCAAAGCTCTCCCAGCTTTGATTTCACTTAAGCTGAGGGAGGGCAGATTGTCCACCACCTGGGAATATTATATTCCCCGCGGACCAAAAAACTGGAAAAAACAAATATCGAAATTAAAAACAAAAAGATAAAAGTTACGGTGCAGGGCCTAAATAACCCAGTATCGGCGGCAAGTGTTGGTCTACTCGCGAGCCACGTGTCGTCGTCATCCTGCAAGCGTGAGCAAAATACTACTACGGAGGTGGGTACCTTGTCCTCCGTGGCGGACAATGCGTCAAGTGTACAGCATGCCCCTGGCAAAAATATAGAGGTGAAAGAGAAGGATGTACTCTGAGAGAGCTCTAAGCTACCTCAGCCTTTAAATATAGGTGAGGGCTCCGACTCTGAATCCTCAGATGATAATAATAATACCATTATTGCAAATCCCAAACAGGATGAAGTAGAGCAAATGGTGAAAGAGGTGAGTGATAGCATAGCTAAACTACCTATTACTAAGAAAAGACTTTCTGGAGCACAGAGGAGGAAGTTGAAAAAGATGCTTCAGGAAATCATAGTTAGTCAATCCCACGACACTCCAAAGGAAAAATCGGACTCTCTCACAAGATCTGAGGCAAAAAGGATCAGGTGACCTGATTAAGGTCTCCCGAGGAGTTGACGAACACGTCTCGCGAAATCAACCTCGAAGGTAAGGGTATCTCAAAAGAAGACCCGAAAAACGAGGAAGGAGAAGCCAAAGTTGCCAGAAGTGGGCACCGGGACGATCTCTGCTATGCAGTTTACGATGCCGGTAATCCGACAGGCAAAATTCCAATAGACCAACAGAGTAAAATAGAAGACCTGGTCAACAATAAGATAGTGGACCATGCAATCGCTTCAAAGGGCAAACAACCAATAGAGGGCGAGAGCTGAGAGTTCAGCATGGGCGTGATGTTGATGAGGTTGGCATCTCACCAATGTGTTAGCACCCTAAAGAACTTGGTGGAAAGTATCCCTCCTCCCTGCGACGGCGCTAGGCTGGGACTGGCAAAGAAGAGCGAGCTTCCGGTGCTCTTAAAGTCCACTGTCTACATAAAAGGATGGGGCAGTAAACTGGCTAATGAACGTATACTGGAAATTCTTGGAGGTCAAAATGCTGAGCTGGCCGTGGAAAAATGGGATGTCTTTTACAGGAAAGAAGAACCTGAGGGAACTTTATTTGTAATAGGTATCGACCAGAAATCCATGGCTAGTCTTGCCAAGAATAAAGGTAGAACTCACTTTGCCTCTAAAGCTGTCATATTCAAAATTGGGAAGGTGCCGATTGGAAGGGCTGTTACAACAAGCATCGAAAAGGACACTAAAAAACCTAAGACCACAGCATCAGTATCCACTACTGATAACGTTGAGGAGTCAAATCCTAAAATCGAGGAATTTACCATTAACTCGCCAGAGGAATGTGTAGTTGCCCTTTCCAAAATTGGAAAGGCGCCGACTGAAAGGGCTGTCAAAACCGGCCACGACAAGGACACTAAAACACCCAAGACAGTACCCAAAGCATCATTAGCAAGTACTGGCAATGTTGAGGAGTCAAATAACGCGAGGAGGAAATCACTCACTCAAAAATACTACTATTCCTATGCCTGATAAGGACACCGCAGAGCCATCAACAGTACCCACTGCATTAATAGCCACTTCTGTCTACCCGGAAGAGTAAAGTCCAAAGAGCGAGGAGGTGAAAACCAACGCGCTGGAAGACAGTTTAGTGGATGACCATGATTGAGGTTATCCAAATAAACCTCCATCGGAGCGAGACGGCTACCAACGCTCTGATGGCAAAAATTAACACAGGTAAAATACATATAGCTTTAATCCAGGAACCTTGGACGATTCGCAACAAGGTTTCTGGATTAAATCACGTAAATTTCCAACTTTTCTACGCTGATACAGGGTCTCGCCCGAGAACATGTATCTTATGTCACAAGAACTCATGTTTTCTCCTTTCAACAGGATTATCAACATCGGATGCAACGGTGCTGAAACAAGGTCGTGGCAACATATTCCTTGCATCTGTTTACCTGCCTTTCGATTCTCCGACACTACCACCAACGTCGGATCTGATGAAACTGGTTGAAGAGGCACAAAGGAAAAATAAGAAAATTGTAATTGGTTGTGATGCCAACTCCCACCATGTAGCTTGGGGTAGTACAAACACCAATCGCAGGGGACAAGCCCTCATGGATTTCCTTAATACTAAAGACTTGATAACATTGAACTTAGGTAATAAAGCTACCTTCGTCAATAGAATCAGAGAAGAAGTATTAGATATAACTATATGTTCAGAAGAGCTTATAAACGAAATTCAGGATTGGAGAGTTTCCGACGAGCACTCCTTTTCTGATCATCGGTACATAAGATTCAAAATACTAAGGCCAACACCAAAGCCGATAAAGTTTCGGAATAAGTTTAAAACTAATTGGACAATGTTCGGGACCTTACTAAAGAATCGTTTAGGTCAGGACACTTTTCAATGTCGAAATAAAGAGGATATAGATGCCAAAGTGGAAACGTTCACAAGTGCCCTGGTTGAATCGTTCGAGGACAGCTGCCCTCTGCGAGAGCGGAGATCTGCCCAGGAAAACCCTGGGTAACTGGGGAGATTCGGAACCTTGGGAAGACTCTTCGCAAACTATTTAACCGGGCAAGGCGTAAAAAGACCGCAGTATACTGGGATGAGTATCGTAATAAACTTGGTGAATATAAGAAAATCGTTCGAAAAGCCAAACGAGACTCCTGGAAACTTTTTTGTGAACAGGTAGATAGCGTAAATGACGTATCGAAGATAAAAAGGCTTGAGGATATGGAGGAGACAATGAAACTCCTAATGGACTCTCATTTCCCACCCGGTATATCGAATAACATAGATGAACATAGATGAGCTGTCTGCTATGCAGACGATGTCGTAATACTTTTAAAGGGAAAGGATCCAAATTACTTGTGTAGAAGAGCTGAGGAGGCTGAGGAGGAGCTGGGTATAAGTGGTGCCATGTGTACTACTTCAACCAGGGCTCTGGAAACGTTGCTAGATATTCCCCCCATTGAAACATATATAAGATATGAGGCGGCGTTTACAGCCGAACGGCTCTTTACTTTAGGCGAACTGGCCAAAAACGGTTATAGGACACGTCATCAATGTATACTGGACACATTGGAAGGTCATACACATTCATCGGACGTACCTGATCGCATACCAGACACAGAATATGTCGGAAACTTTGAAACGCTAATCCCAGATAGAATGTCTTGGTCAAGCGGAACATTGGAGCAAATACCAGAAGGAATCCGTTGCTACACGGATGGCTCTAAATTAGGGGACAAAGTGGGCCTGGGGTTCTATATTGAAGACCCAGAAACAGAAATATACCACCGTTTACCTAATCATAACACAAGCTTCCAGGCAGAAGTACGAGCAATGACGGAATGTGTAAATTGGATTAGAATAAATATGGCACCCACAGGGCTTAATATATTTACCGACAGCCAGAAGGCAATTAGGGCGATATCAGGTGATAGAATTATATCTAAGTCCGTATTGGATTGTAAGAAAGCTTTAACTGAATACTCTCCCAGAGGTAAGGTTTACATCATATGGGTACCAGGCCACTCGGGAGTAGTCGGCAACGAAAGGGCGAATGTAATAGCTTTAAAGGGAAGGGAGCTCGATGTAGTTAACCTGACAAACGCAAAACCATTCGACGCAACAAAAGCTGAATTAAAAATATGGATGAGAGAATCCCATAAGGCCTCTTGGAATAATGAAACAGTGGGTAGAACCACAAAGATTCTATGGGGTGACCCTGATGAGGGCAAGAAAATCTTCAAAATGAGCAAGTCTGAGGTTAGTATGATGGTACGTATTCCGAGTGGACACACAGGATTACGTGCACATCTATACAAAATTGGACGTGCGGATTCAGACGAATGTAGAGCATGTGGAGAGGACAGTGAAACTCTAGAGCACTTTCTTTGCCGCTGTCAGGCATTCGTCGAAGTTAGATCCAAGTATCTTGGAAGTGATGTTATTCCGGAAATAACATTCTTAACCAACACTGATTGGAAGATTCTTAGGAATTACGTCCAGGAAACTGAGTTTCTGAACATGGAAAAATAATACATTAAGTGAAAATTTTTTTTCTTGAATTGGAGCGCACAACAGGCCCGATAGTGGCCTAGGTGTATTTCTTCGGATTTGATGTAGTATACATCCTCCTATCAACCTAACCTAACCTACCCCGTGTGCTTCGCTACCCTAACTAAAATTAAATACATACAAAATTTTGTTTACTTTTATAGAAAATTAAAATTGATTTAAAAATTTTTTAATGTCTCAGTTTTTTACGTTCAATATCACATGAATAAATTAACATTCATGATGAAGCTTGTATTTTTTGTTTCATTCGTTTAGCTACCACATTATAAAAAATTTCGAAATTACTATTTGAAAAAAGTACTATAAAATATGTAATCAAAAATTTTATGTTTCTGTGTTCAATATTATAGACAATTCAAAAAATATAATTTGATGAATGAAAAAGTACCAAAAGTCCCTTTCATTCACTAAGATCCCTATATTTTAAATTTTATATTTCTATGTTCAATATCGTAAAAATATCAAAAAGTACCATCGGAAAAACGAAAAAGTACAAAAGTCCCTCTCAATAAATTCTCATTTAATAAGGATGTGTTCCGGTTAACCATTATAGAGAAACCAAAAGGTACCATTTGAAAAAGTGCCAAAGAGTACCCACTTACAGAATATTATTCAGTCAAGACCATGTATGTTAAAATTTATGTTCCCGGTTGAATACTTTAGAAAATTTAAAAAGTACCATTTATGAGATAAAAAGTACTAAAAAGTTTTCTCTTAAAGAATCTTATTCAATGAGGACCGTGTATGTTTAATAATCATGTGTTTTGAATTCATATTATAAAACATACATAGTATCATTTGAAGAAAGAAAAAGTACCAAAAGTGGAATAAATTCTACCTTAGTGGAAAGTTCTAATAAAAATAGTACAATTTTTCCCCTTTTCGCTTAGAAATATAAATTTTTGAGAATTAAGTTTACAAAATGTTCCGTATTTTAATCTATATATCACAGATAAAACTCAAACGATTCAAATCTGCATTCTTTTGTTCCACAAAAATTGTGCTTTCAAAAAGGTACCAAACAATTTACTCAAATTAGGTCCTATATAGGCCTTAGTACTCCAAAATAATATACCAATAGCTTATTTTATGTGAGTAAATAAACTACTTTTTCAAATTTTATAAAAATTGGCTCAATGAGTTTGAATAATATTAAATTTCCCGTTTTTTCCCTTTTTGGTACTTCTTTCCCCAGCGAAATAGCAAACATTTTGTTTCAATAAATATTACAGAGTTAGTCCGTAATTTAATAGGAATACTTCAATAAAAAAATACTTCAAAAGAAAAAGTTTTCTTAATGCGCTAAAAAAGTACCAAAAATACAGTTTTCTCCCTTTTAAAGGGCTGAATTTTAAAAAAGTACAAAATAGGCGTCTCCTATTTTGTACTTTTTAGAAAAATTTTATTTTGTTTATTAGTTAAAAAGTTATATATATTAAAAGTACGAATTTCAAAAAAGTACCATACACCCATCTGCCAATTTTAAGAGTAGATACATGTGCATTTAAAATTTTTCTTGTATCACTAATATTAGGTTAGATAATTAAGAAAACCTGCTTTACCCGTTTTTTCCTCTTTTTTACCCCTAAAAGTACAAATTTCCAAAAATCCCTTTTTAGTGGATCTGTATAACCAAAAACACATCTACTGTCTAAACTAAACAATCTCAAGGGATAACAGATAATGTCATAGAAATAAAAAAAAAAAACTTATAACGATGAGAAACGAGAATAAAGTTCCTAAAATTTTCTAAATATGCAATAATAAAAATGTATGTAATGTAAACTATTGCTACTCGGTGAAGTATCTGCTTTGATATAGGGTAAACAAATGAAATAAAAAATATCGAAAATGGTAAAAAAAAATTTAAGAAAGAAATTCTATCAATCATCAACAAATTTATAAAAGATCAGTTATACAGAATAACTTAAATGTTGGAAGTATTTGACAGATGCCAAATACCTTAATATCAGAAACATATTAAGTTAAAATAGAAGTAAAATGTTAACTATATACTGCGGGAAAATAAACGATTATAACCAATTTATTTATGAGCCAAACAGTAGAAAAGTAAAACAATAATATCGAGCCCTTTTTGCAAAATGGACGTAAGCGACTTGATTTTCGATTTTCGTTTTTTAATAGAAATCGATAATTTAGGTCCATTAGCATCATCTCTAAAAATTTCGTAGCTATAGATCCAATGGTTTCAACTTTACAAGAATAAGAAAAAAGACGTAAGTACACATTAATTTTCTATTTATGAATTTTGTAACAGCAAAGTGTCGGTTACGTCTAAATTTTCTTTTAAAATATATTAAATTTATGGAAAATTTTTGAACAAATTAACGTATTAAATTTGTTTCTGAATGAAATGCCACATATCTGAGTATAATTGTAATAAATTCATGTAATTATCACTATGCCATTGCAATTTATGTGATAAAATTTATAATTTTCTATAACTTTTTATGAATTTAGTTCATTCTAATTACTATTTACATTGCATTTATATTATTACCATTTAACCAACTCTTATATTTGGTTGTAAGTTTGTGGATTTGGAATACTCCCAGAATTTACTTATTAATTCGATATAAGGCGAATTGTACTACCATATATGGATTTTAATGTAGACATCAGGGTGATTTTCAGATTACGGCCTTTAATGAGGGATTAGGTCAATTGTGGACCGAGGTCTATAGAATTTAAATGCGCGATTAGTTTTGAAAGCAATTTTTTTTGTAGAATTCTATCATACTTTCTTAATTTTTGAAAGATTTATTAACTGTAAACTTATTTTCTGTATGAGTAGCATAGGAAACCATACTAAAACATCATCATACATCAAATTTCGTTGCTATACTGATATTTTAAGACTGCTATGGTCATAAAATCATTGTCTTACAGGGTCTATATATGCAGGCTAGGGTTAAATATTGCCTGACATCTGTCATAATTCCCAACATAATTTACAGGTATATATAACCGACTTCTGCAAAATTTTATAGCGATTGCTACATAAACAACATATTTATTAATGTTTTAACTATAATCCGGGAGGTACTTGTATAGGGGCTAAGTGAAATCAAGAACCGATTTTGCCCATTATTAACACAAAAGAATATTTGTCATTAATAAGCATTTTTGGAGAATTTCATCACTCTAGCTCATAACGTTCGGAACCTATCCGGTTTTCAACAAAAAGACTGACATACAGACATCCCTGGATGATCTTAAAATCTTATAAAAAATATTTATTACACTCTTAAATTTCAGATTTATACAAATTATATAAAGATGTACACCAAAAAATATTTTTTTAGACAGAGAATTTAGACGTAACCGCCTCAACATTTTTTATATCATAAAAATTTGTCTCGGCAAAAAAGACGTAAGCGACAAAAAAATCGGATATAGCGTCAATATAAAATCGAAACAAACTGCATCTTATATTTTAGATGTAATAATATTTATTAACGGAGTTTTGGAGTAATGCTATGTCCTACTTCGAAGATAATTAAAAAAAATGCTCTCCTGTAAAATTTAGTTTTTGTCGGTTACGTCTTTTGTGCGAAAAGGGCTCGATATACAGAAAGATAAAATTTAGAAGAGAAAAAGAACACCAGATAACAACGAAAGAAAAGAAAGAGGTAAGGTTGAACAAAAGTTCGAACGCAAGCCCTGATAAAAGATAAATTTATTTCGCAACATATTACTCAAACAAAATTTTTGTTCAACAATGAAAAATTATTTTCACAAATTTTTAAAATTTAAAAAAAATAAAATCGATGCCAACTAAATTAAAAACAAAATAATTTAACATAGTAGAAATTTGCAAAGTATAAATACATTAATATTTAAAACTCAATACAACCAAAATTAAACTGAATGAATTTGGGGTAGATCGCTATCACACTTTGGATGTACTTTTGTTACTACTTAAGCTACGTTCACACCTGAAAAATATTTGGTTCAAATATTTGTAATAAAATATTTTTGAAGTTGCGTCAAACAAACGCAATATTTATTTCATGTTCAGACTTGAACAAATATTTGGTGGTATTTTTTTATCAAACAGTGCAAAAATAATTTGGTTCAAACACACACATGTTTTACAGCCACAGTATATCGTATATTTTCATGCATGAAAAAAACAATTTACCAATTTGTTTTAATTTTAACTATTTTTATTAGGTTTAAAATTAAATTTATATAATAAAAGTGTATAATATTAATATATAACACGATTGAAAAAACTTTATTTGTCGAATCTGAACATAAAATATTTCATGTTAACAAACAGCAATGCGGATGATTTTCATAAAACAAATTGATTTGTTGCCAAATAAATATTTTCTCATTGTTTCATCAATGTGAACACCACAAGTCAAATAATTTACATAATTTTGGCAAAATAACTTTTGATCTTGCAAACCAAATATAAGATCAAACAGCGTCAAATAACAGCTGTTCTTTGTTTATTTTTTTATAAAATAGATATCTGAGACAAAGTAGTTGTGACATTTAATAGAAATTTAAGCAATTGCCTAAATTAAAGATAATTATTATTTTTGTTGTTTATTTTGTTATTACATACAATATATAGGGTAATTTCAAAAATGTTCGAACAAAAAAGTAGGATTTTGATTTTTTTTTCAACAAGTATTAAATTTGACGTATATTTTCTAAATTATTTATCCGATTTTAATCGTTTAGTCCCCAATATTTTATTTAAAATATTACATTTTTAACGTGAGGTGATGACATCAAACAACGTCCTTTAGTCAAGGATATCTCAAAAAATTTACCTTCCATTTTCTTCATTCCTTCACATAAGATTGCTTATTGTGTACTCAACAATATATAAGATATAGAATTTTTGGAGAATTTCAAATTCCGTATTTACATGAAGAATGTGTGTACCGAATTTCATCGAAATCGGAGAGGGTAAAGTACAAACCTGCTCGAAAATTTTTGAAATGCCCCTCTAGTTTATAGTCTAGTCTATAGTTTATTCTATAGTCTAGTGACTAGACTATAGTCTAGTCTATAGTCTACACCATTTGTAAGTGAAATTGAGAACATTACGTATTAAATCGAGAAAAATCCACATGAAATTGAGAATTTCCATTTCATATTAAGAAAATTCCAATTAAAATTGTAATTTTCAATTTGAAATTGAGAAAATTCTGAGTCAAATTTAGAATTTTAATTTAAAAACGGGAAAAATCCGTTGATGTTGAGAAAATTCTAAATTAAATTGAGAATTTAAATTGAGAGAATTCTAAATAAAATTAAGAATTTCCATTTTATATTGAGAAAATTTCAATTGAATTTGAGGTTTTCAGTTTCAAATTGAGAATATTCTAAATGAAAATGCGAATTTCCATTTGAAATTTAGAAAAGTACAATTGAAATGGAGAATTTTGAATTGAAATTGAGAAAATTCCAATTGAATTTGGGGAACTTTCAAATGAAATTGAGGAAATTACAAATGATTTTCAGAAAATTTTAATTTTTAATTTGCAAATAAATATATGTATATGTATGTATATATATGTATGTAGTGCAATAAATGAATGTTCCATGAAAGCTTAAAATTTGAACATTTTGACAATCATTTCGAAAAATTCTGCTAAACTTTTTATACTTTATACTGGGATCTGAACTTTTAATCTAATCAGCGGGAAATTCAGACCACATTTTAATATTTTTTTTTACTTTGACGTATTCAAACTACCAACACATATCGCTTGAGAGGTATTCCTACATAGTATACATGATAAACCAGCCATTGTTCCTCGACAATCGGTGGATTAACATTGGAATTTCTTTATTATTTGTTTTTAAAATGTGTTATATAAATAAAAGGTTCTCAATGTCATTTGAAATTTTCTTAATTTCATTTAAAATTTTCTCAATTTCATTTGAAACTTTCCCAATTTTAATTGGAGTTTTCTCAATTTAAATTCCAAAATTCTGAATGTGAGGAACTTGAAGCCCCCACATGAATCAAATAGAAAAATTCGTATATCTGAGAAACTATTAGAGCTAGAATCTTCAAATTTGACATGAAGAACTTTGAAGTTCATGTGAACATTTAGAGCATAAGGGGTGGACTTTCAATGGGTGGCTTGGCACAACATATATAAATTAAATACAAAATTTCGTGCATCTTGGAAATTCTTCTATTATTCAAATTTTTTATAGATAGATAGAAATTGGCGATAGATTGAAACTGGTGAACTCGCAATAGTTTGCTTGACATCTCTCATATGTAACGTATTATAAATCTGGAAAACTATTGTGGTTAGAATCTTCAAAATCGTTAAGTGGGATTTTTATATACATATTCCTTCTAGGGTAGCAAAGTACACTGGGTATAGCTAGTATATTAATAATAAACAATTCTCAATAATTTTAAATTTTATAGATAATTTAATGAAAATAATTTATAATTTGGTTATTTCCCGACTTATAGCGATTTTTTTAAATCGCTATAAACCGTTCCAAACAACCAAGGTTTTTCGCTACATTGACTATACTAAATAGCAACAATATGACAGTGCAGGTTAACCATCTGTCTCTTTTCCACTTGCACAAGGTATTGAATTGTAATTTGTATTTTTGTTATAAAATTTTGTTGAAAAACAATATTAAATAAAATTTTAGAATAAATTTATGTTATTATTCAATGACATATCTTTGTAGTAAATATAAACAGATATATTTTTGGCTTTTGGTTTGGTTGCGCATTAACTGTTCTTCTTGTTCCTCTTCGCCTGCAAACAAAATCTTGTTTTTTCACTGTTTTATCCGTCAATTGTTTTAAGAAATTATTTGTTGTAGTGTGAACATCGGGCAAACAAATTTTCACTATTTGTACTGAAACGTATTTCATTTTTTGTTTTTATGCAGAAATTTTTATGAAATTGTAAAAAACTATTGTAATTTAATTAAATAATTTTTTCACGTTAAACAAAAATGTTTCTTGTTTGGTGTTCATATTGGGAAAATATTTGTAGGTTGACAAATAAAAATGTTTCACGAAAAACAGCTGATATTTTGTTTGCTCTTCAAAAATATTTTTTGTTCACATTACAGCCAACAAATATTTGATAAAAAACGTCAAATATTTGATAGGTGTGAACGTAGCTTTACGATTCCAAAAGGGTTAAACACTTTCGAGCTCTCACTTATTTTTTTTCTCAAGTGGTATATTTGATGCTTGTTTTTGCATATTTGTTTTTCGTGTGGGCATTGTTGTTGTTTGACCGTTGGTTTTATTATTTGTGTTTTCTTCTGTGTTATATTCTACACAATTAAATTGTACTATGTGTGCGCATTGTTGTTGTTTGATCATCGATCTTATTTTCATTTACTTTTGTGTTATATTCTACACAATTATTACTTGGTGACTACTAACAAATTTTAAAATATTTTTTATTTTTGGCGTCCATGTGCATTTTTTTCTGAGCTTAGATACTGTTTTTTTTTATCGAATTAATTCAACGATATTTAAAAGTTTAGTATCCAATGGATACTATCCATTAATTCTGAAACAATTCTTCCGAGTTAAAAAAAATAATTTTTTTCTAGGTTGTCTGAAATTTTTATACATAACTTTTTACATATCGGATTGATTTTTCTTATTTTCAATACTAAACTGCTTAGGATAATAATACATATTTTAGGTCAACTTCGTTTATATACGATTTTGGTAATTAATACAATTGATTTGCACTTTTTTATCGTTTTCTGCACAACATAAATGTATTTGCTAATAAAGAATTTTACATCCCTCTAATCAAAGAAGTTCCCACACCATATGGGTTGAAATTAGTTCAATATTTTTATTTTTTCAGGAATTTTGATCATATATCCGATACTCTTAGACCGATTTTAAATATACATATTCTTATAAGTATATTTAATAGAATACTTAGATATTTTTATTCCGAAAATATCTGGGCCCTCCAAAAAACTGATTTTAATAAACAGACGGGCAGGCATTTGGTGCGAAAGATTTTTTGCAAACACGATTTTTATTATTAATAAAATAAGTCATAGCCCTAATGTATATATAACCTTTATACAATCTTTTTTTTTAATTTCATATCGGCCGTATCCATTCCATATAGAGCATAAAAAATACGTCGAAAAAGCAAATCACTTTTTCCCGAACGTTAAAAAACACATCGTTTTAAATAGTTTTAAGCTAAAAAAAAGTACAATAACTTACTTAAATTTATATAGAGCATTTAATGAACACCACACATTAGCCACCTTGTCTTCAAATACTCCTCGATTTAATGGAAAAAGTCGAAGAACAGTAGACGTCAAAGAGTTCAGTGAACAAATCCATGGCATCCAAAGTAATAGAAAAGTTGATAATGTTATAAATCCGACTTGAAATAGATTCATTATGTTCTTTAAAAAGCTAAAATTAAAAAAATAGAATAGAATGTATGTTAAGTAAATATTTTATTTTAAAAATTAGTATAATATAACACATGACAGGTTTTGTTTTTTTTTAACCTTTTATACATGAAGATTTAACACATTAAAGCCTGGCCGCCACGATGTATTGAATATTTGTAGATTTATCAATACTTAACTACCATATTCATAGATGATGAAAAGTTGAAATCATATAGCTAACATATTTTTTGTGCATAATTATTTTCCCGTAATAAAAAAAATTATTAATTGTGATATGTTAAACATCCAACTTTGATAGATCAAAAAATCTTATGACTTAATCATATTTAGTTATTGAAAAAGAAATTAAATATGTTAGTAAATGCTTACAAAGTTCTAAAACAGGGGTTCCCACCGTTTTTCACTTCGCGGCCCTTGAGGAAATTATTTAATTTCGCGGACCTCCATACATATTTTGATATACATATAATTGATCTAAACGATTTTTCGTCTGAAAATTGTCTTTCTTCTATAGACCTAGTCCATAAATCCATATTTTGAATAAAAAAATAAATATATTTCGAATAAAAAAAATATTCTCAACGCACATAGATATTGCCGTACATTGAGAATATTTCAGGGTTTGTATTTGCTTCACTATTTTCTGCTTTGGCATTTTTGCTTAACTTAAACTATGATAACCTTGTTCAAAGTCAAAAAAAAAATCAAAAGCAAACTTTATGACCGATTTTCTACTTTTACCTCGTACACACTCGAAAGAATTATTGTTAGATATCAACAAAATAATACTTGTTTAAATTTACTTTAAATTATTTAATTGTATATCAAGTTGTCAATGATAATTTTATTATTCATAGAAGAAAATTTTTCAATAAAATTATTATTACTTTTCTGACTTTTGTACACAACACAAGTTTTGTGCGCTTTATTTATAATTGGATATAGTTCCAATAGGTTATGGTCCCCAGTTTCCTTTGTGTTGGTGTTATAATTAAAAAGGATAATTAAGAATGCACAGTGGGGCAGAATGGAAATTTTTTGGAAATAAATCTGGCATTTCTAAACGGCTGATCCGATCGGGATAAAATTTGGCGTGAGCGTAGCCAAGGAGTATTCGAGTTTAAGTTTTGAAGATGAACCCTGCAGATGCCCCAGGGACGGCGCTGTGGCGGCTCAAAGTAGGGTACCTACGACATGTAAAATTTTTAAACTCGTGCCATTTTTTTGTTTTTCACCAAATACATGCTTGGACATACTACTTATCTCTTATAATATCCGAGTTATAGGCATTTAAAAATTTAGTGATACAAAATTTACCATACCTTGGTCCGCCTTTTTTTGAATACCGGGCGTAATTTTGGACCAAATGGACTCAATTTTTTCCAATAATATACAAAAAATTTCAGATCAATATCATTTACTGATCCAAAAATATACGTTTTTTAATTTAAAAATTCAAAAAATTTTAGATTTTTGGCGTTTTTTTGCCAAAAATGTGTCTTAACTCTTTTATTAATAAAATAAAATTTTCTTTAAGAACATATAACAATTTTATAGTTTTCTAAAAGGTATCTTTACGCAGAACGCTTTGGCGTAAAAAACTTGTCCTATTTTTTGAAAATGTTGCCACTGCGTCCTTCCGAATGTGACCTATTTTTTATCAAAACTTCAACTTTGGGCGACATGTGCTAAAATCCCAAAGCTGGTATCAGAAAACTGAAAGCACTTTTGGAAACCTCAATATGTTTTCTATTTACTCCAAAAGTATTTTCCCAGCCCTGAAAGAAATGTGGACCCTATGGGCAAAAAAGTAAAAAATACCATTTTTGGAATTTTCATTCCTATTTTTGGGAATTGCGGGATGCCCTTTGACCTTTTCAATTTTTTTTTTTTTGCATTTTCTTATTTGAAATGACAAATTTAACAAGCATTGAAAATTTCATTGAGTTTTGTTTAATTTCTAAAACTATGACTTATATCAAAATTTTAATAGGGTCGCAGATAGCTACAACAATTTATTCCATATTTATCCCTTAATATCATTTTTTAGTTAGATATGGAAATTCTCGACCCTCTACAAAAAATTTCAAGCCAATATCTCAATTACATTCAAAAATATGTTCATTTAAACCTGTGTCCTTTAATTTCATCTTTTTCATATTTTAGTATTAAGTATGACAGAACATATTTAAATCTTATATTTACCTATTTTCTATTTGTTTGCTTATCCTTATAATTGAAAGGTCCTATTATGCTTAAATTTTCAGAAATTTATAACTATTTTTTACCTAAATTTTTTCGACAGATCATTTCGTTCTGTTTCGTTTATGATCATGTAGGTAAAAATATACAGGTAATGATAATTTCGATTCATTCACTAATAAGAAATATCAATGACTGAATTACAGGTTATAGTAATATAGTCCTAAATGATAATAGGTAGACAATTTGTAATTTTTTACTTTGAAATACCTGTATCGGAAATGACAAGAATTGGTATATAAGTAAACTTCTTAGATTTTAAGTACCATATTTAATAAATCTACAATGAAGATTACATTAAACGAAGAGTTGTGTTCCGTTTTATGGAGTGTATCTTCAAAAGGGCCAGAAAGAATTGAAGAAATTTCAAATTATATAAAAACTACATATAGTAGAAAAGTAGACAAAACAGGCATATCAAAAATTGAAAACTTTTTAAAACTTTTTGATGTAAAAAGTAAGTCTGTGGATGGAAATCAAAAGAAATTTCTATTAAAATTTTGTAGTTGGATGGAAACTACTACGGATATCTCAACTTTCAACACATCAACAGGAGCGCCTTGCAAGTCATACGAAGACTTATGTTCAAGGTCAAAAAAAAAAGATGGTCACACAAAAACTTTTTTCAATCTCAAATGAGGAAATTGCTGATACATTTAACGAAATGCTGAAAAAGGAAAACCAACCTATGGATGTCGTACATATTGCAACTATTCTTCCTAATGCATCACCAAAACGACTTAAGCGAATTGTGGAAAGTATACCAACTCCAACATCACAAGCATGAAAAAGGACACAATATATTACCATCATAGAAGGCGATCTAGGAAAAAAACAAACTATCCTACCATCACCTATTGCTGTTAATGATGTGGAAGCTTGTATTGATATATCATCTTTGCTCGAAAACACAGGATCAAGAATTGTGTCAGACTTTTCAGAAGACCAACTAAGGAAAATGCATAACTGTGATGTTGTCTTAATATGTAAGTGGGGATGTGACGATTTATCAGCACTTCCAGAATACAAACAAGCTTGTGGAAGTCGCACATTAGCAGACTACAAAAGTGTATTTATGTCATCATTAGTGCCATTACGAATTCGTTCATATTCCCTTAATCCATCATCGTCAAGCATCGGAAATTCACTTGAAGATATATATATCAATACAACTCCGGGTTCAAAAAATTTTTGTAGACCCATTGGATTTGAACATATAAAGGAGTCAAAGAAAACTAAAACAAAATTTAGTGGAATATTTAAAAGATGAAATAAATGCACTGGAGCCCATTTGCATAAAAATAAAGGAATTCTCTATTAACGTATCATATCAGCTAAGCTTAACAATGATTGATGGAAAGGTCAGCAATGCCATAACAGAAACTTCTTCCTTCTGGAGATGCTCAATATGTAATGAGAAAAAGTCGCAATTCTCAAATATAAACAAAAGCAGAAGTATTAATGAAGAAGACCTGTCTTTCGGAATTTCACCACTTCATGCCAGAATACGATTTTTGGATTACTTTTTACACATAGCATACGACCTCAAATATAGAAGTGTGTCAGAGAATCTTACTAAATCAACAATAAATAATGAAGAATTGAAAGAACTGAGAGCGGCGGAAAAAAGCAGAATCCAAGAAGAATTTAAAGTTCAGATGGGATTAAACATCGACAAACCACTTTCAAGTTGCGGTAGTACAAATGACGGTAATACGGCGAGAAGGTTTTTTCGTGATTTTAAGCATGTTCAACTATTCAGCTCAAGAAAATGCTCCAGGCAATCACAGAATGAAGATATTTTTAATAGTTTACTTCTATCTTCTGATCCTGTTCTTTCAACTATGCGAAAGAGATGGATTTGTTATGAAACTCTATCATCTCAAAACAAGGAAGATTTAAAGGACTTATATTACCTTCTGGATATGTATACCGATATGACAGATTATTTTATAGAAAATAAGTAGTGTTAGGAATTAACTATATAAGTAGGTTGTAAGAATTAATTGTATTATGTTTAAGATAAACATTTCAAATAAAAAAAGCTATTATACTAACTGATGATATTGTATTAAATTGTGTTTTATATTTCGGTGGGCGGGAAAGGTGGTTTGTGTGGGGTGATTTAGGTGTTGTTGTGCGTGGCTCATAATAAAATTATAAAATTTTTATTGTATATACAATGTTATAGTCTTTAATAAAATAATTAACTAAATAATTTTAAAAATTGTCCAAATATTTTATTCAATACCAAATGTATGTTCTGTCATACTTAATACTAAAATATGAAAAAGATGAAATTAAAGGACACAGGTTTAAATGAACATATTTTTGAATGTAATTGAGATATTGGCTTGAATTTTTTTGTAAAGGGTCGAGAATTTCCATATCTAACTAAAAAATGATATTAAGGGATAAATATGGACTAAATTGTTGTAGCTATCTGCGACCCTATTAAAATTTTGATATAAATCATAGTTTTAGAAATTAAACAAATATGTAATATGTGACAAAATCTTTATTTATGAACAAAACTCAATGAAATTTTCAACGCTTGTTAAATTTGTCATTTCAAATAAGAAAATGCAAAAAAAAAAAATTGAAAAGGTCAAAGGGCATCCCGCAATTCCCAAAAATAGGAATGAAAATCCCAAAAATGGGATTTTTTACTTTTTTGCCCATAGGGTTCACATTTCTTTCAGGGCTGGGAAAATACTTTTGGGGTAAATAGAAAACATATTGAGGTTTCCAAAAGTGCTTTCAGTTTTCTGATCCCAGCTTTGGGATTTTAGAACATGTCGCCCAAAGTTGAAGTTTTGATAAAAAATAGGTCACATTCGGAAGGACGCAGTGGCAACATTTTCAAAAAATAGGACAAGTTTTTTACGCCAAAGCGTTCTGCGTAAAGATACCTTTTAGAAAACTATAAAATTGTTATATGTTCTTAAAGAAAATTTTATTTTATTAATAAAAGAGTTAAGACACATTTTTGGCAAAAAAAAAACGCCAAAAATCTAAAATTTTTTGAATTTTTAAATTAAAAAACGTATATTTTTGGATCAGTAAATGATATTGATCTGATTTTTGGTATATTATTGGAAATTTGTCTAACTAACAAGAAAAAAATTGAGTCCATTTGGTCCAAAATTACGCCCGGTATTCAAAAAAAGGCGGACCAAGGTATGGTAAATTTTGTATCACTAAATTTTTAAATGCCCATAACTCGGATATTATAAGAGATAAGTAGTATGTCCAAGCATGTTTTTTCAAGATCTCGTCGAGCGCTTTCACAAAATATAAAAATCTTTGTATTTGGGTGAAAAACAAAAAAATGGCACGAGTTTAAAAATTTTACATGTCGTAGGTACCCTACTTTGAGCCGCCACAGCGCCGTCCCTGGGGCATCTGCAGGGTTCATCTTCAAAACTTAAACTCGAATACTCCTTGGCTACGCTCACGCCAGATCAGCCGTTTAGAAATGCCAGATTTATTTCCAAAAAATTTCCATTCTGCCCCACTGTGGAATGGAAACTAAAGCATTGTTTCAACTCCTCAACAATTCGAACTAATTTACATGGAAGTTCAAGATGCAAATGTATCTCATACAGCTGGATTTATGGGAAGTTATTGAAAGCCAACTCCAGTGGAACAAAATGAGGTATACCAAAGGAAGAATCAAAAAGCCTGTGCCACAATTGCTATGTGCGTGGAGAATTCGCAGATTCACTTTATACGAGGTATTAACTCAGCAAAAGAAATGTGGATGAAATTGCAAAAAGCCCATGAACGTAAGACGATGACATCAAAATTACATTTACTTCGAAAATTATATGATAAACGTATGTCTGAAGAAGATAATATGCAACAACTTTTGGATTGCTTGAATGTAATGCGTGCTCAGCTGTTGGATCGAGGTGAGGAAATCAAGGACAGCTCCATGGTGGCTATAATGCTCAACAGTTTGCCGAAAACATTTTCTGCCTTGGTAACTTCAATTGAGGGTCAGCCGGAAGATTCAATTTCGTTGGAATACGTAATGGAGAAGTTGCTGGATGAATCAGAAAGGCGTGGTGAAAGTAATGGTAACGAATGTGAAAATGCTAATGCTTTGAAAGGTCAACAATTTAAGATCAAGAAAGATTGTTATAAATGGAAGAAACAGAAACACTGCAGTCAGAAAGTGATCAAGTTGAAGAAATTTGTTTGCAAGTAGCCAATGGCCGTGGATGGGTAAGTGATTCAGGTGCATCAGTACAAATGACAAGTAATCGTCAATTTTTCAAAGATCTGGAAAAATCGTCTAGCAAGGTTTATGTAGCTGATGGTAGATCTTTAGATGCAGTCGGCGCTGGTAATGGTTATATTAATGGTAAATATAATAAATTATTTCTTCAAAATGTGCTTTATGTTCCCGACCTCAACGGAAGTCTTTTATCTGTCAAAGAAATGGGTAAAAGAGGTTTAAGTATAAATTTTAATGATTCAAAATGTGATATTCAAAACAAGGATAAGATTGTCGCTGACGGAATTTTGAGAGAAAATTTGTATATTTTGCGTGAAGCAATAAATAATGAAGCATATGTGTCTGAAGTTTGTTTTGGTTGTGTCCATCTTTGGCATCGACGTTTAGGCCATCGTAACCTAATAGATATAAAGAAAATAGAACAGTTGTGTCACGGAATAAGCATAGAAAATTGCAAAGAGAGTGATTTTTGTGATACTTGTGCCAAGTCGAAAATGAAAAGAACTCCTTTTCCAAAAGAGAGTTTGAATCGATCTGAAGAATTGCTACATATAGTACATTCCGATGTGTGTGGACCTTTTCAGGTTGAATCAGTAAGTGGTAAGAAATACTTTGTTTCTTTTATCGATGATTATTCGAGATACACTAAAATATATGTAATAAGGGGAAAGAATGAGGTATTTTCTAAATTCAAAGAGTTTGCTAACGAAGTTCAGAATTTTACTAATAAAAGAATAAAAATATTGCGCTGTGATAATGGTGGTGAATATATAAACAACGATATGAAATCATTCCTAAAGACATCTGGTATTGTTCTCCAAACTACGGTTCCTTACTGTCCTCAACAGAATGGCGTTGCCGAACGCAAGAACAGGACATTAGTTGAGATGGTACGTGAAATGCTAAATGGATCAAATCTTGGAAAGAATTTGTGGGCTGAATGTGTTATGGCAGCCAATTATATTCAAAACCGTTTACCCAGTAAATCTGTAAGTACAACCCCATTCGAATATTGCACAGTGGGGCAGAATGGAAATTTTTTGGAAATAAATCTGGCATTTCTAAACGGCTGATCCGATAAAAAAAAATAAATAAAATTTGGCGTGAACGTAGCCAAGGAGTGTTCGAGTTTAAGTTTTGAAGATGAACCCTGCAGATGCCCCAGGGACGGCGCTGTGGCGGCTCAAAATAGGGTACCTACGACATGTAAAATGTTTAAACTCGTGCCATTTTTTTGTTTTTCACCCAAATACAAAGATTTTTATAAGCGCTCGACGAGATCTTGAAAAAACATGCTTGGACATACTACTTATCTCTTATAATATCCGAGTTATGGGCATTTAAAAATTTTGTGATACAAAATTTACCATACCTTGGTCCGCCTTTTTTTGAATACCGGGCGTAATTTTGGACCAAATGGACTCAATTTTTTCCAATAATATACAAAAAATCAATATCATTTACAGATCCAAAAATATACGTTTTTTAATTTATAAATTCAAAAAATTTTAGATTTTTGCCGTTTTTTTGCCAAAAATGTGTCTTAACTCTTTTATTAATAAAATAAAATTTTCTTTAAGAACATAGAACAATTTAATAGTTTTCTAAAAGGTATCTTTACGCAGAACGCTTTGGCGTAAAAAACTTGTCCTATTTTTTGAAAATGTTGCCACTGCGTCCTTCCGAATATGACCTATTTTTTTATCAAAACTTGAACTTTGGGCGACATGTTCTAAAATCCCAAAGCTGGGATCAGAAAACTGAAAGCAGTTTTGGAAACCTTAATATGTTTTCTATTTACTCCAAAAGTATTTTCCCAGCCCTGAAAGAAATGTGGACCCTATGGGCAAAAAAGTAAAAATCCCATTTTTGGGATTTTCATTCCTATTTTTGGGAATTGCGGGATGCCCTTTGACATTTTCAATTTTTTTTTGCATCTTCTTATTTGAAATGACAAATTTAACAAGCGTTGAAAATTTCACTGAGTTTTGTTCATAAATAAAGATTTTGTCATATATTACATATTTGTTTAATTTCTAAAACTATGATTTATATCAAAATTTTAATAGGGTCGCAGATAGCTACAACAATTTAGTCCATATTTATCCCTTAATATCATTTGTTAGTTAGATATGGAAATTCTCGACCCTTTACAAAAAATTTCAAGCCAATATCTCAATTACATTCAAAAATATGTTCATTTAAACCTGTGTCCTTTAATTTCATCTTTTTCATATTTTAGTATTAAGTATGACAGAACATATTTAAATTTTTTGTATATTATTGGAAATTTTGTTGTCTAACTAACAAGAATTACGCCCGGTATTCAAAAAAAGGCGGACCAAGGTATGGTAAATTTTGTATCACTAAATTTTTAAATGCCTATAACTCGGATATTATAAGAGATAAGTAGTATGTCCAAGCATGTTTTTTCAAGATCTCGTCGAGCGCTTTCAGAAAATATAAAAAACAAAAAAATGGCACGAGTTTAAAAATTTTATATGTCGTAGGTACCCTGCTTTGAGCCGCCACAGCGCCGTCCCTGGGGCATCTGCAGGGTTCATCTTCAAACTTAAACGGAAACATACAAGAAGAAATTTATATGGAGCAGCCTAAAGGATTTGTCGAAAAATAAAGTGAAAATTTAGTTTGTAAACTACAAAAATCCATATATGGCTTAAAGCAAGCTGCAAGATCGTGGTATGATGCTTTAAATGAAGTTTTAAATAAATTTGGGTTTACTAGAAGCAAAGCCGATATTTGTTTATATACAAAGATAATTAAAGGCGATATTATGTATGTATTAGTATATGTGGATGACATTTTAATATGTTATCAAGATGAAGAAGATATTACAAAATTTTATAAAGAATTAAATAATTATTTCGAAATTAAAGATTTGGGTTATGTTTCATCATACTTAGGTATTCAAATTGAAAGAAATTCTGAAGGAGATTTTTTGTTACAACAAGAAGATAAAATCAAGAAACTTATAACAGAAAGTGATTTAGATCATGCAAGACCAAGTTATATACCAATGGACCCAGAATTTACGAAAATAACAGATGAAGAAAACTTACTTCCAAATAATGGAAAATATAGATCTATTGTTGGAATGTTGTTACACATTTCAATTACTACAAGACCAGATATTGCTGCTGCCGTATCTATATTGTGCAGACGTGTAGATAATCCCAGAAAGTGTGATTGGGAAGCTGCAAAGAAAACAGTCCGATATCTTCACACAACAATCAACAGAAAACTTATTTTAAAGGCTAATTCTAATTTAAATATTGAATGTTTTACAGACGCTAATTGGGCAGGTGATGGAGATCGTAAATCAACGAGTGGCTATATATTTTTATTAGGTCAAAACATTATATCCTGGTCATCGAAGAAGCAGTCAACTATTGCATTATCCTCAACCGAAGCGTAATTCATTGCTGCCTCATACGCTGGTCAAGAACTTCTTTGGTTACTACAATTAATGAAGGAAATTAATATTTCTATTACAAAACCCATTCCAATGCATGAAGACAATCAAAGCTGTATTAAAATTATCACAGCATCAAAATTCAGTGCAAGAACAAAGCATATAGACGTCAAATTTCACCATATCAAAAACCTGCAAGAAAGTGGAATTATTGACCTCAAATATTGTCCTTCAAAGCAACAATTAGCTGATTTTCTTACCAATCCTTTACCATTGCCAACATTTAAAGCCTTAATTGACAGAATATTGTGTTGAGAGGGGGTGTTAGATATCAACAAGTTTTGTGCGCTTTATTTATAATTGGATATAGTTCCAATAATTATAAGGTGAAAAGTTACACTATTTGAATAAAACCCTGTATGACCAAAATGTCCAACTTTGACCGCCTCTGACTCCGGCAGTTCCGATAGAGCTGAAAATTTGTGTACGGCCTACTATCCCATAATACTAACCTTTGTGTAAATTTCATCCAAATCGGAATACATCGTTTTTTAAAGTTGGGTCACTTGACACGAAATTCCCCATATTTGTATATTTTTATTTACATAACATAGAACTTTAATAGAAGTGTCGATTTGTACTTCCCAGAAGTTAAAAATATTTGCACGAAAAATGTTGGTGACTTATACAAACACCTACGAATTTTACGAAGAAATAGCTTAATTTTAACAATTTGAGGAGGTTTATGGCGATATTTTCGCTAAAAACAGTATTTTTTAACGAAAAATATTGGTTTTTATTTAACTTATTATGATCTAAGAAATTATTTTTTATAAAATAAATAAATCTCCTCATTTAGTTATAAGTCTAAAATAGGTGGAAGTTACGCAGATGCAATCTTAGTACTTAATTCCACAAAATTTTAAGTTTTGATATTTTTCCACATATCTACCAAATGACCTTGAAAACCACCTGATATGCTAAATTTAAATGTTTTATGATCGTTTTGTATAGAATATTCCAGAATTTTTCCCCTAGGCGATGGTTTTAGCGAAAGAGTTTTTAGATGATTAATTCATTTAAGTAAGGTTATGTTTAATTCATAAAATATCATGTTTAACAGTAAAAACATTGATTTAAATTCCACTAATTAAAAAAATTCGTTACATTCCAACAAATTTCAATAATTGATTGCTTTATAATTTGATATTTATTACAAATAGGGCCTTAATTGCATGACTTGCAATGATGGAACATAAAACTGATGGAAATTTTCGAAAAAAAAATCAACTGTTTAGAAATTTTAAAATATTTTTTATAAAAGAGTAGAATTTTTTCAATATATTAATAATCGATATGAATCTCCTATATCAAAACGTAAAGCTATGACTTGAGACGCCAGTGTTCGTTTTAGTCGAAACATTTAAAATATTTTTGAAAATTAACATTAAAAAATAAAATTTATTTTTATAATTTACTTGTCTTTACTAAAATCTTTACTAAGAAATTGGCAAAAATAGCACAGAAATCAAAATTTTACATAATTCTCAAGTTGTATAATTATTTTATATGAAATCATCGGCATAAATCTTTAAAAATTTAAACAAAATTTATTTTTAATTAAAAAAATGTCTGATATTTGACCTTTCTAAACAGCATCCCCAAGAGTTTTTAGATACATGGTAAAAGAATACGAGAAATAAATTAGTTTCAATGCTATGCGCCTAGTTTTCTTGTACCTTATAATTCTTTAGAGGTGTGTACATCAATACCCAACATACTTGGGTATGCATAAAAATTATATGTCAGTTTTCGGACAAAACTTATGTTTCATTGCAAATTTTAAGTTTTAATATTTAATTTATATATATTCTTGATAAAAAATTAGTTTAAAATATGGAGTAATGCGTAATTATTCATAAATTTGAATGTCATATATCTTTTGGACCCTGTAACAAAATGTGGACCGATATATAACTAAGTAAAATAATATATATGTATATACATACATATATATATATATATATATATATATATATATATATGTATAATATAATTTTTATGCATACCCAAGTATGTTGGGTATTGATGTACACACCTCTAAAGAATTATAAGGTACAAGAAAACTAGGCGCATAGCATTGCAACTAATTTATTTCTCGTATTCCACAGTGGGGCAGAATGGAAATTTTTTGGAAATAAATCTGGCATTTCTAAACGGCTGATCCGATCGGGATAAAATTTGGCGTGAGCGTAGCCAAGGAGTATTCGAGTTTAAGTTTTGAAGATGAACCCTGCAGATGCCCCAGGGACGGCGCTGTGGCGGCTCAAAGTAGGGTACCTACGACATGTAAAATTTTTAAACTCGTGCAATTTTTTGTTTTTCACCCAAATACAAAGATTTTTATATTTTGTGAAAGCGCTCGACGAGAAAAACAAAAAACATGCTTGGACATACTACTTATCTCTTATAATATCCGAGTTATAGGCATTTAAAAATTTAGTGATACAAAATTTACCATACCTTGGTCCGCCTTTTTTTGAATACCGGGCGTAATTTTGGACCAAATGGACTCAATTTTCTTGTTAGTTAGACAACAAAATTTCCAATAATATACAAAAAATTTCAGATCAATATTGTTTACAGATCCAAAAATATACGTTTTTTAATTTAAAAATTCAAAAAATTTTAGATTTTTGGCGTTTTTTTGCCAAAAATTTGTCTTAACTCTTTTATTAATAAAATAAAATTTTTATTAAGAACATATAACAATTTTATAGTTTTCTAAAAGGTATCTTTACGCAGAACGCTTTGGCGTAAAAAACTTGTCCTATTTTTTGAAAATGTTGCCACTGCGTCCTTCCGAATATGACCTATTTTTTATCAAAACTTCAACTTTGGGCGACATGTTCTAAAATCCCAAAGCTGGGATCAGAAAACTGAAAGCAGTTTTGGAAACCTCAATATGTTTTCTATTTACTCCAAAAGTATTTTCCCAGCCCTGAAAGAAATGTGGACCCTATGGGCAAAAAAGTAAAAAATCCCATTTTTGGGATTTTCATTCCTATTTTTGGGAATTGCGGGATGCCCTTTGACCTTTTCAATTTTTTTTTTGCATATTCTTATTTGAAATGACAAATTTAACAAGCGTTGAAAATTTCATTGAGTTTTGTTCATAAATAAAGATTTTGTCATATATTACATATTTGTTTAATTTTTAAAACTATGATTTATATCAAAATTTTAATAGGATCGCAGATAGCTACAACAATTTAGTCCATATTTATCCCTTAATATCATTTTTTAGTTAGATATGGAAATTCTCGACCCTTTACAAAAAATTTCAAGCCAATATCTCAATTACATTCAAAAATATGTTCATTTAAACCTGTGTCCTTTAATTTCATCTTTTTCATATTTTAGTATTAAGTATGACAGCACATATTTAAATCTTATATTTACCTATTTTCTATTTGTTTGCTTATCCTTATAATTGAAAGGTCCTATTATGCTTAAATTTTCAAAAATTTATAACTATTTTTTACCTAAATTTTTTCGACAGATCATTTCGTTCTGTTTCGTTTATGATCATGTAGGTAAAAATATACAGGTAATGATAATTTCGATTCATTCACTAATAAGAAATATCAATGACTGAATTACAGGTTATAGTAATATAGTCCTAAATGTTAATAGGTAGACAATTCGTAATTTTTTACTTTGGAATACCTGTATCGGAAATGACAAGAATTGGTATATAAGTAAACTTCTCAGATTTTAAGTACCATATTTAATAAATCTACAATGAAGATTACATTAAAGTACGAAGAGTTGTGTTCCGTTTTATGGAGTATATCTTCAAAAGGGCCAGAAAGAATTGAAGACATTTCAAATTATATAAAAAGTACATATAGTAGAAAAGTAGACAAAACAGGCATATCAAAAATTGAAAACTTTTTAAAACTTTTTGATGTAAAAAGTAAGTCTGTGGATGGAAATCAAAAGAAATTTCGATTAAAATTTTGTAGTTGGATGGAAACTACTACGGAAATCTCAACTTACAACACATCAACAGGAGCGCCTTGCAAGTCATACGAAGACTTATGTTCAAGGTAAAAAAAAAGAGGGTCACACAAAAACTTTTTTCAATCTCAAATGAGGAAATTGCTGATACATTTAACGAAATGCTGAAAAAGGAAAACCAACATATGGATGTCGTACATATTGCAACTATTCTTCCTAATGCATCACCAAAACGACTTAAGCGAATTGTGGAAAGTATACCAACTCCAACATCATAATCAAATTTTACTGAAGAGGAAGCAATAGCGCTTATGTTGGAACTGGGTCTCAGTCGAAATAAGTACCAAATATTAAGGAAAGCTCTGCATGAAAAAGGACACAATATATTACCATCATACAAGGCGATCCAGGAAAAAAAAAACAAACTATCCTACTAAATCAACAAAAAATAATGAAGAATTGAAAGAACTGAGAGCTGCGGAAAAAAGCAGAATCCAAGAAGAATTTAAAGTTCAGATGGGATTAAACATCGACAAACCACTTTCAAGTTGCGGTAGTACAAATGACGGTAATACGTCGAGAAGGTTTTTTCGTGATTTTGAAATTACTTCAAAAATAACTGGAATCGACAAGGAGTTGCTTCGAAGAGTTAAAACTATTTTAATGGCACTGAATAGTAAACATAAAATTAATGAAAATCGATTTGGGGAATATACATCTGAAATTTCTAAATTACTTGTATCTCTGTATCCATGGAGGGAACTAACACCAACAGTACACAAAGTATTGTGTCATGGTCAAATAATAATTGAATCGAATATTCTTCCACTTGGAGAGTTAACAGAAGAAGCCCAGGAAGCGAGGAATCGAGATTTTAAGCATGTTCAAATATTCAGCTCAAGAAAATGCTCCAGGCAATCACAGAATGAAAATATTTTTAATAGTTTACTTCTATCTTCTGATCCTGTTCTTTCAACTATGCGAAAAAGATGGATTTGTTATGAAACTCTATCATCTCAAAACAAGGAAGATTTAAAGGACTTATATTACCTTCTGGATATGTATACCGATATGACAGATTATTTTATAGAAAATAAGTAGTGTTAGGAATTAACTATATAAGTAGGTTGTAAGAATTAATTGTATTATGTTTAAGATAAACAGTTCAAATAAAAAAGCTATTATACTAGCTGATGATATTGTATTAAATTGTGTTTTATATTTCGGTGGGCGGGAAAGGTAATTTGTGTGGGGTGATTTAGGTGTTGTTGTGCGTGGCTCATAATAAAATTATAATTTTTTTATTTTATATACAATATTATAATAAAATAATTAACTAAATAATTTTTAAAAATTGTCCAAATATTTTATTCAACACCAAATGTATGTTCTGTCATACTTAATACTAAAATATGAAAAAGATGAAATTAAAGGACACAGGTTTAAATGAACATATTTTTGAATGTAATTGAGATATTGGCTTGAAATTTTTTGTAAAGGGTCGAGAATTTCCATATCTAACTAAAAAATGATATTAAGGGATAAATATGGACTAAATTGTTGTAGCTATCTGCGATCCTATTAAAATTTTGATATAAATCATAGTTTTAGAAATTAAACAAATATGTAATATATGACAAAATCTTTATTTATGAACAAAACTCAATGAAATTTTCAACGCTTGTTAAATTTGTCATTTCAAATAAGAATATGCAAAAAAAAAATTGAAAAGGTCAAAGGGCATCCCGCAATTCCCAAAAATAGGAATGAAAATCCCAAAAATGGGATTTTTTACTTTTTTGCCCATAGGGTCCACATTTCTTTCAGGGCTGGGAAAATACTTTTGGAGTAAATAGAAAACATATTGAGGTTTCCAAAACTGCTTTCAGTTTTCTGATCCCAGCTTTGGGATTTTAGAACATGTCGCCCAAAGTTGAAGTTTTGATAAAAAATAGGTCATATTCGGAAGGACGCAGTGGCAACATTTTCAAAAAATAGGACAAGTTTTTTACGCCAAAGCGTTCTGCGTAAAGATACCTTTTAGAAAACTATAAAATTGTTATATGTTCTTAATAAAAATTTTATTTTATTAATAAAAGAGTTAAGACACTTTTTTGGCAAAAAACGCCAAAAATCTAAAATTTTTTGAATTTTTAAATTAAAAAACGTATATTTTTGGATCTGTAAACAATATTGAAAATTACGCCCGGTATTCAAAAAAAGGCGGACCAAGGTATGGTAAATTTTGTATCACTAAATTTTTAAATGCCTATAACTCGGATATTATAAGAGATAAGTATGTCCAAGCATGTTTTTTCAAGATCTCGTCGAGCGCTTTCACAAAATATAAAAATCTTTGTATTTGGGTGAAAAACAAAAAAATGGCACGAGTTTAAAAATTTTACATGTCGTAGGTACCCGTCCCTGGGGCATCTGCAGGGTTCATCTTCAAAACTTAAACTCGAATACTCCTTGGCTACGCTCACGCCAAATTTTATCCCGATCGGATCAGCCGTTTAGAAATGCCAGATTTATTTCCAAAAAATTTCCATTCTGCCCCACTGTGTATTCTTTTAACATGTATCTAAAAACTCTTGGGGATGCTGTTTAGAAAGGTCAAATATCAGACATTTCTTTAATTAAAAATAAATTTTGTTTAAATTTTTAAAGATTTATGCCGATGATTTCATATGAAATAATTATAATGTACAACTTGAGAATTATGTAAAATTTTGATTTCTGTGCTATTTTTGACAATTTCTTTGACTCAAATAGGTAAGATTTTAGTAAAGACAAGTAAATTATAAAAATAAATTTTATTTTTTAATGTTAATTTTCAAAAATATTTTAAATGTTTCGACTAAAACGAACACTGGCGTCTCAAGTCTTAGATTTACGTTTTGATATAGGAGATTCATATCGATTATTAATATATTGAAAAAATTCTACTCTTTTATAAAAAATATTTTAAAATTTCTAAACATATAGTTGATTTTTTTTCGAAAATTTCCATCAGTTTTATGTTCCATCATTGCAAGTCATGCAATTAAGGCCCTATTTGTAATAAATATCAAATTATAAAGCAATGAATTATTGAAATTTGTTGGAATGTAACGAAAATTTTAATTAGTGGAATTTAAATCAATGTTTTTACTGTTAAACATGATATTTTATGACTTAAACATAACCTTACTTAAATGAATTAATCATCTAAAAACGCTTTCGCTAAAACCATCGCCTAGGGGAAAAATTCTGGAATATTCTATACAAAACGATCATAAAACATTTAAATTTAGCATATCATGTGGTTTTCAAGGTCATTTGGTAGATATGTGGAAAAATATCAAAACTTAAAATTTTGTGGAATTAAGTACTAAGATTGCATCTGCGTAACTTTCACCTATTTTAGACTTATAACCAAATGAGGAGATTAATTTATTTTAAAAAATAATTTCTTAGATCATTATAAGTTAAATAAAAACCAATATTTTTCGTTAAAAAATACTGTTTTTAGCGAAAATATCGCCATAAACCTCCTCAAATTGTTAAAATTAAGCTATTTCTTCGTAAAATTCGTAGGTGTTTGTATAAGTCACCAACATTTTTTGTGCAAATATTTTTAACTTCTGGAAAGTACAAATCGACGCTTGTATTAAAGTTCTATGTTATGTAAATAAAAATATACAAATATGGGGAATTTCGTGTCAAGTGACCCAACTTTAAAAAACGATGTATTCCGATTTGGATGAAATTTGCACAAAGGTTAGTATTATGGGATAGTAGGCCGTACACAAATTTTCAGCTCTATCGGAACTGCCGGAGTCAGAGGCGGTCAAAGTTGGACATTTTGGTCATACAGGCTTTTATTCAAATGAGTGTAACTTTTCACCTTATAATTCTTTCGAGGTATGTACGAGGTAAAAGTAGAAAATCGGTCATAAAGTTTGCTTTTGATTTTTTTTTTTTTTTTGACTTTGAACAAGGTTATCATAGTTTAAGTTAAGCAAAAATGCCAAAGCAGAAAATAGTGAAGCAAATACAAACCCTGAAATATTCTTAATGTACGGCAATATCTATGTACGTTGAGAATATTTTTTTTATTCGAAATATATTTATTTTTTTATTCAAAATATGGATTTATGGACTAGGTCTATAGAAGAAAGACAATTTTCAGACGAAAAATCGTTTAGATCAGTTATATGTATATCAAAATATGTATGGAGGTCCGCGAAAGTAAATAATTTCCTCAAGGGCCGCGAAGTGAAAAACGGTGGGAGCCCCTGTTTTAGAACTTTGTAAGCATTTACTGACATATTGAATTTCTTTTTCTATAACTAAATATATTGTTTTTGTTTAAATATAGATGATGAAAGAAATATACATATATATATATATATATATATATATATATATATATATATATATATATATATATATATATATATATATATATATATATATATATATATATTGTTTTTGTTTAAATATAGATGATGAAAGAAATATACATATATATATATATATATATATATATATATATATATATATATACATATATATATATATATATATATATATATATATGTATATTTCTTTCATCATCTATATTTAAACAAAAACAAGTTAGAGTGCTATATTCGGCTATGCCGAATCTTAAATACCCTCCACTAGCAAGCTACTTTTTATTGAAACCCATTTAACTATATAATTTTTAGATAACTTTGCAAAATTTTTGTTTCCTTATTGAGGGTACTAACATTTATGCATATGTCAAATTAATTTTAATTAGGTCTAGAAAAATGTATATTAATAGGCCAGTTTGATAACTTTTTAATATAATGATTTATCTTTACACAGAACATACTCATTTTGAATTTTATCCGGATATAATCATTTAATTACGAATTAAGTGGTATTAAGTGATTTTCAGAAGTATACCTTATATGTGAGCTAAGACAATCTATGGACCGATCCGGAAGAAAAAATCCGTAGAATGATTTAAATATACAAAATACACATTTATGTATGTCGAATTTTATCCCGATAATTTTGATTGTTAATGTGCATTTGAGTAATTTTCGGAAATGGTCCTTATATGGGAGTTGTGACCAATTATCAACCGATAAGGAAAAAATTTCGTATAATGATTTATATGCCAAAAAAAATTCAAGTCGAATTTTACTACAATAGATTTATTAATTAATGAAATTTGTGCGTTTAGGTGATTTTCGGAAGTAAACTTTATATGTATAGGAGCTATGACCATACACAAAACATATTTGTGTCGAATTTCATTAAGATATCTTTATTTGATAATGAAATATGTGCGTTTAAGTGATTTTTTTGAAGGAAATATTACCATATATGGAACAATCCGGAAAAAATTTGGTAGATTGATTTATATGCTCACAAAGCATATTCAAGTCGTACTTTATCCAGATAGCTTTATTATAATATGTGCGTTTAAGTGATTTTCGTAAGTGGACCCTCTATGGGAGCCTATCCGGAAAAAATTTCGTAGAGTGATTCTTATAAAGACAAAACATATTTGTGTCGAATTTTATCAAGATAACTTTATTTGACAATGAAATATGTGCGTTTAAGTAATTTTCGGAAGTGGGATTTATATGGGAGCTATGACCAATAATGAACCGATCCGGGGAAAAAGTGGTAGAATGATTTATATGTACACAAAACATATTCAAGTCGAATTTTATCCTTATAGCTTTAGAATTTAATGAAAAATATTCGTTTAAGTGATTTTCGGAAGTGGGCCTTAAATGGTAGCTATGACCAATAATGGACCGATCCGTAAAAAAATTTGGTGAAATGATTTGAATGTATACAAAACATATTTGTGTCGAATTTTATCCCGATAGCTTTTAATTCAATGAAATATATGCGTTTAAGTGATTTTCGGAAGGGGACTTTATATGGGAGCTATGACCAATTATGGGCCTATCCGGAAAAAATTTAGTAGAATAATTTATATTTATACGAAATACATTTATGTCGAATTTTATCACGATAGCTTTATTTGACAATGAAATATGTATTTTTAAGTGATTTTCGGAAGTGGGGTTATATGGGAGCTATGACCAATAATGGACCGATCCGTAAAATGATTTTTATGTATACAAAACATATTTGTGTCGAATTTTATCACGATAGCTTTATAATTCAATGAAATATATGCTTTTAAGTGATTTTCGGAAGGGGACTTTATATGGGAGCTATGACCAAATATCGACCTATCCGGAAAAAATTTCGTAGAGTGATTTATATTTAGACTATACATATTTGTGTCGAATTTCATCAAGATAGCTTTATATGACAATGAAATATGAGCTTTTAAATGATTTTCGGAAGTGGGCCTTATATGGGAGCTATGACCAATAATGGACCGATCCGTAAAAAATTTGGTAGAATGATTTGTATGTACACAAAACATATTTAACTCGAATTTTATCACAATAGCTTTATTCATCATTGAAATATGTCCGTTTAGGTGATTTTCGGAAGTGGACCTTGTATGGGAGCTATGGCCCATTGTGGACCGACTGAGATCTACGTTAACAGTATGATTTCCGTTCATATTATATTTGCATGTACAAAATTTTGTGTTGATACCGATATATTTGAGGGAGTTATTAACGATAAACTAATTTCCGGGAATATATACCTTTGTATGGGGGCTATGGGAAATATTGGATCGATTCTAAAGATTTTCAACATAATTGATCACTGCCATGAAAAAATAATGTGTGACAAAATTCATCGAAATATCTTTAGTAGTTTCTGAGAAAACTTTAAAAGAATTATGAAAAAAACGTAATTTTTTTCGAGGTAGTCTCAAATTTTTACTCATAACTTTTTACGTTGTGAACCGATTTTGCTGATTTTCAATACCAAACTGCTTAGGATAATAATATTTTGGGTGAATTTGGTTGATTTCCTTGGCTTAGTTTTAACGTGAGCGTGTTTTACACAGACAGACAGACGGACATAGCTAAATCGACTCAGAATTTCATAAGGACCCAGAATATATATATAAATAATAAACAAAAATATTTGTACGATGAAGAGCAATTCTGTATACACTCAAACCTCGTTTTATGCGATTAATTCGTTTCGCAAAAAAGTGCATAATTAAAATTCGCACAAAACGATACACTAGCTCCATACAAAATCCACTAATTGGTTTTTAGATAAAAAATCGAACATTTTCAAATTATTCCCTTAAAAGTCAAACAAAATTGCATATAAAAAATCAAAAAAATTTAATTCTTTACTGAAACCATAAAAAATAAAGGAAACAAACAACAAAATAATACAAAGTTCCAAATAATGAAGAAAATATACACATTTCTTAAAAATAAAACTTAATATTTCTTCATGTACAAAGGATTTAAACAATACTTCATATATATCCGAACCGGAATTGGTAAAAAATCAGTAGTTGTACTTTGTTGATCACTTTCTTTTGGATGTATGTGGACAAAAATTTTCCTCAAAATCATTTTTGCAAAGAAAAATTTTAGAATTTTGAAACCGCACTAATTCAAATTCGCATAAAACGATGTTTGAGTGTATTTCGATGTTTGAGTGTATTTGTTGTCTATATGTCACTGAAAGAGACATGTGAGTAAAAAGTGTTTCTGTAACTTAAAGTGAGAAGTGGCAACACGAATTACCTTTTTCTTGGAAATTTCCAATAAAACAGCTGTCAAAAAAATAAAAATAAGTAAACCAACATTGACAAACAATTTTATAAACGAAGAAGAAATTAAATGAAAAGTGTTCAAAAAATTATCCCAATAAATTCTGCCCTGGCAAATTCTAAGTTTATGTCCACGTACTTTTTCAGCTTTTGCTTCCGTATATCGGAAATTCTTCCAATTTTCTAAAAATTAGTGAACAATATTAATTTTAATCTTAATTAATTATTAAAACAACGGAACGGTTGAAGTAGTACACATGGCACCACTTATAACCAAGCAGCATGTACGCTGAACTCCCTGTATTAGTTTGATATTACACTTTTGTCCAAAGCCGTTCACCAGAAGCATAAGCATAAGCTAGAATTGGTCTAATTACACTTTTATAAAGCCAATTTGTCATAGTAGGACTAAGATCCCATATCCTACATGTGATACATATCGCCCAGCACCGATGTGCCTTGTTGATCATATCCTCTATGTGGTGTCTCCATTTTAATTTCCGGTCGAGGATTACACCTAAGTACTTAACTTTGTCTGTCACCAGTATCTTCTTGCCAAGGAAGCAAGGTTCAGTATAAGTAGAAATTTTTGCCTTTCTTGTGAAAAGATAGATTTCCGTCTTCGCCGGGTTAACTTTGAGTCTCTCGGTTGATCCCAGCTCAAGGCCTTATTCAGAACCTCCTCAGCTCTTCTACACAAGTAATTTGGATCCTTTCCCTTTAAAAGTACTACGGCAGATCTAAGTCCTTTCTTGGTTAGGATCCTTTGGAGGCTATAATCGTGATAACCCAGAGTAAAGGTGACTAAATGCCACCCTGTGGTATACCGCGAAATTCCCTTTTCCTTATAGTAATATCGTACATCTCGCAGCTTATCCATATGTTCCTTAGCATGTAGTTCAATGTAGTCCAATCTAGGGATTGGATAAGAGTATCAGTGTGCATGTTATTGAAGGCGCCTTCGATGTCAATGCATACCCCAGTGTATACAGTTTGCTATCGAAGGATTCACCTATGGACAACTTCGTTTAAAGAGGTTTCCACCGATCCACAGCGGGAGAAAACCTCAATTTAGCGGACTTTTATTCATATCTTCTTTATTTGTGATCTGATCCATTAGAGATGTATAGTGATATTTTAGACAAAGATGTGATCCATCGAATTTGTATACTTTGGGATATTCTGATTTCATACAGGGTGTGATATAACGTGTTGTATTGGACAACCTCATTTGTAAATATATTATAATTAGTGATAATATGTTTATAACTATGTATTCCTTTCGTATTGATAACTTTTTGAAAACTACAGTATATTTCAGCATACATATATATTTCAGTCAGCATAGACCGAAAATATTTTTAAATATTTATATATATTTTTTGTAATGAGAATAAGATTAAAATAAATATTATAATCCTAATAAAATAGTTCATATTCGATCATATAATATATATTTTCATTCAAAAATGTATGGCTATGATTTATACCAATTTAGAAATATTAATAATTGCTGGAGTATCTACTATTAAAAATACTGCATATATTTTACATATAAAACTAATAATTGTTATCGTTAGCGTTTAATCTAATATATTGTTTACATTTTCTTTACAAACTATTTAAGTACAAATCGATGTTTTGCGGTATTTTTCTGTAAGTGTAAATCCAAATGATTTACTACCATTAGTTTACATCTTTGATGGAAAACTATATTAAAACTAACGAGTAAACCGCTAACTGTATTTAAACTTTGTTTGCCTCCATATACTTAGAAATAAGTAGTTCTTTACGTCTCGTCATATAGAAGCCCTCCTTTTATAAAACTAATAATCCTTTGTGTTTTATTCTTTTTGTACATCTACACCGAACCATATCGAATTGACGCCGAAACATTGGTCGCTTCGAACCGAATAATTACATTGATCTATTCGAACCCAGGATAAAACACGAAGAAGGACATACTCCAACGTATGAAAGGAAGACTCCTTGCCAAGGAATTAATAAGTGCCCTTTTGTTGGAGATTTGTTTAAGCCTTCATTTAAATAAGGTTAGTAAATTGATAAAAAAGTGATTGTGTCTAAAGGAAATGCATAGAAACTTACAAAAAATACATATGTATATATACCTGTGTGTGTTTCATAAACAAAAGGAAACAGAAAACAACAAGTTATTGTCAAAAAAAGAATTAATTTTACTGCCAATAATTTATAGTGAATTAATTTAATCCCTATTAAATCCTTGCGCGCGACTATACTTTATACAGTAACCTTTGACAGCTATCGGTACATTAATAATCAAGGCTGCGTTTGTTTACTTTGGACGGACAGCCATAATTTATATTTAAAATTTGAAGTTTCTTCGGCAAATAAATAAATAAATTATCAATAATTAAATTTTATGAAAATTATTTTGGTGTTAATTTTTAAGTGAAACAAATTGTGATCAAAATAATGCAAGTAGGTATCTGTTTATACAAATTTAATTTCAATAACCTTCGCGGGGAGAACCGCCACGTCTATTATTTTAAGGTACTACAAAGTGATTTGAAGATGTTATGGGAAAAAGTGTAAAAAACTTTCGATAAGTGCATGGATGATCTTCAATAATCTGAGGACACTGAGCCTGAGGATATTCAAGCAGTCGAAAGTAAATATCACAGTACCATGGATGTGTATGCTCGTTGTTCGGAATTAATAGATTTTAAGATTGACGAATTTGAGGCGAATTCAAAACCTAAGGCGTCGCCATCAACGGAAAATGTTTTGAATTTTGACAATATTTGTCATAATTTACCTCTCCCACCTTGTGATACTGACATGTTTAGTGGTGACTATATTTCTTGGTCTACCTTTTTGCCGCGTTATATATTAATAACAAACGACTTAGTAATATAGAACGTTTATTCTATTTGGTAAAAAGAACTGATAAGGAGGCGAGAGAGATCGTATAGAAATGTCCGTTGACAAATCAAGGTTTTGAAATCGTATGGAAGAACTTGAAGGAGATGTATGAAAATCGGCGCATGTTAGTAAACAATCAGTTAAAAGATTTGTTTGGTTTAGAGACTATAACGGTAAAGACTAGTTCCTCATTGAAAACTTTATAACGCGGAATTAATGGTTTCCTTACCGCAATGTCTATTTATTGAATTCCTACGGAAAATTGGGATCCAATTATAGTTTTTATTTGCATACAAAGACAAAAACAAAACTGTCTATCTTTATGGAAAGATTTGGACATGTTTTTGACCGAAAGAATCCAAACGTTAGATTGCATACGCGAGCTTATGAGTTCCAATACTGAGAAGAAAAGCATTGAACGCAAGGAAAAGGCTCATGTTTCGAATACAAGTCCTACGAATGCCTATGTGTTATGTAAAAAACCGGGTCATTTATTTCGTTTTTGCCGTCAGTTTTATAGAATGTCTATTCCTGAGAAATTTAGAATGGTTAAAAAATTCCATTGCTGCATTAACTGCCTTGCTAACTCACATGAAGTTAATTATTGTTTAAGTGAACATCGTTGTTCTATTTGTAATAAGCGGCACCATATTTCTTCAGTTTTTCTAAACTCTAGTAATGCACTTCCTGCGTCATTAGATGACAACTCTTTGGTTTTACGACCATACAATCACACTACTAATGACCAACGACTATTAACACATCAACTGCATTAGTAGAAAGACCGACTACGTCAGGCACTATAGTTAAACGACAAGTATTTTATAGTAGTCAAAATCATTCTGCTCGTTCGGGTACAGTGACTAGCAATGTACCTCCTACTTCATTAGATGATAATTCTAGCGTGGTTCTACGCTTATCCAACTCGTAATGACCAAGGACCAACTTTGTCAGGTACAACAGCTGGAAGACCTACTATGACAGGCACCATGACTGAACGACAAGTATTCCATACTCGTAGGAATCATTCTGTTCTATTGGGTACAGCAACTGTCGACTTGATATATAATAGTTGTAGATATCAAGTTAGAGCTTTAATTGACCCTGCTTCAGAATATACAGTTATTTCTGAAAAGTTGAGGAAAAGATTCAAGATTCCAACCATTTATGAAACAGCAACGCTATGGCTTCAGCTGATGATTTTGGTGTTAGGTTAGGTTAGGTTGATAGGAGGATGTATACTACATCAAATCCGAAGAAATACACCTAGGCCACTATCGGGCCTGTTGTGCGCTCCAATTCAAGAAAAAAAAAAAAAAAATTGTTCACTGAATGTATTATTTTTCCATGTTCAGAAACTCAGTTTCCTGGACGTAATTCCTAAGAATCTTCCAATCGGTGTTGGTTAAGAATGTTATTTCCGGAATAACATCACTTCCAAGATACTTGGATCTAACTTCGACGAATGCCTGACAATGGCAAAGAAAGTGCTCCAGAGTTTCACTGTCCTCTCCACATGCTCTACATTCGTCTGAATTCGCACGTCCAATTTTGTATAGATGTGCTCGTAATCCTGTGTGTCCACTGAGAATACGTACCATCATACTAACCTCAGACTTGCTCATTTTGAGAAGATTTCTCGTCTTGCTCTCATCAGGGTCACCCCATAGAATCTTTGTGGTTCTACCCACCGTTTCATTATTCCAAGAGGCCTTATGGGATTCTCTCATCCATATTTTTAATTCAGCTTTTGTTGCGTCGAATGGTTTTGCGTTTGTCAGGTTAACTACATCGAGCTCCCTTCCCTTTAAAGCTATTACATTCGCCCTTTCGTTGCCGATTACTCCCGAGTGGCCTGGTACCCATATGATGTGAACTTTACCTCTGGGAGAGTATTCAGTTAAAGCTTTCTTACAATCCAATACGGTCTTAGATTTAATTCTATCACCTGATATCGCACAAATTGCCTTCTGGCTGTCGGTAAATATATTAAGCCCTGTGTGCGCCATATTTATTCTAATCCAATTTACACATTCCGTTATTGCTCGTACTTCTGCCTGGAAGCTTGTGTTATGATTAGGTAAACGGTGGTATATTTCTGTTTCTGGGTCTTCAATATAGAACCCCAGGCCCTCTTTGTCTCCTAATTTAGAGCCATCCGTGTAGCAACGGATTCCTACTGGTATTTGCTCTAATGTTCCGCTTGACCAAGACATTCTATCTGGGATTAGCGTTTCAAAGTTTCCGACATATTCAGTGTCTGGTATGCGATCAGGCACGTCCGATGAATGTGTATAACCTTCCAATGTGTCCAGTATACATTGATGACGTGTCCTATAACCGTTTTTGGCCAGTTCGCCTAAAGTAAAGAGCCGTTCGGCTGTAAGCGCCGCCTCATATCTTATATATGTTTCAATGGGTGGAATATCTAGCAACGTTTCCAGAGCCTTGGTTGAAGTAGTACACATGGCACCACTTATACCCAAGCAGCATGTACGCTGAACTCCCTGTAGTAGTTTGATATTACACTTTTTGTCCAAAGCAGTCCACCAGATTATTGAAGCATAAGCTAGAATTGGTCTAATTACACTTTTATAAAGCCAATTTGTCATAGTAGGACTAAGACCCCATTTCATGCCTATGGTTCTCCTACATATCGCCCAGCACCGATGTGCCTTGTTGATCCTATCCTCTATGTGGTGTCTCCATTTTAATTTCCGGTCAAGTATTACACCTAAGTACTTAACTTTGTCTGTCACCGGTATCTTCTTGCCCAAGAAGCAAGGTTCAGTATATGTAGAAATTTTTGTCTTTCTTGTGAAAAGACAGATTTCCGTCTTCGCCGGGTTAACATTGAGGCCTCTCGGTTGAGCCCAGCTTAAGGCCGTATTCAGAGCCTCCTCAGCTCTTCTACACAAGTAATTTCGATCCTTTCCCTTTAAAAGTATTACGACATCGTCTGCATAGCAGACAGGTCTAAGTCCTTTCTCGGTTAGGGTCCTTAGGAGGCTATTAATCGTGGTGACCCAGAGTAAAGGTGACAAAATGCCACCCTGTGGTATACCGCGAAATACCTTTTTCCTGATAGTTATATCGTACATCTTGCAGCTTATCCATCTGTTCCTTAGCATGTAGTTGATCCAGTTACGGAGCACCCGGTCAACATAAAACTGGTCTAGGGATTGGATAAGGGTATCAGTGTGCACGTTATTGAAAGCGCCTTCGATGTCAATGCATACTGCCAGTGTATACAGTTTGCTATCGAAAGATTCACCTATGTAGTGGACAACTTCATTTAAAGCGGTTTCCACCGATCGTCCCTTTACATAAGCATGCTGCTTATATTTAAGGTCATTGTATGGTATGCTGCTTTTAACCATGCTATCGACTATCCGTTCCAAGGTTTTAAGTAGGAAGGACGTAAGACTTATCGGTCGATAGGACTTAGGTGTCGCATAGCTAGGTTTCCCTGGTTTGGGTATAAATATTACCCTTGCATCCTGCCATTTAACTGGGGTATATGCCAATTTTAAGCATGCAGTGAATATCTGAGACAGATGTACGGAATCCAGTCCCGCCTCCATCTGCAAAAGTGCCGGGAAAATTCCATCCGGCCCTGCAGCTTTATAGGGAGCAAAGCTCTTGATTGCCCCTTTAACCATGTCAGTTGTAATAACTATTTCCGTGTTACCCTCCCCTTCCTCCAATATCGGTTCATCTATGTTATTCGATATACCGGGTGGGAAATGAGAATCCATTAGGAGTTTCATTGTCTCCTCCATATCCTCAAGCCTCCTGCCCATGTCATCGATCAGAGATTCCGGTTGGACATGAGTTTTGGATAGGAATTTTTTTATCTTCGATACGTCATTTACGCTATCTACCTGTTCACAGAAAAGTTTCCAGGAGTCTCGTTTGGCTTTTCGAACGATTTTCTTATATTCACCAAGTTTATTACGATACTCATCCCAGTATACTGCGGTCTTTTTACGCCTTGCCCGGTTAAATAGTTTGCGAAGAGTCTTCCCAAGGTTCCGGATCTCCCCAGTTACCCAGGGTTTTTCCTGGGCAGATCTCCGCTCTCGCAGAGGGCAGCTGTCCTCGAACGATTCAACCAGGGCACTTGTGAACGTTTCCACTTTGGCATCTATATCCTCTTTATTTCGACATTGAAAAGTGTCCTGACCTAAACGGTTCTTTAGTAAGGTGCCGAACATTGTCCAATTAGTTTTAGACTTATTCCGAAACTTTATCGGCTTTGGTGGTGGCCTTAGTATTTTGAATCTTATATACCGATGATCAGAAAAGGAGTGCTCGTCCGAAACTCTCCAATCCTGAATTTCGTTTATAAGCTCTTCTGAACATATAGTTATATCTAATACTTCTTCTCTGATTCTATTGACGAAGGTAGCTTTATTACCTAAGTTCAATGTTATCAAGTCTTTAGTATTAAAGAAATCCATGAGGGCTTGTCCCCTGCGATTGATGTTTGTACTACCCCAAGATACATGGTGCGAGTTGGCATCACAACCTATTACAATTTTCTTATTTTTCCTTTGTGCCTCTTCAACCAGTTTCATCAGATCCGACGTTGGTGGTAGTGTCGGAGAATCGAAAGGCAGGTAAATAGATGCAAGGAATATGTTGCCACGACCTTGCTTCAGCACCGTTGCATCCGATGTTGATAATCCTGTTGAGAGGAGAAAACATAAGTTCTTGTGACAGAAGATACATGTTCTCGGGCGAGATCCTGTATCAGCGTAGAAAAGTTGGAAATTTACGTGATTTAATCCAGAAACCTTGTTGCGAATCGTCCAAGGTTCCTGGATTAAAGCTATATGTATTTTACCTGTGTTGATTTTAGCCATCAGAGCGTTGGTAGCTGTCTCGCTCCGATGGAGGTTTATTTGGATAACCTCAATCATGGTCATCCATTAAACTGTCTTCCAGCGAGTTGGTGGTCACCTCCTCGCTCTTTGGATTTGACTCCTCCGGATAGCCTGAAGTGGCTATTAATGCAGTGGGTACTGTTGATGGCACTGCGGTGTCCTTATCAGGCATAGGAATAGCAGTGTTTTTAATAGACACATTCCCAATTCTGGAGAGCATTGCTGTTCTGTCTTCTGGCGGGTGAGTGATTTCCTCCTCGCTTTTAGGATTTGACTCCTCAACATTGCTAGTACTTGCTAATGATGCTTTGGGTACTGTCTTAGGTGTTTTAGTGTCCTTGTCGGGGCCGGTTTTGACAGCCCTTTCAATCGGCGCCTTCCCAATTTTGGAAAGGGCAACTACACTTTCTTCTGGCGAGTTAATGGTAAATTCCTCGATTTTAGGATTTGACTCCTCAACGTTATCAGTAGTGGATACTGATGCTGTGGTCTTAGGTTTTTTAGTGTCCTTTTCGAGGCTTGTTGTAACAGCCCTTCCAATCGGCACCTTCCCAATTTTGAATATGACAGCTTTAGAGGCGAAGTAAGCCCTACCTTTATTCTTGGCAAGACTAGCCATGGATTTCTTGTCGATACCTATTACAAATAAAGTTCCCTCAGGTTCTTCTTTCCTGTAAAAGACATCCCATTTTTCCACGGCCAGCTCAGCATTTTGACCTCCAAGAATTTCCAGTATACGTTCATTAGCCAGTTTACTGCCCCATCCTTTTATGTAGACAGTGGACTTTAGGAGCACCGGAAGCTCGCTCCTCTTTGCCAGTCCCAGCCTAGCGCCGTCCCAGGGAGGAGGGATACTTTCCACCAAGTTCTTTAGGGTGCTAACACATTGGTGAGATGCCAACCTCATCAACATCACGCCCATGCTGAACTCGCAGCTCTCGCTCTCTATTGGTTGTTTGCCCTTTGAAGCGATTGCATGGTCCACTATCTTATTGTTGACCAGGTCTTCTATTTTACTCTGTTGGTCTATTGGAATTTTGCCTGTCGGATTACCGGCATCGTAAACTGCATAGCAGAGATCGTCCCGGTGTCTACTTCTGGCAACTTTGGCGTAAGATGGCGGCTCTTTTCCTTTTCCTCCGTCTAGCTTCTCCTTCCTCGTTTTTCGGGGCTTCTTTTGAGATTCCCTTACCTTCGAGGTTGATTTCGCCGACGTGTTCGTCTTCGGAATATCTGGCTTAGCGTTGTTACCCTTACTCGCAGGATTCTCACTTGAGATTCCTTTGAGTGAAGTATGGCTTGGCTTCGACTGTGTATTAGAAGACGGGGAGCTCTTTTTCTTCTTAGGTTTATTCTCAGTTGTCAACTCCTCGGGAGACCTGATCCTTTTTGCCTCAGATCTTGTGAGAGAGTCCGATTTTTCCTTTGGAGTGTCGTGGGATTGACTAACTATGATTTCCTGAAGCATCTTTTTTAACTTCCTCCTCTGTGCTCCAGAAAGTCGTTTCTTAGTAATAGGTAGTTTAGCTATGCTATCACTCACCTTTTTCACCATTTGCTCTACTTCATCCTTTTTGGGATTTGCTATAATGGTATTATTATTATTATCATCTGAGGATTCAGAGTCGGAACCCTCGCCTATATTTAAAGGCTGAGGTAGCTTAGAGCTCTCTCCGAGTACATCCTTCTCTTTCACCCCTATATTTTTGCCAGCGGCATGCTGTACACTTGACGCATTGTCCGCCACGGAGGCCAAGGTACCCACCTCCGTAGTAGTATTCTGCTCACGATTGCAGGATGACGACGACACGTGACTCGCGAGTAGATCAACACTTGCCGCCGGTACTGGGTTATTTAGGCCCTGCACCGTAACTTTTATCTTTTTATTTTTATTTTCCATATTTGTTTTTTTTTCAGTTTTTTGGTCCGCGGGGAATATAATATTCCCCGCGGACTTTATTTAATGTTAATTCGTAATTAAATACTGTTCGGTGTAAAATCAATTGTTTAAACACTGTTCTATTGAAGTTTTATAAAATACTGTTGCAATTATAAGTAGTATTTTATGTATTTTTGCCACGAAATTTATTATCTTCAAATTGTTGTTGCTGTTTCTGCCATTTGCATTAATTTTGTTGTTGTTGCTGCTGTTTATCTTCTTATTTTATATTGATATATAAGTGGAAAACCGAATAGTTTTATTTAAAAATGTAGGAAATTTAATTTTAATAAATTCGTTTGTACGTCACAATATTTTTTCTTCGATTAACAAAATGTTCAAAACATACAATATAAAATTCAAATTCAAATAACAAAGTGTTTTTAACAATGTGGACCAAAGTACATATATATTACAGCACACCCTCTCAATTAGATAATTTTAATAAATCTTTAATTGCAACAAAATTACTTTTATCTAACGCTTTTGTAAATACATCAGCAACTTGATACTTCGTAGAAATATGTTGTATCTTCAAATGACCCTGTAAAACATGATCCCGTATGAAATGGTGCTTAATGTCAATGTGTTTTGACCTTTTACATTCAGTATTTTTGGCCATAGCAATACATCCAGCATTATCTTCAAAAAGTACGATTTGTTGCTCTGATGTTGTTACCTTCATATCATCTAAAACACCTTTCAACCATAAGCCTTCCGAGGTAGCCAAGCTTAAAGCGAAATACTCAGCTTCGCTTGATGATGTGGCGACTGTAGTTTGGTTTTTACTACAACAAGACACTGGACACCCGTACACATAATAAATGTAGCCACTTGTTGACTTTCGGTCATCTGTATTAGAAGCCCAAACGGCATCAACATAACCAACCAGAACATCTTCACTTTTATAATGTTTGTCAAATGTAAGCTTAAGTGACATAGTTCCTTTTAGGCATCTTAGCATTCGCTTAAGAGTTGACCAATGTTCTTCACTAAAATTCTCTTGATACCGACCCATGTATCCAACCGCATTGCAAATATCTGGACGTACACATAACATCAAATACATTAGACTTCCTAGGAGTTCTCGGTTTATCACAAGTTTCATTTTCATTTTGAGATAATTGAAGACCTTTTTCCATTGGGATATCACTCACGTTGCATTCGCTCATTCCAAATTTAGATAAAACTTTTTCAATACTTGAGGTTTGACTCATATACATTCTTGATTGTTGTAATCAATTTTAATTCCAAGGTAATATTTAAATTTTCCGCAATCAGACATCTCGAATATATTGGATAATTTTTTCTTAACACGTTCGATATCATCTTGATTATTTCCAGCAATTAAAACGTTATCGACGTAAAGCAAAAGAAGTATTATTTTACCATTTACACAATTTGTATAGAGACAGTAATCATGTTGATACCTTATAAATCCAAGTTCTCTATTAATATTTTGGTTCCAGCAGCGAGGACTTTGTTTCAATCCATATAAAGATTTAATTAACTTTAAGACCATTCCTGATATCGCTTTCATGCCTTCTTCCATGTATATGTTTTCTTTAAGCTCACCATGCAGAAAGGCTGTTTTAACATCTAATTGATAAAATGTGTAGCCTCTTTTAAACCAACAGCCAACACAGTACATAATGTGCTTAACTTTGCTACCGGAGAATAAGTTTCATCATAATCAACACCGAATTTTTGCAGGTAACCTTTTGCAACCAATCTTGCTTTACAGCAAAGACCCATTTAGATTTGAGAAGTTTTTCATTCTTTGGTTTCTCCACAAATTTCCAAACTTTATTATTCTCCATTGAATCAAGTTCACTTTTGAAAGCTTTAAGCCACTGATCACGATTACAAGAACTTTCAATTTCTGAAAACGAGTTGGGGACATCATCATTATAAACTGTTTCAAATATGGATTCATAGACAGTCAATATGGTTGGAGGTTTTCTTTCACGTGTGCTTCTCCTGAGCTTCACTTCATGATTTATTGTTGCAGCTTCCACTTCATGATTGTGTATTGCTTCAGAACTAGTTGGTTCTTCTATTATTTCAACCGAAGCAACACCACTGTCACCTTCCCCCTCTTGTAGGTTTGGTTCTTCAATTTAAATTTGATTTAAGCTATTTGCAGTCATCACGTTCTACAATTCTAATACTTGATGCATTACTCTCGATTTTCTTAAATGGAAAGTTGGACTCATTAAATTTACAATCTCGAGACAGGGCTCCATATTGGGTCCCCTTTTATTTTCCTTGTACATTAATGATCTACCAAATGTAATAAAAACATGCGAAATTCATATGTATGCTGATGATGTCCAGCTATATACTAGCTGTGAGAAGGGAAATATAAACAGCTGTATATTACTTAAATGTTAATTCTGATCTTAATAGAGTAATCCAAAGGGCTGAATGGAATCACCTAAGCTTAAACCTTAAAAAATCGCAATGTTTAGTTATCGCACATAAAAAATTTAATACTAGTTCTCTCCCACATATCAGAATTAATGGTCAAATTATTAATTATGTCAAAAATTCGAAAAATCTTAGAATAACTTTTAATAATACACTAACATGGAATGATCATATAAATAAGTCATCTGGTAAAGTTATTGGTATCTTATGTAGTCTTTGGCATTCTCAGTATTACACACCATAAAATAGCAGATTTTTACTTGCAAAATCATTCATTCTTCCCACTCTACTGTAGATGCGAAATGTTCTGTAACTGTGATAGTATCACCAAAGCTAAATTATTGAAAGTCTTTAACAGTGTAGTAAGATATATCTATGGATTAAGAAAATATGATCATCTATCTCCGTACGCTAATAGTATTTATGGTATGTCATTACTTAAATTTTAATTACTTAAAATTTAGATCACTATTATTACTTCATAAACTAATTTTTACTAAGAAATCTGAATATATTTTTGAAAAATTAAAATTCACTAGATCTAACCGTAATAACCTTCCTGTACCACTTATCTACAACAGACTGCTATCTGAGAGACACTTCTTCATTTACGCAATTCGACTCTGGAACACATTACCATATAATTTTCATATTATTCCTAGCGCAACATCTTTTAAGAATAAACTTTTTTTATATTATAAATCACTTGCACAAATAATCAAGTAGTTTTTTTACATTATGTTTTGCTATCATTTTATTTTTACTTTTATATTTATTTTTTATTTTTATTATTATTTTATTTATTTTATTTTATATTTTCTATTTATAATTTTGGACAAACAAATTTAATTCAAATATATTTATGTATACAATTTATATTGACTAATGTTGTATTTGTAAGATTTTTTTATCTTGTAACATTGGGATCATCAATAAAGAATAAATAAATAAATAAATTATTGATCGCGCCTCTTGGTTCCATAGTCTATATCCATTAGGACAATATCCCACCATAACGTATTTACTACTTTTAGAATCCAATTTATTTCGTTTTTGGTTAGGAGTCCAAGCATCCAAAACATCCAAAAACTTTAAGTTTTGTTAAATCTGGCTTTTCATTAAACCAGATTTCTACTGGAGTTTTATTAGATGTTAATGCTTTTGTGGAACTTCTGTTGATTAAATATGTGCTTGTATATAGTGCTTGACCCCAAAGAGATTTCGGTGCACCCGATTCAATTAACAATGCTCGAACTTTTTCAATAACCGTTCAGTTGAATCTTTCCGACACGCCATTTTGTTGGGCAGTATACGCCATTGTGTGGGCAACTTGAATGCCTTTATTTTTACAATACGCAACCATTTTATTTGATATATATTCTTTACCCTGATCTACGGTTAATACAGAAATATTAGTTCCAAACTTAGCATTAACAAGAGCACAATATTCGTTAAATTTTTCATAAACCTCAAACTTATTTTTCATTAAGTAAACATGTGTAAAATGAGTATAGTCGTCTATGAAAGAAACGAAATATTTTGAACCATTGTACGTAATAGGACTAATTGCTCCACAAACATCTGAGTGGATATGCTCTATAGGACGTGTGGCTCTTGAACGGGTTCCATCAAATGGATCACGACATTGTTTACTTTGGGTACAAACTTCACAAAAATCTATTGGCATTGATTTGGAATACCTATTCCCATATATTTGACCATATTACTGTATGTTTGTTTGCCAATGTGACCCATACGCCGATGCCACAGTCCACCCAACTCATCTTTAGATAAATTTGATACTGACCTTGAAATCTTGATTTTTAGTTCAAATAAGTTACCAACTCTTTTTGCTACAGCTACAACAATTCCATCTTTTTCTAGACTAGCTTCGTACTTCTTTAAATTGACTTTGATAAAAGCTTCCACAATACGGCTTACTGACAAAAGATTTTCACGAAATTTGGGACTATGCAATACGTTCTTCAACGTTACCTTAACACCATTGTTCGCTTAAGATACGAATACACCATTGTTGATATTCTGATAATTATTTGAGTCAGCCATAAAACTAACGCTTTGAGTCACAGCAACCTTTGCCTCTCTTACACGACAGTCCTTTTTCAAATGACCGTAACGTCCACACTTATGGCACTTTCCATTAAACTTGGCTTTCTTTTTTCTTGTAGCAAAAGCTGCAATCTTTTCTTCTACGGTTTCAGATTGCCTTTGCTTCTTTTTTGATTCTTCAGCTAACTAACGTTGTTTCACAATTGATACGTTTAGCTCTTTAGACGGAAGATTTTCTAAAGCTGTTACCACAGCATCATATGACTCTGGCAGAGTCAAAAACAATTGTGACACTAGATCGGATTCTTCAGGCTTTGCACCAGCAGACTTCAATTTACGAATCAAGGAGTCGATTTTCAATAAATGGCTTACCATTGTATCGCCTTCACACAATCGTAATTTTGCAAGCTTCTTTCTTACCAAGGTTTGATTCTGTGCCGATTTCTTTTCAAATGTTGTACACAACGATTCCCACATTTCTTTTGCAGTGTTCTTGTCTCTTACATATTCAATATAGTCATCATGAATAAATGAGACTATGACATCCTGGGCTTTTGCATCTAATTTAGCAAATTCATTTAATGCTACGGCTTCTGTAGGTGCTGACTCAATAACAAGTTTTAAGCAACCTACTTATGAAAGATACCTCTCTACCCGGAACTTCCAATTATCAAAATTAGAACCAGCGAACTGCACAATACAAGTTGATTTCTCCCTGGGCCCATAACCTCTTATTTTATATTGATATATAAGTGGAAAACCAACTAGTTTTATAAAAATAGTTTTATTTAAAAATGTAGAAAATTTAAGTTTTTTTTTAATAAATTCGTTTATACGTCTCAATATTTTTTCTTCGATTAACAAAATGTTCAAAATATACAATATAAAATTCAAATAACAAAGTGTTTTTAATAATGTGGACCAAAGTACATATATATTACAACAGATCTTGCTACTGGTTGCGCCTTGTTTATTTGTTTGCCATATACAACTTGTTGTCATTCAAAACAAAACAAATATGTCTGGCAAAAAATTCTGTCGAGAGGCGAGTTCGTATACGTGACAATTTAATGGCGGAGTACCATAAGTCCAGATCACTAAAGCTCAGCGATTTAATAAGTGGTGATGTACACTCAAGAGTATATCTTAATGATCATTTTGCACCCATGGCAGCCAAAATGAATTTAATGTGTAAGCAAATGTTGATGAAGAAAATGATTAAAAAATATAAAATTTACTACGCTGATATACCTAGAGTTACAATTTCTTATGAAGATGGCTCCTACTTTACCAAGGAGTATGGTGATTGTGAGGTGCTATTTGCGGAAGTTGGAGTGTAATATTACATATTATATTTTTGGAGTTGTACACCTACAAATATCATCAGTTGAATGCAAAGTTCCTATTTACTTAATTTAAATTTTTTAAAGTAACATTTATTCCATTATTTTATTTTTAGTTCTATTTTTTATTTTGTAATATTTTCTATTATGTCATATGACTCTGATTTGGGCTCAGTGTCACACGATAATATTTATTTGCGCTCTAAATTTTGTAACTCTTTAAATGATTTGAAAATTGGACATTTTAATTGTCAAAGTTTTAATACGTCACATAGATCTACTAAATTGGATGAAATTCGTAATATTTTACAAGATTGTTGTTGTTAGCGTGAGTGAAACATGGCATAAGACGCACATATCCTCCAATGTGGTATCTGTTTCTGGTTACACTTTTTATAGAAGTGATAGGCCAGGTCGAGGAGATCTTGATCCTACCAATGTAGGCAATGGTCAGATAGGCGGTGCAATTGGTTTATATATTACCAATAATTTCAAGGCCAAGGTTGTTTTTAAATCTACGGAGTTTGGTGTATTTGAATCCATTTTTATTGAAATCAATAACACTGACACAATATTACTTTTAGGGGTTGTTTATCTCCCTCATGGTAACATTGGTTTAATGGAGAATCGCCTAGGTGACATGTTAGTTAAATACCAGCATGTCATAATTATGGGTGATTTGAATTTGAATTTGTTTAATATTGATAACACTAATCTTGTTCTCTCCATCTGTCGTCGTTTAGGTCTAACATATCATCACAATAACTTACCAACGCACTATGTTGCCTCAGGTCTTTCTTCTACCTTACTTGATTATTTCATTTTGAGTCCATCGCTCTCAGTTGAAGTTTCAAGCCAAGTGCAATGCCCAGCCATATCGCATAATGCGTTTATTTTTATAAGTGTTCGTATTTACTTAAGGCCAAGGAATGAGTTTATTGAATTTAAAGATTATAACAATGTTAATATTTCTATTCTTTATCAATATGTTCGTCAATATGACTTTTCAAACTTTAATATTTCTCATGATGTAAACTTCCAGCTTAATTCCTACACGGAGATTAAAGATCACAATAAATGACAGAAGTTGGTTTAATTCACCATTAATTAAATATCACCTCTCTCTCAGGGATTTGGCATTCCAAGAGTATCTAAGGGAGCCATCGCCTGTGAACTAGAAAAGTTATTGTAGGGCGTATAATAAATCAAAATCTGTTATTAGAAAAATTAAACGTAGTGCTCACATAAATAGATTAAATGGACTTGATACAAGAAGTATGTGGAGATTATTACGATCAAATGGATGTTTGAATGAATCTGAGCATATTGAGGATCTGGATCCTGATGTTTTGAACATGGAATTTTCGGTTTTTAGGACTGTTGATTCTTTTGACCCTTTTGATTTTATTTTTCCTAATAATCGTTTCTCCTTTCATAACATAGATCATGAAGACTTGCTCAATGCTATTTCCAAAATAAAATCAAATGCTTCCGGATCTGATGGTCTACCTCTCAAGTTTATTAAAATAATCCTTCATTTCATCCTGGAACAACTTTTACTTTTGGATAATAATATTATTTCAGAGTCTCTATTTCCTTCTGATTGAAAAGTTACTAAGGTTATACCCATTAGAAAAAATGGTTTAGTTATAGGACCTTTACTTTTTATGCTCTACATTAATGATTTATTTAATCTACTACAAGGTTTTGAATGTGAGGCTTTTCTCTTTGCAGATGATATACAACTTTTATTTTCTGGTCTTCTTCAGCTTCTTGATGTGTTTCAATATGATATTAATCTTATATTATCTAATGTTTCTGGATGGATGCGAGTAAATAATCTGAAGATAAACCCTGCAAAGACTAAAGCTATGCTTTTTAAACCGCATGGTTCCGAAGTGCATTTATCTATTACAGTTGATGGTGAACCTAATGAGTTCGTTGAATGCATCAAAGGTCTTGGCATTCAGTTGGATAAACATCTAACTTTTTCCCAACATATTAATTTTCTGAGAAAAATAAATATTTTTGCCAACATTTTTGCATTTGTATTACATTATCTTAAAGAGAATATTGTTCTTTAAATCCTTGCTATGGAAATTTTAACAAATCGCGATAATATTAAATGTTATAGAAATAATAATAAAAAACGAAAATGCTTAGAAATTGGCCTGCGGTAGGTTCTAGTCTGGTAGACAGGAGGTGGTGGGTTCGATTCCCACCTGAGGCACTGGTTAAGGAGCGATAGAGGCCTAGGTGTATTTCTTCGGATTTGATGTATATACATTCTCCTTTCAAACTAACTAACTAGAAATTGCTTTCGGTGCGGGAACATTTTTGACCGAATTGACTTAAAAAATAGGCTTATATTATCAGGACAGTATTAGCTATAAGGCAGTGCTTTGGTATTTTGCCGCCCAAAAAAGTCATAACCCTAATGTACATATATGCAATTAATTTTTGTTTCGTAAATAAATAAATAAATGAGGAATTTTCGGCCATTTCGAAGAAGACTTGTAATATGATAATAGGTTCTAATACTGATACGTCATTTTCATTAAATACTTCTGCTTCTATTTTGCCAAGCATTTCGGAAAATTTGCCTTCGGTATCAGTCTTTGCCCTTACCAGAGGCAGACTTGTTGTTTGAATTCCTAAATTATCGCTATATATCAATTTACACTAACCTTTTCTTAAATTCTATTTAATTCAGCAAGAGCCTTAAGCGGCTTAACCAATTAGTAAAAACTGGAGTCCAATGACACATCATAATTAAAACATCATGGAGTCCTTAATGATTCAATCCGAGTGCTTAATGACTCATGACCCTTAATGGCTCGACATTTAGTTGCAAGGGCGCCGGCAATGTTTAACTACAAATCGATTATTTGCGGTATTTGTGTAGTGTAAATCCAAATGATTTACTACCATTAGTTTACATCTTTAATGGAAAACTATAATAAAACTAATGAGTAAACCGCTAACTGTATTTAAACTTTGTTTGCATCCATATACTTAAAAAATAAGTAGTTGTTTACGTTTCGTCATATAGAAGCCTTAAAGAGCACTTCTTGTGTGAATACTATCTTAAGGTAAATTATCAAATAAAGGAAGACAAATTCTTCTCCTTTTATAAAACTAATAATCCTTTGTGTTTTATTCTTTTTGTGCATTTACACTGAACCATATCGGATTGACGCCGAAACACAAACATACATATTTCTTTAATAAAATAGAGATGGGAAGATATTATAGGACATAATACTATCTTTATGATATACTCACTGTAAGGTAAAAGTCCAAAAGCTTGTTATAATCCTAGGTATAATATTAAATATATACTCCAGATTTCTACAAAATTAAAAATTGAGATACTACATATAATTTTGCTCATTTTAAATTAAATAAAATACATATGTTAAGATTGGACTAATAAAATATCCAGTAGAGGATGATTTATTCAGATTTGGTGTATAAATATTTGTTTGAGAAAAGACAACACTATTTTCATTTTGCTATGCATTTGTTATGATTTTTTAAGATTTAATTTACTTCCACCAAATTTATATTTTTGTCCCACTGTGATGCATAGTCCAAATTTTTAATTTATTCTATTTCATAACTAAATGACGCACAAACCTGTTTATATTTTAAAATTCGTCAACTGTACTTTAAAACGGATTTTTAATTTATCAGTTAGTTTTTGGAAATCAAGGAAACAACATCTACATATGTTATGATTATTGTTTAAATTTCTTTAAAATTTTTATAATACACAGAAATTAGGAAAATAGTACTTAATTTATTATGGTTTAATTTTATTAATTTAACTTTGATGACATAAAAAAACGCATGAATAAAGGAAGCTTATAAATTATTATTAAAACTAGATTTTTGTACGCGGATTTGTTCGGGGTTTTAAGTGGTTTTATAGAATTATACTTAAGAGTTCTCGCCTTTGGGTAAACTATGAAATCTGCTCTAAGTCCAAAAATCAATTTATGCAAATGATCAGAGGCTTTTCGATTTACCGCTGGTATTTTTCAACTTTCGGAAATATTCAAATTTCGCTAACTTAAAGCAACTTCCATAACATTTATGAAAACTGCTTTTTGAAAAATACTTCACAAATTAATTTTTGTCAATTTATAAAGCTACAGCTCAACATGACTTAGAGCATAAAGAGTTATTTTTCCCCTTTCTGCTTCATGCTTCAAATTTCATAAAGTTAGTCCTTTAATTTAGTCCTTTAAATTAATTTTTTGTCAATTTATAAACCTACAGCTCAACATGACTTAGAGCATAAAGAGTTATTTTTCCCCTTTCTGCTTCATGCTTCAAATTTCATAAAGTTAGTCCTTTAAACTTTATAAGTGGCAATTTACACACTACGCGTCATTTTGATCTTCCTTTAAGACTATTACTGTTTTAAAAATCAAAATTTTAAGTAATTGTACATTTTTTAATATTTTCTTCCATTGCACAGTGGGGCAGAATCCAAATTTTTTGGAAATAAATCTGGCATTTCTAAACGGCTGATCCGATCGGTATAAAATTTGGCGTGAGCGTAGCCAAGGAGTATTCGAGTTTAAGTTTTGAAGCAGATACCCCAGGGACGGCGCTGTGGCGGCTCAAAGTAGGGTACCTACGACATGTAAAATTTTTAAACTCGTGCCATTTTTTTGTTTTTCATCCAAATACAAAGATTTAATAATATCCGAGTTATAGGCATTTAAAAATTTAGTGATACAAAATTTACCATACCTTGGTCCTTGTTAGTTAGACAACAAAATTTCCAATAATATACAAAAAATTTCAGATCAATATCATTTACAGATCCAAAAATATACGTTTTTTAATTTAAAAATTCAAAAAATTTTAGATTTTTGCCGTTTTTTTCCCAAAAATGTGTCTTAACTCTTTTATTAATAAAATAAAATTTTCTTTAAGAACATATAACAATTTTATAGTTTTCTAAAAGGTATCTTTACGCAGAACGCTTTGGCGTAAAAAACTTGTCCTATTTTTTGAAAATGTTGCCACTGCGTCCTTCCGAATATGACCTATTTTTTATCAAAACTTCAACTTTGGGCGACATGTTCTAAAATCCCAAAGCTGGGATCAGAAAACTGAAAGCAGTTTTGGAAACCTCAATATGTTTTCTATTTACTCCAAAAGTATTTTCCCAGCCCTGAAAGAAATGTGGACCCTATGGGCAAAAAAGTAAAAAATCCCATTTTTGGGATTTTCATTCCTATTTTTGGGAATTGCGGGATGCCCTTTGACCTTTCAATTTTTTTTGCATTTTTTTATTTGAAATGACAGATTTAACAAGCGTTGAAAATTTCGTTCATAAATAAAGATTTTGTCATATATTACATATTTGTTTAATTTCTAAAACTATGGTTTATATCAAAATTTTAATAGGGTCGCAGATAGCTACAACAATTTAGTCCATATTTATCCCTTAATATCATTTTTAGTTAGTTATGGAAATTCTCGACCCTTTACAAAAAAATTTAAGCCAATATCTCAATTACATTCAAAAATATGTTCATTTAAACCTGTGTCCTTTAATTTCATCTTTTTCATATTTTAGTATTAAGTATGACAGAACATACATTTGGTGTTGAATAAAATATTTGGACAATTTTTAAAAATTATTTAGTTAATTATTTTATTAAAGACTATAACATTGTATATACAATAAAAAATTATAATTTTATTATGAGCCACGCACAACAACAACTTAATCAACCCACACAAACCACCTTTCCCGCCCACCGAAATATAAAACACAATTGAAAGAACAGTTAGTATAATAGCTTTTTTTATTTGAACTGTTTATCTTAAACATAATACAATTAATTCTTACAACCTACTTATATAGTTAATTCCTAACACTACTTATTTTCTATAAAATAATCAGTCATATCGGTATACATATCCAGAAGGTATTATAAGTCCTTTAAATCTTCCTTGTTTTGAGATGATAGAGTTTCATAACAAATCCATCTTTTTCGCATAGTTGAAAGAACAGGATTAGAAGATAGAAGTAAACTATTAAAAATATCTTCATTCTGTGATTGCCTGGAGCATTTTCTTGAGCTGAATGGTTGAACATGCTTAAAATCTCGATTCCTCGCTTCCTTTGCTTCTTCTGTTAACTCTCCAAGTGGAAGAATATTCGATTCAAATATTATTTGACCATGACACAATACTTTGTGTACTGTTGGTGTTAGTTCCCTCCATGGATACAGAGATACAAGTAATTTAGAAATTTCAGATGTATATTCCCCAAATCGATTTCCATTAATTTTATGTTTACTATTCAGTGCCATTAAAATAGTGTTAACTCTTCGAAGCAACTCCTTGTCGATTCCAGTTATTTTTGAAGTGATTTCAAAATCACGAAAAACCTTCTCGCCGTATTACCGTCATTTGTACTACCGCAACTTGGAAGTGGTTTGTCGATGTTTAATCCCATCTGAACTTTAAATTCTTCTTGGATTCTGCTTTTTTCCGCAGCTCTCAGTTCTTTCAATTCTTCATTATTTTTTGTTGATTTAGTAAGATTCTCTGGCTCACTTCTATATTTGAGGTCGTATGCTATGTGTAAAAAGTAATCCAAAAATCGTATTCTGGCATGAAGTGGTGAAATTCCGAAAGACAGCACTTCTTCATTAATACTTCTGCTTTTGTTTATATTTGAGAATTGCGACTTTTTCTCATTACATATTGAGCATTTGAAATGTCTTCAATTCTTTCTGGCCCTTTTGAAGATACACTCCATAAAACGGAACACAACTCTTCGTACTTTAATGTAATCTTCATTGTAGATTTATTAAATATGGTACTTAAAATCTGAGAAGTTTACTTATATACCAATTCTTGTCATTTCCGATACAGGTATTCCAAAGTAAAAAATTACGAATTGTCTACCTATTAACATTTAGGACTATATTACTATAACCTGTAATTCAGTCATTGATATTTCTTATTAGTGAATGAATCGAAATTATCATTACCTGTATATTTTTACCTACATGATCATAAACGAAACAGAACGAAATGATCTGTGGAAAAAATGTAGGTAAAAAATAGTTATAAATTTCTGAAAATTTGAGCATAATAGGACCTTTCAATTATAAGGATAAGCAAACAAATAGAAAATAGGTAAATATAAGATTCTGACCTATTTAATACTAAAATATGAAAAAGATGAAATTAAAGGACACAGGTTTAAATGAACATATTTTTAAATGTAATTGAGATATTGGCTTGAATTTTTTTTGTAAAGGGTCGAGAATTTCCATATATAACTAAAAAATTATATTAAGGGATAAATATGGACTAAATTGTTGTAGCTATCTGCGACCCTATTAAAATTTTGATATAAACCATAGTTTTAGAATTTAATTGTAATATATGACAAAATCTTTATTTATGAACAAAACTCAATGAAATTTTCAACGCTTGTTAAATCTGTCATTTCAAATGAAAAAATGCAAAAAAATAATCAAATAAAAAATTGAAAAGGTCAAAGGGCATCCCGCTGGGAAAATACTTTTGGAGTAAATAGAAAACATATTGAGGTTTCCAAAACTGCTTTCAGTTTTCTGATCCCAGCTTTGGGATTTTAGAACATGTCGCCCAAAGTTGAAGTTTTGATAAAAATTAGGTCATATTCGGAAGGACGCAGTGGCAACATTTTCAAAATAGGACAAGTTTTTTACGCCAAAGCGTTCTGCGTAAAGATACCTTTTAGAAAACTATAAAATTGTTATATGTTCTTAAAGAAAATTTTATTTTATTAATAAAAGAGTTAAGACACATTTTTGGGAAAAAAAGGCAAAAATCTAAAATTTTTTGAATTTTTAAATTAAAAAACGTATATTTTTGGATCTGTAAATGATATTGATCTGAAATTTTTTGTATATTATTGGAAATTTTGTTGTCTAACTAACAAGAAAAAATTGAATCCATTTGGTCCAAAATTACGCCCGGTATTCAAAAAAGGCGGACCAAGGTATGGTAAATTTTGTATCACAAAATTTTTAAATGCCTATAACTCGGATATTATAAGAGATAAGTAGTATGTCCAAGCATGTTTTTTCAAGATCTCGTCGAGCGCTTTCAGAAAATATAAAAATCTTTGTAAAATGGCACGAGTTTAAAAATTTTACATGTCGTAGGTACCCTACTTTGAGCCGCCACAGCGCCGTCCCTGGGGCATCTGCGGGGTTCATCTTCAAAACTTAAACTCGAATACTCCTTGGCTACGCTCACGCCAATTTTATACCGATCGGATCAGCCGTTTAGAAATGCCAGATTTATTTCCAAAAAATTTGGATTCTGCCCCACTGTGCATTGTTGGAGAAATTTATTTCATTTTAGTTTCTACACAAAAAAATACAACCCTGATCAGCTCCCGACGCGTTGAAAGTTGCTGAACTTTTCGCGGCAGACGCGTTTCAAACTACAATGTGTAACTTGTTTAATAAAAATACACAACTTCAACTTTTTTTGACAGCAGCCTATAACGCGTTGCCGCGCACCATGTGTGTGGGTACTTTCACCTTTGGATGTAATTGCATGACGTACCAAAAGGTCACTTTTTACCAATATACTCCCTAAACTTTTATACTCAAAAAGGTACTAATACATAACATCCCAGCAAAAAAAGTATGGAAAATGATGTAGTATTTTTGTTGGGATACTGTACTCTTGCCTCTGATTTTTTTCAAGTAAAGACGACACGTGTGGACAATTCAAAGTTTATTTAGGAATGAAACATCAGTTTAGTTCAAAATACAAAGTATAACAAAAAGAATAGAAGAAAAAACAGAGTAGTAAATATTCGCATTGCTAAACATATTAAGTTTGTGCTGATGTTTGTAACATACAAAAATATTCGTCCTATACCCACCTTAAAGTATACCAATCGGCTTAGAATCGTTTTCTGAGTCGATTAAGCTATGTCCGTCTGTCCGTCCGTCTGTCTGGCTGGCTGTCCATGTAAACTTTGTGCGCAAGGTACAGGTCACAATTTTCAAGATAATTGGATGAAATTTGGCACACACTCTTTTTTCGGACGAAGCCTATTGAAAATGGTTAAAATCGGTCCCCCATACAACAGATCCCCCCGAAAAGGGCTTCTGAGCTCATAATTATGTTAAATATACCTGTATATTGATAAAAAGCGGCACAACTAAGTTTTATACAAGCCTTGATGACCTTGACCCTAGTTCCCATACAAAGTCCCCTTCAGAAAATTTCTTGAATGACCAAGATTAACTTATAAACACAAATATCGGAATGAAATTCAACACAAAAAAATATTATGTAAATATACATATATATTTGCAAAATTTTATAGGGCTTGGTCCATATTTGCCCCTAGCCCCCCCTATAAAGCCTCTTTCTGAAAATTAGTTTTTCATCCATAAATTGCTTAAATGTATCTGAACAAGGTAATAGAAGATAAATGCTTTATTATGAAAAATAAATCACATTTAATATTCATAACTGGTGTAGGGTATCATAAGGTCGGTCACGCCCGATTATACTTTCTTACTTGTTTTACATGTTATGTTTGAATTTACCAAAAGAAAAATTTCTTTAAATTTTAAATTCGCTAAAATATTAATTTTAGATATACAGTGACGAGCATATCTGGATACATATCAATCAAGTTTATATTAAAACCCCTACAAAATCCAGAAAATATTAAAAAAAATAGATATTTGATTTAAAATAAGCAGTATTGAAACTTTTTTTCAAGTATTAGCCAATTTTATTAATAAAGTCAATGTATCCACTTTTGCACGTTTAAATTTAGTTAATCTAGCAACACAAATAAATTCAAAAATAGCAATGAATTTGAGTACTGCTACTTGATTTACCATTGAAAAAAGCATCAAAACAAACAGCTAACATTTTTGTGTCAAATTTGTAATTTAAATTTTCAAGTTTTAATAAGAAAACCAAATGGTTGAAATGACAAAGAATAATTACTGTACTCGCCAATTTGCCAAGAAGTTCGGAATTTGCCACCGAAGAGTGCTACAAGTGCGAAAAAGAAAAAATATAAGCACACCTGAAGTTAAGAAAGGTCGATGGTGCTTGCTTTCGGAGAGAGATGCCAGAACTATGCACATAGGTCTGGTTTATCATGTTTTTTGGGCAAAACTATACAAATAATTTTTTTAATTGGACATTTATTATGTCCTAATTTTGTGGAAGGTTTATATAAATTTTCGCGTTTTTAACCCTTTTGTGACCAATTAAAATTTTGGGAGTATTTTTGAATTTTTTTATTTTTTAAGCAAAAATAAGCTTTAAAAACAGCCCATTTGTAATTAAACGAGCAAGTTATGTTAAAATTAATTAATGGCAAATATTTCCCTACAAATTGGTCTAATATAGATTTATTCTTAATTCAAGACCCTATAAAAATTCGAACCAAAAAATAATATTTTTGAAAAAAAAATTTAAGAGAAAATTGTTTTTAAAAAATACATATTTTAATTAAACGTGCAAGTTATGGCGAAATATTTCTGGTTATTTTATTATTCTCAACTCTTTTAACCAATTTGTTTTATTCGTAATAGAAGTCTCTAATAAAAATCAGATAATATTTTTTTAAATGTGAATTTATAACTAAACGGGCAAGTTATGTTAAAACTAATTCATGGCAAATGTTTCCCAACAGATTGGTCTGATATCGATTTTCTATATTTTTCTCAACACTATAACCATTTTTGTTTTATTATTAATTTTTTTAAATAATGTAAATTTTTCACTAAAGGGGCAAGAAATATTAAAATTATCTTATATTTTGTACATCAGCCATATATTTTTATATTTATCGTTTCACAAGTAAAACCTATATTATCATAATTAATTTAAATAAGTAATATGTTTAATGTATTCTTTCTTTAACTAAAAAATCTGTTGCTGAACTTTTCGCGGCAGACGCGTTTCAAACTACAATGTGTAACTTGTTTAATAAAAATACACAACTTCAACTTTTTTTGACAGCAGCCTATAACGCGTTGCCGCGCACCATGTGTGTGGGTACTTTCACCTTTGGATGTAATTGCATGACGTACCAAAAGGTCACTTTTTACCAATATACTCCCTAAACTTTTATACTCAAAAAGGTACTAATACATAACATCCCAGCAAAAAAAGTATGGAAAATGATGTAGTATTTTTGTTGGGATACTGTACTCTTGCCTCTGATTTTTTTCAAGTAAAGACGACACGTGTGGACAATTCAAAGTTTATTTAGGAATGAAACATCAGTTTAGTTCAAAATACAAAGTATAACAAAAAGAATAGAAGAAAAAACAGAGTAGTAAATATTCGCATTGCTAAACATATTAAGTTTGTGCTGATGTTTGTAACATACAAAAATATTCGTCCTATACCCACCTTAAAGTATACCAATCGGCTTAGAATCGTTTTCTGAGTCGATTAAGCTATGTCCGTCTGTCCGTCCGTCTGTCTGGCTGGCTGTCCATGTAAACTTTGTGCGCAAGGTACAGGTCACAATTTTCAAGATAATTGGATGAAATTTGGCACACACTCTTTTTTCGGACGAAGCCTATTGAAAATGGTTAAAATCGGTCCCCCATACAACAGATCCCCCCGAAAAGGGCTTCTGAGCTCATAATTATGTTAAATATACCTGTATATTGATAAAAAGCGGCACAACTAAGTTTTATACAAGCCTTGATGACCTTGACCCTAGTTCCCATACAAAGTCCCCTTCAGAAAATTTCTTGAATGACCAAGATTAACTTATAAACACAAATATCGGAATGAAATTCAACACAAAAAAATATTATGTAAATATACATATATATTTGCAAAATTTTATAGGGCTTGGTCCATATTTGCCCCTAGCCCCCCCTATAAAGCCTCTTTCTGAAAATTAGTTTTTCATCCATAAATTGCTTAAATGTATCTGAACAAGGTAATAGAAGATAAATGCTTTATTATGAAAAATAAATCACATTTAATATTCATAACTGGTGTAGGGTATCATAAGGTCGGTCACGCCCGATTATACTTTCTTACTTGTTTTACATGTTATGTTTGAATTTACCAAAAGAAAAATTTCTTTAAATTTTAAATTCGCTAAAATATTAATTTTAGATATACAGTGACGAGCATATCTGGATACATATCAATCAAGTTTATATTAAAACCCCTACAAAATCCAGAAAATATTAAAAAAAATAGATATTTGATTTAAAATAAGCAGTATTGAAACTTTTTTTCAAGTATTAGCCAATTTTATTAATAAAGTCAATGTATCCACTTTTGCACGTTTAAATTTAGTTAATCTAGCAACACAAATAAATTCAAAAATAGCAATGAATTTGAGTACTGCTACTTGATTTACCATTGAAAAAAGCATCAAAACAAACAGCTAACATTTTTGTGTCAAATTTGTAATTTAAATTTTCAAGTTTTAATAAGAAAACCAAATGGTTGAAATGACAAAGAATAATTACTGTACTCGCCAATTTGCCAAGAAGTTCGGAATTTGCCACCGAAGAGTGCTACAAGTGCGAAAAAGAAAAAATATAAGCACACCTGAAGTTAAGAAAGGTCGATGGTGCTTGCTTTCGGAGAGAGATGCCAGAACTATGCACATAGGTCTGGTTTATCATGTTTTTTGGGCAAAACTATACAAATAATTTTTTTAATTGGACATTTATTATGTCCTAATTTTGTGGAAGGTTTATATAAATTTTCGCGTTTTTAACCCTTTTGTGACCAATTAAAATTTTGGGAGTATTTTTGAATTTTTTTATTTTTTAAGCAAAAATAAGCTTTAAAAACAGCCCATTTGTAATTAAACGAGCAAGTTATGTTAAAATTAATTAATGGCAAATATTTCCCTACAAATTGGTCTAATATAGATTTATTCTTAATTCAAGACCCTATAAAAATTCGAACCAAAAAATAATATTTTTGAAAAAAAAATTTAAGAGAAAATTGTTTTTAAAAAATACATATTTTAATTAAACGTGCAAGTTATGGCGAAATATTTCTGGTTATTTTATTATTCTCAACTCTTTTAACCAATTTGTTTTATTCGTAATAGAAGTCTCTAATAAAAATCAGATAATATTTTTTTAAATGTGAATTTATAACTAAACGGGCAAGTTATGTTAAAACTAATTCATGGCAAATGTTTCCCAACAGATTGGTCTGATATCGATTTTCTATATTTTTCTCAACACTATAACCATTTTTGTTTTATTATTAATTTTTTTAAATAATGTAAATTTTTCACTAAAGGGGCAAGAAATATTAAAATTATCTTATATTTTGTACATCAGCCATATATTTTTATATTTATCGTTTCACAAGTAAAACCTATATTATCATAATTAATTTAAATAAGTAATATGTTTAATGTATTCTTTCTTTAACTAAAAAATCTGTTGGGAAAGAATAATACCAACGTTTTAGAAATATATGTTTTTTTAATTTATAAAAATATTTTACTTTTGTTTTGTCGCGGTCTAATGTGTAGTAGTTTTTCCAAAAAAAGTACATTTTAGAATCTTTCAAGTGTTTACTTTAATACTGCGGTACCAAAAAAGTAATTGCGCGATTTGAGTTTTGGCCATAAATTGCTTATTTCTAGACCTATGTGCTATTTATTTATTTATTTATTTATAAGTCAATGGATTAAATCCTTACAGACTTTTATAATAATATACAAATAGTTAACAATTACATAAATGAATTATTTAAAAAATGAATTATGTTATTTTTGTTATTATATGAAAAAGATTATTATAGTCACAGCATAATCTCCTTAACGCATCAGCTTGGGCATAATTAGTTCTAGCATTTCTGATATAAAGTGGCTTAAAATGAAGAGACGATCGTTGAGGAATGTTAAAAGTAACATTATTTACAAGAAATTCTGAACAGACTTCGCCATTAATTATATTAATCATAAATAAGCATTAAGCATAGTTCTTCTACTGTGCAGTGTAGTTAGCTTTATTAATTTAAGTCTGTCAGTGTAGGATGGTAGGTTCACATCAGGACTCCAAGGCAGACCACGTAAACAGAATAGCAGAAACTGTTTTTCTACAGACTCTATACGCTGTATATGAATATTGTAATAAGGATCCCAGATAACAGAGCCATATTCCAGTATAGGTCTTACTAAGGAAATGTAAAGTTGTTTAGTGATGTAGGGATCACTGAATTCCTTAGCCCAACGTTTTATGAATGCAAGTACACCTCTAGCCTTATTTATAGTCATGGTAATGTGTGAAAAAAAGTTTAATTTATGATCCAGTAAAATTCCGAAGTCAAGAAAGGTTTAAACAGATTCGAGCTGGTAATTTCCTAAAGTATAGTTGGCAGGAATGTAATTATTTCTGGAAAATCGCATAAGTTTACATTTTTTTAAATTTAAATCCATTAAGTTTTGATTGCACCACGAAAAGAAATTGTTTAGATCGGATTGAAGAAAATAATGATCCTCATATCGGGAGAAACTCAAAAATATGGAGCGTTTATTGACATCCAAACAGGTAAAAACACCACCAGGCTCATGTTGCCATAAATAAGCCCTTAAGTGAATGGACAGCCCGCAGAGCTCTTCGTAGAATTGACCTTAAATCAGAAAACACCAGCGTTATCAGAAAAAAATTTTAAGGGTCGTCTTAAATTGTTTCAAGAAGCACAAAAATCGGAGTGTTGATGACTGGAAAATGGTCCGATGAAACGAAGACTAATTGTTCAATTTCGATTTATGGTTTGCTTCATGCTTCAAATTTCATAAAGTTAGTCCTTTAATTTAGTCCTTTAAATTAATTTTTTGTCAATTTATAAACCTACAGCTCAACATGACTTAGAGCATAAAGAGTTATTTTTCCCCTTTCTGCTTCATGCTTCAAATTTCATAAAGTTAGTCCTTTAAACTTTATAAGTGGCAATTTACACACTACGCGTCATTTTGATCTTCCTTTAAGACTATTACTGTTTTAAAAATCAAAATTTTAAGTAATTGTACATTTTTTAATATTTTCTTCCATTGCACAGTGGGGCAGAATCCAAATTTTTTGGAAATAAATCTGGCATTTCTAAACGGCTGATCCGATCGGTATAAAATTTGGCGTGAGCGTAGCCAAGGAGTATTCGAGTTTAAGTTTTGAAGCAGATACCCCAGGGACGGCGCTGTGGCGGCTCAAAGTAGGGTACCTACGACATGTAAAATTTTTAAACTCGTGCCATTTTTTTGTTTTTCATCCAAATACAAAGATTTAATAATATCCGAGTTATAGGCATTTAAAAATTTAGTGATACAAAATTTACCATACCTTGGTCCTTGTTAGTTAGACAACAAAATTTCCAATAATATACAAAAAATTTCAGATCAATATCATTTACAGATCCAAAAATATACGTTTTTTAATTTAAAAATTCAAAAAATTTTAGATTTTTGCCGTTTTTTTCCCAAAAATGTGTCTTAACTCTTTTATTAATAAAATAAAATTTTCTTTAAGAACATATAACAATTTTATAGTTTTCTAAAAGGTATCTTTACGCAGAACGCTTTGGCGTAAAAAACTTGTCCTATTTTTTGAAAATGTTGCCACTGCGTCCTTCCGAATATGACCTATTTTTTATCAAAACTTCAACTTTGGGCGACATGTTCTAAAATCCCAAAGCTGGGATCAGAAAACTGAAAGCAGTTTTGGAAACCTCAATATGTTTTCTATTTACTCCAAAAGTATTTTCCCAGCCCTGAAAGAAATGTGGACCCTATGGGCAAAAAAGTAAAAAATCCCATTTTTGGGATTTTCATTCCTATTTTTGGGAATTGCGGGATGCCCTTTGACCTTTCAATTTTTTTTGCATTTTTTTATTTGAAATGACAGATTTAACAAGCGTTGAAAATTTCGTTCATAAATAAAGATTTTGTCATATATTACATATTTGTTTAATTTCTAAAACTATGGTTTATATCAAAATTTTAATAGGGTCGCAGATAGCTACAACAATTTAGTCCATATTTATCCCTTAATATCATTTTTAGTTAGTTATGGAAATTCTCGACCCTTTACAAAAAAATTTAAGCCAATATCTCAATTACATTCAAAAATATGTTCATTTAAACCTGTGTCCTTTAATTTCATCTTTTTCATATTTTAGTATTAAGTATGACAGAACATACATTTGGTGTTGAATAAAATATTTGGACAATTTTTAAAAATTATTTAGTTAATTATTTTATTAAAGACTATAACATTGTATATACAATAAAAAATTATAATTTTATTATGAGCCACGCACAACAACAACTTAATCAACCCACACAAACCACCTTTCCCGCCCACCGAAATATAAAACACAATTGAAAGAACAGTTAGTATAATAGCTTTTTTTATTTGAACTGTTTATCTTAAACATAATACAATTAATTCTTACAACCTACTTATATAGTTAATTCCTAACACTACTTATTTTCTATAAAATAATCAGTCATATCGGTATACATATCCAGAAGGTATTATAAGTCCTTTAAATCTTCCTTGTTTTGAGATGATAGAGTTTCATAACAAATCCATCTTTTTCGCATAGTTGAAAGAACAGGATTAGAAGATAGAAGTAAACTATTAAAAATATCTTCATTCTGTGATTGCCTGGAGCATTTTCTTGAGCTGAATGGTTGAACATGCTTAAAATCTCGATTCCTCGCTTCCTTTGCTTCTTCTGTTAACTCTCCAAGTGGAAGAATATTCGATTCAAATATTATTTGACCATGACACAATACTTTGTGTACTGTTGGTGTTAGTTCCCTCCATGGATACAGAGATACAAGTAATTTAGAAATTTCAGATGTATATTCCCCAAATCGATTTCCATTAATTTTATGTTTACTATTCAGTGCCATTAAAATAGTGTTAACTCTTCGAAGCAACTCCTTGTCGATTCCAGTTATTTTTGAAGTGATTTCAAAATCACGAAAAACCTTCTCGCCGTATTACCGTCATTTGTACTACCGCAACTTGGAAGTGGTTTGTCGATGTTTAATCCCATCTGAACTTTAAATTCTTCTTGGATTCTGCTTTTTTCCGCAGCTCTCAGTTCTTTCAATTCTTCATTATTTTTTGTTGATTTAGTAAGATTCTCTGGCTCACTTCTATATTTGAGGTCGTATGCTATGTGTAAAAAGTAATCCAAAAATCGTATTCTGGCATGAAGTGGTGAAATTCCGAAAGACAGCACTTCTTCATTAATACTTCTGCTTTTGTTTATATTTGAGAATTGCGACTTTTTCTCATTACATATTGAGCATTTGAAATGTCTTCAATTCTTTCTGGCCCTTTTGAAGATACACTCCATAAAACGGAACACAACTCTTCGTACTTTAATGTAATCTTCATTGTAGATTTATTAAATATGGTACTTAAAATCTGAGAAGTTTACTTATATACCAATTCTTGTCATTTCCGATACAGGTATTCCAAAGTAAAAAATTACGAATTGTCTACCTATTAACATTTAGGACTATATTACTATAACCTGTAATTCAGTCATTGATATTTCTTATTAGTGAATGAATCGAAATTATCATTACCTGTATATTTTTACCTACATGATCATAAACGAAACAGAACGAAATGATCTGTGGAAAAAATGTAGGTAAAAAATAGTTATAAATTTCTGAAAATTTGAGCATAATAGGACCTTTCAATTATAAGGATAAGCAAACAAATAGAAAATAGGTAAATATAAGATTCTGACCTATTTAATACTAAAATATGAAAAAGATGAAATTAAAGGACACAGGTTTAAATGAACATATTTTTAAATGTAATTGAGATATTGGCTTGAATTTTTTTTGTAAAGGGTCGAGAATTTCCATATATAACTAAAAAATTATATTAAGGGATAAATATGGACTAAATTGTTGTAGCTATCTGCGACCCTATTAAAATTTTGATATAAACCATAGTTTTAGAATTTAATTGTAATATATGACAAAATCTTTATTTATGAACAAAACTCAATGAAATTTTCAACGCTTGTTAAATCTGTCATTTCAAATGAAAAAATGCAAAAAAATAATCAAATAAAAAATTGAAAAGGTCAAAGGGCATCCCGCTGGGAAAATACTTTTGGAGTAAATAGAAAACATATTGAGGTTTCCAAAACTGCTTTCAGTTTTCTGATCCCAGCTTTGGGATTTTAGAACATGTCGCCCAAAGTTGAAGTTTTGATAAAAATTAGGTCATATTCGGAAGGACGCAGTGGCAACATTTTCAAAATAGGACAAGTTTTTTACGCCAAAGCGTTCTGCGTAAAGATACCTTTTAGAAAACTATAAAATTGTTATATGTTCTTAAAGAAAATTTTATTTTATTAATAAAAGAGTTAAGACACATTTTTGGGAAAAAAAGGCAAAAATCTAAAATTTTTTGAATTTTTAAATTAAAAAACGTATATTTTTGGATCTGTAAATGATATTGATCTGAAATTTTTTGTATATTATTGGAAATTTTGTTGTCTAACTAACAAGAAAAAATTGAATCCATTTGGTCCAAAATTACGCCCGGTATTCAAAAAAGGCGGACCAAGGTATGGTAAATTTTGTATCACAAAATTTTTAAATGCCTATAACTCGGATATTATAAGAGATAAGTAGTATGTCCAAGCATGTTTTTTCAAGATCTCGTCGAGCGCTTTCAGAAAATATAAAAATCTTTGTAAAATGGCACGAGTTTAAAAATTTTACATGTCGTAGGTACCCTACTTTGAGCCGCCACAGCGCCGTCCCTGGGGCATCTGCGGGGTTCATCTTCAAAACTTAAACTCGAATACTCCTTGGCTACGCTCACGCCAATTTTATACCGATCGGATCAGCCGTTTAGAAATGCCAGATTTATTTCCAAAAAATTTGGATTCTGCCCCACTGTGCATTGTTGGAGAAATTTATTTCATTTTAGTTTCTACACAAAAAAATACAACCCTGATCAGCTCCCGACGCGTTGAAAGTTGCTGAACTTTTCGCGGCAGACGCGTTTCAAACTACAATGTGTAACTTGTTTAATAAAAATACACAACTTCAACTTTTTTTGACAGCAGCCTATAACGCGTTGCCGCGCACCATGTGTGTGGGTACTTTCACCTTTGGATGTAATTGCATGACGTACCAAAAGGTCACTTTTTACCAATATACTCCCTAAACTTTTATACTCAAAAAGGTACTAATACATAACATCCCAGCAAAAAAAGTATGGAAAATGATGTAGTATTTTTGTTGGGATACTGTACTCTTGCCTCTGATTTTTTTCAAGTAAAGACGACACGTGTGGACAATTCAAAGTTTATTTAGGAATGAAACATCAGTTTAGTTCAAAATACAAAGTATAACAAAAAGAATAGAAGAAAAAACAGAGTAGTAAATATTCGCATTGCTAAACATATTAAGTTTGTGCTGATGTTTGTAACATACAAAAATATTCGTCCTATACCCACCTTAAAGTATACCAATCGGCTTAGAATCGTTTTCTGAGTCGATTAAGCTATGTCCGTCTGTCCGTCCGTCTGTCTGGCTGGCTGTCCATGTAAACTTTGTGCGCAAGGTACAGGTCACAATTTTCAAGATAATTGGATGAAATTTGGCACACACTCTTTTTCGGACGAAGCCTATTGAAAATGGTTAAAATCGGTCCCCCATACAACAGATCCCCCCGAAAAGGGCTTCTGAGCTCATAATTATGTTAAATATACCTGTATATTGATAAAAAGCGGCACAACTAAGTTTTATACAAGCCTTGATGACCTTGACCCTAGTTCCCATACAAAGTCCCCTTCAGAAAATTTCTTGAATGACCAAGATTAACTTATAAACACAAATATCGGAATGAAATTCAACACAAAAAAATATTATGTAAATATACATATATATTTGCAAAATTTTATAGGGCTTGGTCCATATTTGCCCCTAGCCCCCCCTATAAAGCCTCTTTCTGAAAATTAGTTTTTCATCCATAAATTGCTTAAATGTATCTGAACAAGGTAATAGAAGATAAATGCTTTATTATGAAAAATAAATCACATTTAATATTCATAACTGGTGTAGGGTATCATAAGGTCGGTCACGCCCGATTATACTTTCTTACTTGTTTTACATGTTATGTTTGAATTTACCAAAAGAAAAATTTCTTTAAATTTTAAATTCGCTAAAATATTAATTTTAGATATACAGTGACGAGCATATCTGGATACATATCAATCAAGTTTATATTAAAACCCCTACAAAATCCAGAAAATATTAAAAAAAATAGATATTGATTTAAAATAAGCAGTATTGAAACTTTTTTTCAAGTATTAGCCAATTTATTAATAAAGTCAATGTATCCACTTTTGCACGTTTAAATTTAGTTAATCTAGCAACACAAATAAATTCAAAAATAGCAATGAATTTGAGTACTGCTACTTGATTTACCATTGAAAAAAGCATCAAAACAAACAGCTAACATTTTTGTGTCAAATTTGTAATTTAAATTTTCAAGTTTTAATAAGAAACCAAATGGTTGAAATGACAAAGAATAATTACTGTACTCGCCAATTTGCCAAGAAGTTCGGAATTTGCCACCGAAGAGTGCTACAAGTGCGAAAAAGAAAAAATATAAGCACACCTGAAGTTAAGAAAGGTCGATGGTGCTTGCTTTCGGAGAGAGATGCCAGAACTATGCACATAGGTCTGGTTTATCATGTTTTTGGGCAAAACTATACAAATAATTTTTTTAATTGGACATTTATTATGTCCTAATTTTGTGGAAGGTTTATATAAATTTTCGCGTTTTTAACCCTTTTGTGACCAATTAAAATTTTGGGAGTATTTTTGAATTTTTTATTTTTTAAGCAAAAATAAGCTTTAAAAACAGGCCCATTTGTAATTAAACGAGCAAGTTATGTTAAAATTAATTAATGGCAAATATTTCCCTACAAATTGGTCTAATATAGATTTATTCTTAATTCAAGACCCTATAAAAATTCGAACCAAAAAATAATATTTTTGAAAAAAAAATTTAAGAGAAAATTGTTTTTAAAAAATACATATTTTAATTAAACGTGCAAGTTATGGCGAAATATTTCTGGTTATTTATTATTCTCAACTCTTTTAACCAATTTGTTTTATTCGTAATAGAAGTCTCTAATAAAAATCAGATAATATTTTTTTAAATGTGAATTTATAACTAAACGGGCAAGTTATGTTAAAACTAATTCATGGCAAATGTTTCCCAACAGATTGGTCTGATATCGATTTTCTATATTTTTCTCAACACTATAACCATTTTTGTTTTATATTAATTTTTTAAATAAGGTAAATTTTCACTAAAGGGGCAAGAAATATTAAAAATTATCTTATATTTTGTACATCAGGCCATATATTTTTATATTTATCGTTTCACAAGTAAAACCTATATTATCATAATTAATTTAAATAAGTAATATGTTTAATGTATTCTTTCTTTAACTAAAAAATCTGTTGCTGAACTTTTCGCGGCAGACGCGTTTCAAACTACAATGTGTAACTTGTTTAATAAAAATACACAACTTCAACTTTTTTTGACAGCAGCCTATAACGCGTTGCCGCGCACCATGTGTGTGGGTACTTTCACCTTTGGATGTAATTGCATGACGTACCAAAAGGTCACTTTTTACCAATATACTCCCTAAACTTTTATACTCAAAAAGGTACTAATACATAACATCCCAGCAAAAAAAGTATGGAAAATGATGTAGTATTTTTGTTGGGATACTGTACTCTTGCCTCTGATTTTTTTCAAGTAAAGACGACACGTGTGGACAATTCAAAGTTTATTTAGGAATGAAACATCAGTTTAGTTCAAAATACAAAGTATAACAAAAAGAATAGAAGAAAAAACAGAGTAGTAAATATTCGCATTGCTAAACATATTAAGTTTGTGCTGATGTTTGTAACATACAAAAATATTCGTCCTATACCCCCTTAAAGTATACCAATCGGCTTAGAATCGTTTTCTGAGTCGATTAAGCTATGTCCGTCTGTCCGTCCGTCTGTCTGGCTGGCTGTCCATGTAAACTTTGTGCGCAAGGTACAGGTCACAATTTTCAAGATAATTGGATGAAATTTGGCACACACTCTTTTTTCGGACGAAGCCTATTGAAAATGGTTAAAATCGGTCCCCCCATACAAAGATCCCCCGAACAGGTGCTTCTTCTGAGCTCATATTATGTTAAATATACCTGTATATTGATAAAAAGCGGCACAACTAAGTTTTATACAAGCCTTGATGACCTTGACCCTAGTTCCCATACAAAGTCCCCTTCAGAAAATTTCTTGAATGACCAAGATTAACTTATAAACACAAATATCGGAATGAAATTCAACACAAAAAAATATTATGTAAATATACATATATATTTGCAAAATTTTATAGGGCTTGGTCCATATTTGCCCCTAGCCCCCCCTATAAAGCCTCTTTCTGAAAATTAGTTTTTCATCCATAAATTGCTTAAATGTATCTGAACAAGGTAATAGAAGATAAATGCTTTATTATGAAAAATAAATCACATTTAATATTCATAACTGGTGTAGGGTATCATAAGGTCGGTCACGCCCGATTATACTTTCTTACTTGTTTTACATGTTATGTTTGAATTTACCAAAAGAAAAATTTCTTTAAATTTTAAATTCGCTAAATATTAATTTTAGATATACAGTGACGAGCATATCTGGATACATATCAATCAAGTTTATATTAAAACCCCTACAAAATCCAGAAAATATTAAAAAAATAGATATTTGATTTAAAATAAGCAGTATTGAAACTTTTTTTCAAGTATTAGCCAATTTATTAATAAAGTCAATGTATCCACTTTTGCACGTTTAAATTTAGTTAATCTAGCAACACAAATAAATTCAAAAATAGCAATGAATTTGAGTACTGCTACTTGATTTACCATTGAAAAAAGCATCAAAACAAACAGCTAACATTTTTGTGTCAAATTTGTAATTTAAAATTTTCAAGTTTTAATAAGAAAACCAAATGGTTGAAATGACAAAGAATAATTACTGTACTCGCCAATTTGCCAAGAAGTTCGGAATTTGCCACCGAAGAGTGCTACAAGTGCGAAAAAGAAAAAATATAAGCACACCTGAAGTTAAGAAAGGTCGATGGTGCTTGCTTTCGGAGAGAGATGCCAGAACTATGCACATAGGTCTGGTTTATCATGTTTTTTGGGCAAAACTATACAAATAATTTTTTTAATTGGACATTTATTATGTCCTAATTTTGTGGAAGGTTTATATAAATTTTTCGCGTTTTTAACCCTTTTGTGACCAATTAAAATTTTGGGAGTATTTTTGAATTTTTTATTTTTAAGCAAAAATAAGCTTTAAAAACAGCCCATTTGTAATTAAACGAGCAAGTTATGTTAAAATTAATTAATGGCAAATATTTCCCTACAAATTGGTCTAATATAGATTTATTCTTAATTCAAGACCCTATAAAAATTCGAACCAAAAAATAATATTTTTGAAAAAAAAATTTAAGAGAAAATTGTTTTTAAAAAATACATATTTTAATTAAACGTGCAAGTTATGGCGAAATATTTCTGGTTATTTTATTATTCTCAACTCTTTTAACCAATTTGTTTTATTCGTAATAGAAGTCTCTAATAAAAATCAGATAATATTTTTTTAAATGTGAATTTATAACTAAACGGGCAAGTTATGTTAAAACTAATTCATGGCAAATGTTTCCCAACAGATTGGTCTGATATCGATTTTCTATATTTTTCTCAACACTATAACCATTTTTGTTTTATTATTAATTTTTTTAAATAATGTAAATTTTTCACTAAAGGGGCAAGAAATATTAAAATTATCTTATATTTGTACATCAGCCATATATTTTTATATTTATCGTTTCACAAGTAAAACCTATATTATCATAATTAATTTAAATAAGTAATATGTTTAATGTATTCTTTCTTTAACTAAAAAATCTGTTGGGAAAGAATAATACCAACGTTTTAGAAATATATGTTTTTTTTAATTTATAAAAATATTTTACTTTTGTTTTGTCGCGGTCTAATGTGTAGTAGTTTTTCCAAAAAAGTACATTTTAGAATCTTTCAAGTGTTTACTTTAATACTGCGGTACCAAAAAAGTAATTGCGCGATTTGAGTTTTGGCCATAAATTGCTTATTTCTAGACCTATGTGCTATTTATTTATTTATTTATTTATAAGTCAATGGATTAAATCCTTACAGACTTTTATAATAATATACAAATAGTTAACAATTACATAAATGAATTATTTAAAAAATGAATTATGTTTATTTTTGTTATTATATGAAAAAGATTATTATAGTCACAGCATAATCTCCTTAACGCATCAGCTTGGGCATAATTAGTTCTAGCATTTCTGATATAAAGTGGCTTAAAATGAAGAGACGATCGTTGAGGAATGTTAAAAGTAACATTATTTACAAGAAATTCTGAACAGACTTCGCCATTAATTATATTAATCATAAATAAGCATTAAGCATAGTTCTTCTACTGTGCAGTGTAGTTAGCTTTATTAATTTAAGTCTGTCAGTGTAGGATGGTAGGTTCACATCAGGACTCCAAGGCAGACCACGTAAACAGAATAGCAGAAACTGTTTTTCTACAGACTCTATACGCTGTATATGAATATTGTAATAAGGATCCCAGATAACAGAGCCATATTCCAGTATAGGTCTTACTAAGGAAATGTAAAGTTGTTTAGTGATGTAGGGATCACTGAATTCCTTAGCCCAACGTTTTATGAATGCAAGTACACCTCTAGCCTTATTTATAGTCATGGTAATGTGTGAAAAAAAGTTTAATTTATGATCCAGTAAAATTCCGAAGTCAAGAAAGGTTTAAACAGATTCGAGCTGGTAATTTCCTAAAGTATAGTTGGCAGGAATGTAATTATTTCTGGAAAATCGCATAAGTTTACATTTTTTTAAATTTAAATCCATTAAGTTTTGATTGCACCACGAAAAGAAATTGTTTAGATCGGATTGAAGAAAATAATGATCCTCATATCGGGAGAAACTCAAAAATATGGAGCGTTTATTGACATCCAAACAGGTAAAAACACCACCAGGCTCATGTTGCCATAAATAAGCCCTTAAGTGAATGGACAGCCCGCAGAGCTCTTCGTAGAATTGACCTTAAATCAGAAAACACCAGCGTTATCAGAAAAAATTTTAAGGGTCGTCTTAAATTGTTTCAAGAAGCACAAAAATCGGAGTGTTGATGACTGGAAAATGGTCCGATGAAACGAAGACTAATTGTTCAATTTCGATTTATGGTTTGCTTCATGCTTCAAATTTCATAAAGTTAGTCCTTTAATTTAGTCCTTTAAATTAATTTTTTGTCAATTTATAAACCTACAGCTCAACATGACTTAGAGCATAAAGAGTTATTTTTCCCCTTTCTGCTTCATGCTTCAAATTTCATAAAGTTAGTCCTTTAAACTTTATAAGTGGCAATTTACACACTACGCGTCATTTTGATCTTCCTTTAAGACTATTACTGTTTTAAAAATCAAAATTTTAAGTAATTGTACATTTTTTAATATTTTCTTCCATTGCACAGTGGGGCAGAATCCAAATTTTTTGGAAATAAATCTGGCATTTCTAAACGGCTGATCCGATCGGTATAAAATTTGGCGTGAGCGTAGCCAAGGAGTATTCGAGTTTAAGTTTTGAAGCAGATACCCCAGGGACGGCGCTGTGGCGGCTCAAAGTAGGGTACCTACGACATGTAAAATTTTTAAACTCGTGCCATTTTTTTGTTTTTCATCCAAATACAAAGATTTAATAATATCCGAGTTATAGGCATTTAAAAATTTAGTGATACAAAATTTACCATACCTTGGTCCTTGTTAGTTAGACAACAAAATTTCCAATAATATACAAAAAATTTCAGATCAATATCATTTACAGATCCAAAAATATACGTTTTTTAATTTAAAAATTCAAAAAATTTTAGATTTTTGCCGTTTTTTTCCCAAAAATGTGTCTTAACTCTTTTATTAATAAAATAAAATTTTCTTTAAGAACATATAACAATTTTATAGTTTTCTAAAAGGTATCTTTACGCAGAACGCTTTGGCGTAAAAAACTTGTCCTATTTTTTGAAAATGTTGCCACTGCGTCCTTCCGAATATGACCTATTTTTTATCAAAACTTCAACTTTGGGCGACATGTTCTAAAATCCCAAAGCTGGGATCAGAAAACTGAAAGCAGTTTTGGAAACCTCAATATGTTTTCTATTTACTCCAAAAGTATTTTCCCAGCCCTGAAAGAAATGTGGACCCTATGGGCAAAAAAGTAAAAAATCCCATTTTTGGGATTTTCATTCCTATTTTTGGGAATTGCGGGATGCCCTTTGACCTTTCAATTTTTTTTGCATTTTTTATTTGAAATGACAGATTTAACAAGCGTTGAAAATTTCGTTCATAAATAAAGATTTTGTCATATATTACATATTTGTTTAATTTCTAAAACTATGGTTTATATCAAAATTTTAATAGGGTCGCAGATAGCTACAACAATTTAGTCCATATTTATCCCTTAATATCATTTTTAGTTAGTTATGGAAATTCTCGACCCTTTACAAAAAAATTTAAGCCAATATCTCAATTACATTCAAAAATATGTTCATTTAAACCTGTGTCCTTTAATTTCATCTTTTTCATATTTTAGTATTAAGTATGACAGAACATACATTTGGTGTTGAATAAAATATTTGGACAATTTTTAAAAATTATTTAGTTAATTATTTTATTAAAGACTATAACATTGTATATACAATAAAAAATTATAATTTTATTATGAGCCACGCACAACAACAACTTAATCAACCCACACAAACCACCTTTCCCGCCCACCGAAATATAAAACACAATTGAAAGAACAGTTAGTATAATAGCTTTTTTTATTTGAACTGTTTATCTTAAACATAATACAATTAATTCTTACAACCTACTTATATAGTTAATTCCTAACACTACTTATTTTCTATAAAATAATCAGTCATATCGGTATACATATCCAGAAGGTATTATAAGTCCTTTAAATCTTCCTTGTTTTGAGATGATAGAGTTTCATAACAAATCCATCTTTTTCGCATAGTTGAAAGAACAGGATTAGAAGATAGAAGTAAACTATTAAAAATATCTTCATTCTGTGATTGCCTGGAGCATTTTCTTGAGCTGAATGGTTGAACATGCTTAAAATCTCGATTCCTCGCTTCCTTTGCTTCTTCTGTTAACTCTCCAAGTGGAAGAATATTCGATTCAAATATTATTTGACCATGACACAATACTTTGTGTACTGTTGGTGTTAGTTCCCTCCATGGATACAGAGATACAAGTAATTTAGAAATTTCAGATGTATATTCCCCAAATCGATTTCCATTAATTTTATGTTTACTATTCAGTGCCATTAAAATAGTGTTAACTCTTCGAAGCAACTCCTTGTCGATTCCAGTTATTTTTGAAGTGATTTCAAAATCACGAAAAACCTTCTCGCCGTATTACCGTCATTTGTACTACCGCAACTTGGAAGTGGTTTGTCGATGTTTAATCCCATCTGAACTTTAAATTCTTCTTGGATTCTGCTTTTTTCCGCAGCTCTCAGTTCTTTCAATTCTTCATTATTTTTTGTTGATTTAGTAAGATTCTCTGGCTCACTTCTATATTTGAGGTCGTATGCTATGTGTAAAAAGTAATCCAAAAATCGTATTCTGGCATGAAGTGGTGAAATTCCGAAAGACAGCACTTCTTCATTAATACTTCTGCTTTTGTTTATATTTGAGAATTGCGACTTTTTCTCATTACATATTGAGCATTTGAAATGTCTTCAATTCTTTCTGGCCCTTTTGAAGATACACTCCATAAAACGGAACACAACTCTTCGTACTTTAATGTAATCTTCATTGTAGATTTATTAAATATGGTACTTAAAATCTGAGAAGTTTACTTATATACCAATTCTTGTCATTTCCGATACAGGTATTCCAAAGTAAAAAATTACGAATTGTCTACCTATTAACATTTAGGACTATATTACTATAACCTGTAATTCAGTCATTGATATTTCTTATTAGTGAATGAATCGAAATTATCATTACCTGTATATTTTTACCTACATGATCATAAACGAAACAGAACGAAATGATCTGTGGAAAAAATGTAGGTAAAAAATAGTTATAAATTTCTGAAAATTTGAGCATAATAGGACCTTTCAATTATAAGGATAAGCAAACAAATAGAAAATAGGTAAATATAAGATTCTGACCTATTTAATACTAAAATATGAAAAAGATGAAATTAAAGGACACAGGTTTAAATGAACATATTTTTAAATGTAATTGAGATATTGGCTTGAATTTTTTTTGTAAAGGGTCGAGAATTTCCATATATAACTAAAAAATTATATTAAGGGATAAATATGGACTAAATTGTTGTAGCTATCTGCGACCCTATTAAAATTTTGATATAAACCATAGTTTTAGAATTTAATTGTAATATATGACAAAATCTTTATTTATGAACAAAACTCAATGAAATTTTCAACGCTTGTTAAATCTGTCATTTCAAATGAAAAAATGCAAAAAAATAATCAAATAAAAAATTGAAAAGGTCAAAGGGCATCCCGCTGGGAAAATACTTTTGGAGTAAATAGAAAACATATTGAGGTTTCCAAAACTGCTTTCAGTTTTCTGATCCCAGCTTTGGGATTTTAGAACATGTCGCCCAAAGTTGAAGTTTTGATAAAAATTAGGTCATATTCGGAAGGACGCAGTGGCAACATTTTCAAAATAGGACAAGTTTTTTACGCCAAAGCGTTCTGCGTAAAGATACCTTTTAGAAAACTATAAAATTGTTATATGTTCTTAAAGAAAATTTTATTTTATTAATAAAAGAGTTAAGACACATTTTTGGGAAAAAAAGGCAAAAATCTAAAATTTTTTGAATTTTTAAATTAAAAAACGTATATTTTTGGATCTGTAAATGATATTGATCTGAAATTTTTTGTATATTATTGGAAATTTTGTTGTCTAACTAACAAGAAAAAATTGAATCCATTTGGTCCAAAATTACGCCCGGTATTCAAAAAAGGCGGACCAAGGTATGGTAAATTTTGTATCACAAAATTTTTAAATGCCTATAACTCGGATATTATAAGAGATAAGTAGTATGTCCAAGCATGTTTTTTCAAGATCTCGTCGAGCGCTTTCAGAAAATATAAAAATCTTTGTAAAATGGCACGAGTTTAAAAATTTTACATGTCGTAGGTACCCTACTTTGAGCCGCCACAGCGCCGTCCCTGGGGCATCTGCGGGGTTCATCTTCAAAACTTAAACTCGAATACTCCTTGGCTACGCTCACGCCAATTTTATACCGATCGGATCAGCCGTTTAGAAATGCCAGATTTATTTCCAAAAAATTTGGATTCTGCCCCACTGTGCATTGTTGGAGAAATTTATTTCATTTTAGTTTCTACACAAAAAAATACAACCCTGATCAGCTCCCGACGCGTTGAAAGTTGCTGAACTTTTCGCGGCAGACGCGTTTCAAACTACAATGTGTAACTTGTTTAATAAAAATACACAACTTCAACTTTTTTTGACAGCAGCCTATAACGCGTTGCCGCGCACCATGTGTGTGGGTACTTTCACCTTTGGATGTAATTGCATGACGTACCAAAAGGTCACTTTTTACCAATATACTCCCTAAACTTTTATACTCAAAAAGGTACTAATACATAACATCCCAGCAAAAAAAGTATGGAAAATGATGTAGTATTTTTGTTGGGATACTGTACTCTTGCCTCTGATTTTTTTCAAGTAAAGACGACACGTGTGGACAATTCAAAGTTTATTTAGGAATGAAACATCAGTTTAGTTCAAAATACAAAGTATAACAAAAAGAATAGAAGAAAAAACAGAGTAGTAAATATTCGCATTGCTAAACATATTAAGTTTGTGCTGATGTTTGTAACATACAAAAATATTCGTCCTATACCCACCTTAAAGTATACCAATCGGCTTAGAATCGTTTTCTGAGTCGATTAAGCTATGTCCGTCTGTCCGTCCGTCTGTCTGGCTGGCTGTCCATGTAAACTTTGTGCGCAAGGTACAGGTCACAATTTTCAAGATAATTGGATGAAATTTGGCACACACTCTTTTTTCGGACGAAGCCTATTGAAAATGGTTAAAATCGGTCCCCCATACAACAGATCCCCCCGAAAAGGGCTTCTGAGCTCATAATTATGTTAAATATACCTGTATATTGATAAAAAGCGGCACAACTAAGTTTTATACAAGCCTTGATGACCTTGACCCTAGTTCCCATACAAAGTCCCCTTCAGAAAATTTCTTGAATGACCAAGATTAACTTATAAACACAAATATCGGAATGAAATTCAACACAAAAAAATATTATGTAAATATACATATATATTTGCAAAATTTTATAGGGCTTGGTCCATATTTGCCCCTAGCCCCCCCTATAAAGCCTCTTTCTGAAAATTAGTTTTTCATCCATAAATTGCTTAAATGTATCTGAACAAGGTAATAGAAGATAAATGCTTTATTATGAAAAATAAATCACATTTAATATTCATAACTGGTGTAGGGTATCATAAGGTCGGTCACGCCCGATTATACTTTCTTACTTGTTTTACATGTTATGTTTGAATTTACCAAAAGAAAAATTTCTTTAAATTTTAAATTCGCTAAAATATTAATTTTAGATATACAGTGACGAGCATATCTGGATACATATCAATCAAGTTTATATTAAAACCCCTACAAAATCCAGAAAATATTAAAAAAAATAGATATTTGATTTAAAATAAGCAGTATTGAAACTTTTTTTCAAGTATTAGCCAATTTTATTAATAAAGTCAATGTATCCACTTTTGCACGTTTAAATTTAGTTAATCTAGCAACACAAATAAATTCAAAAATAGCAATGAATTTGAGTACTGCTACTTGATTTACCATTGAAAAAAGCATCAAAACAAACAGCTAACATTTTTGTGTCAAATTTGTAATTTAAATTTTCAAGTTTTAATAAGAAAACCAAATGGTTGAAATGACAAAGAATAATTACTGTACTCGCCAATTTGCCAAGAAGTTCGGAATTTGCCACCGAAGAGTGCTACAAGTGCGAAAAAGAAAAAATATAAGCACACCTGAAGTTAAGAAAGGTCGATGGTGCTTGCTTTCGGAGAGAGATGCCAGAACTATGCACATAGGTCTGGTTTATCATGTTTTTTGGGCAAAACTATACAAATAATTTTTTTAATTGGACATTTATTATGTCCTAATTTTGTGGAAGGTTTATATAAATTTTCGCGTTTTTAACCCTTTTGTGACCAATTAAAATTTTGGGAGTATTTTTGAATTTTTTTATTTTTTAAGCAAAAATAAGCTTTAAAAACAGCCCATTTGTAATTAAACGAGCAAGTTATGTTAAAATTAATTAATGGCAAATATTTCCCTACAAATTGGTCTAATATAGATTTATTCTTAATTCAAGACCCTATAAAAATTCGAACCAAAAAATAATATTTTTGAAAAAAAAATTTAAGAGAAAATTGTTTTTAAAAAATACATATTTTAATTAAACGTGCAAGTTATGGCGAAATATTTCTGGTTATTTTATTATTCTCAACTCTTTTAACCAATTTGTTTTATTCGTAATAGAAGTCTCTAATAAAAATCAGATAATATTTTTTTAAATGTGAATTTATAACTAAACGGGCAAGTTATGTTAAAACTAATTCATGGCAAATGTTTCCCAACAGATTGGTCTGATATCGATTTTCTATATTTTTCTCAACACTATAACCATTTTTGTTTTATTATTAATTTTTTTAAATAATGTAAATTTTTCACTAAAGGGGCAAGAAATATTAAAATTATCTTATATTTTGTACATCAGCCATATATTTTTATATTTATCGTTTCACAAGTAAAACCTATATTATCATAATTAATTTAAATAAGTAATATGTTTAATGTATTCTTTCTTTAACTAAAAAATCTGTTGCTGAACTTTTCGCGGCAGACGCGTTTCAAACTACAATGTGTAACTTGTTTAATAAAAATACACAACTTCAACTTTTTTTGACAGCAGCCTATAACGCGTTGCCGCGCACCATGTGTGTGGGTACTTTCACCTTTGGATGTAATTGCATGACGTACCAAAAGGTCACTTTTTACCAATATACTCCCTAAACTTTTATACTCAAAAAGGTACTAATACATAACATCCCAGCAAAAAAAGTATGGAAAATGATGTAGTATTTTTGTTGGGATACTGTACTCTTGCCTCTGATTTTTTTCAAGTAAAGACGACACGTGTGGACAATTCAAAGTTTATTTAGGAATGAAACATCAGTTTAGTTCAAAATACAAAGTATAACAAAAAGAATAGAAGAAAAAACAGAGTAGTAAATATTCGCATTGCTAAACATATTAAGTTTGTGCTGATGTTTGTAACATACAAAAATATTCGTCCTATACCCACCTTAAAGTATACCAATCGGCTTAGAATCGTTTTCTGAGTCGATTAAGCTATGTCCGTCTGTCCGTCCGTCTGTCTGGCTGGCTGTCCATGTAAACTTTGTGCGCAAGGTACAGGTCACAATTTTCAAGATAATTGGATGAAATTTGGCACACACTCTTTTTTCGGACGAAGCCTATTGAAAATGGTTAAAATCGGTCCCCCATACAACAGATCCCCCCGAAAAGGGCTTCTGAGCTCATAATTATGTTAAATATACCTGTATATTGATAAAAAGCGGCACAACTAAGTTTTATACAAGCCTTGATGACCTTGACCCTAGTTCCCATACAAAGTCCCCTTCAGAAAATTTCTTGAATGACCAAGATTAACTTATAAACACAAATATCGGAATGAAATTCAACACAAAAAAATATTATGTAAATATACATATATATTTGCAAAATTTTATAGGGCTTGGTCCATATTTGCCCCTAGCCCCCCCTATAAAGCCTCTTTCTGAAAATTAGTTTTTCATCCATAAATTGCTTAAATGTATCTGAACAAGGTAATAGAAGATAAATGCTTTATTATGAAAAATAAATCACATTTAATATTCATAACTGGTGTAGGGTATCATAAGGTCGGTCACGCCCGATTATACTTTCTTACTTGTTTTACATGTTATGTTTGAATTTACCAAAAGAAAAATTTCTTTAAATTTTAAATTCGCTAAAATATTAATTTTAGATATACAGTGACGAGCATATCTGGATACATATCAATCAAGTTTATATTAAAACCCCTACAAAATCCAGAAAATATTAAAAAAAATAGATATTTGATTTAAAATAAGCAGTATTGAAACTTTTTTTCAAGTATTAGCCAATTTTATTAATAAAGTCAATGTATCCACTTTTGCACGTTTAAATTTAGTTAATCTAGCAACACAAATAAATTCAAAAATAGCAATGAATTTGAGTACTGCTACTTGATTTACCATTGAAAAAAGCATCAAAACAAACAGCTAACATTTTTGTGTCAAATTTGTAATTTAAATTTTCAAGTTTTAATAAGAAAACCAAATGGTTGAAATGACAAAGAATAATTACTGTACTCGCCAATTTGCCAAGAAGTTCGGAATTTGCCACCGAAGAGTGCTACAAGTGCGAAAAAGAAAAAATATAAGCACACCTGAAGTTAAGAAAGGTCGATGGTGCTTGCTTTCGGAGAGAGATGCCAGAACTATGCACATAGGTCTGGTTTATCATGTTTTTTGGGCAAAACTATACAAATAATTTTTTTAATTGGACATTTATTATGTCCTAATTTTGTGGAAGGTTTATATAAATTTTCGCGTTTTTAACCCTTTTGTGACCAATTAAAATTTTGGGAGTATTTTTGAATTTTTTTATTTTTTAAGCAAAAATAAGCTTTAAAAACAGCCCATTTGTAATTAAACGAGCAAGTTATGTTAAAATTAATTAATGGCAAATATTTCCCTACAAATTGGTCTAATATAGATTTATTCTTAATTCAAGACCCTATAAAAATTCGAACCAAAAAATAATATTTTTGAAAAAAAAATTTAAGAGAAAATTGTTTTTAAAAAATACATATTTTAATTAAACGTGCAAGTTATGGCGAAATATTTCTGGTTATTTTATTATTCTCAACTCTTTTAACCAATTTGTTTTATTCGTAATAGAAGTCTCTAATAAAAATCAGATAATATTTTTTTAAATGTGAATTTATAACTAAACGGGCAAGTTATGTTAAAACTAATTCATGGCAAATGTTTCCCAACAGATTGGTCTGATATCGATTTTCTATATTTTTCTCAACACTATAACCATTTTTGTTTTATTATTAATTTTTTTAAATAATGTAAATTTTTCACTAAAGGGGCAAGAAATATTAAAATTATCTTATATTTTGTACATCAGCCATATATTTTTATATTTATCGTTTCACAAGTAAAACCTATATTATCATAATTAATTTAAATAAGTAATATGTTTAATGTATTCTTTCTTTAACTAAAAAATCTGTTGGGAAAGAATAATACCAACGTTTTAGAAATATATGTTTTTTTAATTTATAAAAATATTTTACTTTTGTTTTGTCGCGGTCTAATGTGTAGTAGTTTTTCCAAAAAAAGTACATTTTAGAATCTTTCAAGTGTTTACTTTAATACTGCGGTACCAAAAAAGTAATTGCGCGATTTGAGTTTTGGCCATAAATTGCTTATTTCTAGACCTATGTGCTATTTATTTATTTATTTATTTATTTATAAGTCAATGGATTAAATCCTTACAGACTTTTATAATAATATACAAATAGTTAACAATTACATAAATGAATTATTTAAAAAATGAATTATGTTATTTTTGTTATTATATGAAAAAGATTATTATAGTCACAGCATAATCTCCTTAACGCATCAGCTTGGGCATAATTAGTTCTAGCATTTCTGATATAAAGTGGCTTAAAATGAAGAGACGATCGTTGAGGAATGTTAAAAGTAACATTATTTACAAGAAATTCTGAACAGACTTCGCCATTAATTATATTAATCATAAATAAGCATTAAGCATAGTTCTTCTACTGTGCAGTGTAGTTAGCTTTATTAATTTAAGTCTGTCAGTGTAGGATGGTAGGTTCACATCAGGACTCCAAGGCAGACCACGTAAACAGAATAGCAGAAACTGTTTTTCTACAGACTCTATACGCTGTATATGAATATTGTAATAAGGATCCCAGATAACAGAGCCATATTCCAGTATAGGTCTTACTAAGGAAATGTAAAGTTGTTTAGTGATGTAGGGATCACTGAATTCCTTAGCCCAACGTTTTATGAATGCAAGTACACCTCTAGCCTTATTTATAGTCATGGTAATGTGTGAAAAAAAGTTTAATTTATGATCCAGTAAAATTCCGAAGTCAAGAAAGGTTTAAACAGATTCGAGCTGGTAATTTCCTAAAGTATAGTTGGCAGGAATGTAATTATTTCTGGAAAATCGCATAAGTTTACATTTTTTTAAATTTAAATCCATTAAGTTTTGATTGCACCACGAAAAGAAATTGTTTAGATCGGATTGAAGAAAATAATGATCCTCATATCGGGAGAAACTCAAAAATATGGAGCGTTTATTGACATCCAAACAGGTAAAAACACCACCAGGCTCATGTTGCCATAAATAAGCCCTTAAGTGAATGGACAGCCCGCAGAGCTCTTCGTAGAATTGACCTTAAATCAGAAAACACCAGCGTTATCAGAAAAAAATTTTAAGGGTCGTCTTAAATTGTTTCAAGAAGCACAAAAATCGGAGTGTTGATGACTGGAAAATGGTCCGATGAAACGAAGACTAATTGTTCAATTTCGATTTATGGTTTACACTTGTTTTGATAACATATGCAAATATTAATTTTTGCAACGTTAGAATCTTATTAAACTCCGCCTTATTTGCAACTTTGTTGGAAGATTCTAACGAGTAAACCGTTAACGGTACCTAAATATTGCTTGCTACGTTTTGTAAATTAAATACACTTCTTTTCTGATCGTCAACATAAGCACTACGTGCTCTTGGCGTTATTGCTTCTACGAGGTAAAATATAAATAAATACAGAGAGATCTACGTCTCATTAAAATTACAAATATTGTTTTATTTTCATAAAATCTTGAGAAATTGTGGTGGAGCTGAACATTTGGTCCTAGCGAACCGGATTTCTTGAATCATTTATCGGATTTTTTGGCATCTTCACTCCATCATCCCTTGGTAACCATACAGTCCACCGAAGATATACATATTTATTATTAATTTTTACGAAATTTCTACGAAATAAGGTACGTAAATATATTTCAATTGTGAGCAAGTGATAAAAAATTCTATAGTTGTTTCGCGAACACACTCACACACATTTTTTAGTGATTTTTCAAGTAGTTTAACTTCTTGTATTTGTGGATATTTTACTTTAATTTATATCAAAAAATATTAAAATACTTTTGTACTATGGGGGCTAGGTGAAATAATGGACCGATGTTAACCATTTTCAATAGGCTTCGTCTACGATACCATAAAAGATCATGTGCCAAATTTCATTGAATTATCTCCAAAATTGCGACCTGTAGTTTGATTACAAGGATTACAAGCCCTATTGGGGGGTTCAGTTGTATGGGGGCTAGGTGAAATAATGGACCGATCTTAACCATTTTCAATAGACAATAGAAGATCATGTACCAAATTTCATTGAATTATCTTCAAAATTGCGACCTATAGTTTGATTACAAGGTTTACATGGACGGACAGACGGACGGACATAGCTAAATCGAGCCAGAAAATGATTCTGAGCCGATTGGTATACTTTAAGGTGATATAGGACCAATATTATTGTGCGTTACAAACATCAGCACAAACCCAGTATACCCTCCCCACTAAAGTGGTGTAGGGTATAAAAATAGAAACAGTGATGCCAGATTTTCTCACTCCAACACCTCCACTAAAAGCTGGCTAAACTTTGGAAAGGCCCAACATCCTGGCGCATTTCAGGTGTTTTTCTTTGGTTACAGGTTTATTCAGGAAATCAGCAGCCATTTCTTCGGACTTTTTATATTCCAATATTAATTGTCGACAGCTAACTTTTTCTCGATGAAAATGGTGGCGAACATCAATGTGTTTAGACCGTCCATGGAAAGCATCACTTTTTGCCAAACTCAAATCGCTTTTGTTGTCGCATGTTGTTTTGTGTATCATTCCACAAATCGCTGTGGAGTTGACGTAATCATTCTGCCTCTTGGACGGCTGTGGACATAGCCATATACTCGGCTTCGGTTGTAGATAGAGCCACAGTTGATTGCCGTTTATTACACCAACTTATTACTCCTTTTTGTAAAAAAACATAGCCTGAAGAAGATCGCCTATCTGTTGGATCACAAGCGTAGTCGGCAACTCAAAAACCAAACATTTTTAAATCAGCACACTTTGAATACGTTTTACTGCCATCCAATGTGAGTTGTCGAAAGTGTTGTTGAATTTGCTGAGGTAATTAACGGAATAAACTATATCGGGTCGAATACCCTGTACCAAAAAAAGTAAATTTCCAACTGCCTCTTGGTATGGTATATTTTCAAGCTTCTTGAAATCTCTTGTAATTGAAGGATTTGTTAACTTTGTGCGTAAAAAGACCGCAGTAACTGGGATGAGTATCGTAGTAAACTTGGTGAATATAAGAAAATCGTCCGTAAAGCCAAACGAGACTCCTGGAAACTTTTCTGTGAACATGTAGACAGCGTAAATTTTATCGAAGATAAAAAAATTCCTATCCAAAACTCATGTCTAACCGGAATCTATGGTTGATGATACGGGCAGGAGGCTGGAGGATATGGAGGAGACGATGAAACTCCTAATGGACTCTCATTTCCCATCCGGTATATCGAATAACATAGATAAACCGATATTGGAGGAAGGGGAGGCTAACACGGAAATTGTAATTACATCTGATATGGTTAAAGGGGCAATCAAGAGCTTCGCTCCCTATAAAGCTGCAGGGCCGGATGGCATTTTCCCGGCACACTTACAGATGGAATCGGGACTGGTTTCCGTACATCTGTATCAGATATTCACTGCATGCTTGAAATTCTCATATAACCCCATTAAATGGCAGGATGCAAGGGTTATATTTATACCTAAACCAGGGAAACCTAGCTATTCCACACCTAAGTCTTATCGACCGATAAGTCATAGGTCCTTCCTACTTAAAACCTTGGAACGAGTAGTCGATAGTATGGTTAAAAGCAGTATACCCGACAAAGACCTAAAATTTAAGCAGCATGCTTATGTAAAGGGACGATCGGTGGAAACCGCTTTAAACGAAGTTGTCCACTACATAGGTGCACACTTATACTCTTATCCAATCCTTAGACCAGTTTTATGTTGACCGGGTGCTCCGTAACTGGATCAACCACATGCTAAGGAACAGATGGATAACCGGCGAAATGTACGATATAACTATCAGGAAAAAGGTATTTCGCGGTATACCACAGGGTGGCATTTTGTCACCTTTTTCAAATTATTAGAATTATATATATTCTTGTATCTTAGTAAAGCAATCTTTTTTTGCAAAAAAGTTCCTTACTTACGAAAGCAAAAATAATTTCTTTAATGCGAATCGAGTTTTGTTCAAATATCTTTCCCGGTCACAGAGTAATAGCTTCTTGAAGTCAAAATTTTACAAAGTTAAATTCTGCATAATGCACACTATACGTTATGAAGGCGTTTTTCTTTAAGTTTTTTGCATATGACATTTTTGTTAACAGGAAAGCAATAAGAAAACTTTAAAAAAATTGCTAAAATTTAATGGTTTATGATCAAAAACTATTTAATTTATATATACAGACGTTTTATTAAATTAGTTTTAATAATTATCTGAATTATACACTAGAAATGTATAAACATATGAAATAGCCATATAAATTGTATGACATACCCGGGTATGTTGGGTATTGATGTACGTAATTTTGCTCGGGTATAGACAAGACGGTTAAAAACCGGTGCCGTAGCTCACTTTTAACTTTGGATTTCAATTCGTTGTTATTTGAGAAAATTAACAGATCGTCAACATACACTGCGATAAAAAACATTTGGGTTTCGGCAACGTGCTTCGAGCGTTGTAAATTAATTTAATTTAAAGCCTGGTCTAGTTTCCGGTTCCACTCACGACTTGCCTGCTTTAATCCATAGATCGCTCTGTTGAGTTTGCAGACTTTACCCATTGTGTGACTTTAACTCCCTCTGTGGGTTCCATAAAAATCTCCTCAGACAAATCACCTTGTAAAATCAGTTACAGCACCCATTTGTCCGATGTCGAGATCAAAATGGGCTGCAACAGATAATAAATACCTTATTGAAGTGTAACGAACTACCGGAGAGTACGTTTCTTGGTAATCAATTCCTGGTCTCTGTGAACAACCTTTTATAACCTTTTATAACCAACCAATTTCGTTGACTTGGTTTTGAATACCCATTTGCATTTCAAGGCTTAGCTCCAATGAGCAAGTCTACCAGTGTCCAAGTTTGATTATCTGTTAACGATTCAATTTACTCTCCATGGCTTCTCTCCATTGGCTAGCATCACTTCGATTTAGGGCGCCCTGTACTGTTATCGGATCATCACTTACATTTGCCTGCACTGTATAAGCATGAAAGTCTGTCATATTGACTGGTCTACGGAGCCGCTCGGAACGACGGACTTCATTATTTTCTGTGGATTGTGGAACATTTTCTTCAAGAGTATCATCTGGTACGTAATCTGGGGAAACATCATCATCCGGTTGACCATCAGAAAAATCATCATCATCGGCATCAAAATAATCTTCACTGGGATTATTAGTAACGTTGTTGTAACTACCCTCCACTAAATCTACGTTTAGTAATTGCTCACTTTTTTATACCCTCCACCACCATCAGTGGTGATAGAGGGTATATATAAGTTTGTCGTTCCGTGTGTAACACCAAGAAATATTCATCTAAGACCCAACAAATTATATATCTTCTGGGTCCTTCTGATTTAGCTATGTCCGTCTGTCTGTCTGTGTAAAACACGCTCACGTTAAAACTAAGCAAAGGAAATCAACCAAATTCACCCAAAATATTTGTTAGTATCCTAAGCAGTTGAAAATCAGCAAAATCGGTTCAACACGTAAAAAGTTAAAGTTAGTTACGATGAATTTTGTCACACATTATTTTTTCAGGGCAGTGATCAATTATGTTCAAAATCTTTATAGTCGATCCAATATTTCCCATAGCCCCCATACAAAGGTATATTTCCGAAAATTAGTTTATCGTTAATAACTTCCTCAAATATATCGGTATCAACACAAAATTTTGTACAGAAATCATAATATCAACGTAGATCTCAGTCGGTCCACAATTGCTCCCATATAAGGTCTACTTCCGAAAATCACCTAAACGCACATATTTCATTGATGAATAAAGCTAATGTGATAAAATTCGAGTTGAATATGTTTTGTATACATACAAATCATTCCACCAAATTTTTTACGGATCGGTCCATTATTGGTCATAGCTCCCATATAAGGCCCACTTCCGAAAATCATTTAAAAGCTCATTTTCATTGTCAAATAAAGCTATCATGATAAAATTCGACACAGATATGTTTAGTATAAATATGAATCACTCTACGCAATTTTTCCGAATAGGACCATAATTGGTCATAGCTCCAATATAAGGTCCACTTCCGAAAATCACTCAAACGCATATATTTCATTGAATTATAAAGCTATCGGGATAAAATTCGACACAAATATGTTTTGTATACACACAAATCATTCTACAAAATTTTCTACGGATCGGTCTATTATTGGTCATAGCTCCCATATAAGGACCACTTCCGAAAATCACTTAAAAACACATATTTCATTGTCAAATGAAGCTATCGTGATAAAATTCGACATCACTTAAACGCATTCCGAAAATCACTTAAACGCATATATTTCATTGAATTCCAAAGCTATCGGGATAAAATTCGACACAAATATGTTTTGTATACATTCAAATCATTCCACCAAACTTTTTACGGATCGGACCATTATTGGTCATAGCTCCCATATAAGTCCCACTTCCGAAAATCACTTAAAAGCACATATTTCATTGTCAAATAAAGCTATCTTGATAAAATTTGACACAAATATGTTTTGTCTTTATATGAGTCACTCATTATTGGTCATAGCTCCCATATAAGATCCACTTCCGAAAATCACTTGAAAAATTAAAACTAAACCCCAGAACTGCCCGTGGGGCACATTCGCCAAATATATGTAATGCTTGTGATGTAGAACAAAATTTGTTTAAAATATAGAAAAAATCAATAATATCGCCGTTTTTGATCAGTTCAGAAGGTATACTTATGAAAATCACTCAATACTACTTAATTCGTTATTAGATGATTATATCCGGATAAAATTTAAAATGAGTATGTTCTGTGTATAGATAAATCATTCTATTAAAATGTTATCGAACTGGCCTATTAATATAAATTTATCTGGACCTAATTAAAATACGGAAACAAAAATTTTGCCAAGTTATCTAAAGATTGTTGATTTCTATAGTTGTGGAGGAAATAATTTTCAAAAAAAATGACACATCACGGCTTTTAACCACTCGCCATCCATTGGGGTTCAATAGCCGATAACCTTTTGTATCTTCACAATAGCCGACAAATATCAAATCTTGCGACTTAGAGTCCCACTTTTTACGTTTCTCATCAGTGAACCAAATACACGTAGGTGACTTAAATCAGGTTTCAGTCCCGACCAAACTTCTTCGGGTATGTTTTTATTTAAAGCAGAACAAACGGATCTATTGATGACATATGTGGCATTGGTAACGGCTTCAGCCCAAAATTTCTTTGGCAAACCAGCATTTATTAACATGCATCGTGCACGCTCGACTATGGTGCGATTCATTCGCTCAGCAAAGCCGTTCTGTTGCGGGCTGTATGGCACAGTCGTTTGATGCTGAATGCCACTTGCCGTAAGTTGAGATGACCCATGCGTGCATGCCAAATATGATGTGCTAAAAAAATTCTATTTAGCTGGACAAATCAAATTTTAGCTTGAATATCGCCAACTCCTTCAACATTGAGCTTTTGTTTATTTGCGACAAATATTCCCTCTACATCTGATTCTCTTATTTTGCCAAACCAATCCTTGCGCATCGACATGTGCAAGCTTGCGCCAGAGTTAACAAACCAATCTGTTCTATTAATGGAACTTGCTGCAAACACATTACAAAACCCAACTTCTCTGTTTTGACTCTTTTTCTTAGCATTCACCCGGCAGTCAGCTGCTTTGTGTCCATATTGATTACAATTAAAACAACGAAAGCCTTTTTTAACCTCAAACTTCTTTTTTGCGTTGAATTCTTAATATCCTGTAGAAGTTTGGTTTTAATTGAATCCGATGTGATTTTGACGCCTAAGTTTTCAATGCCCATGATCATGGGAGCATATTCTTCAGGGAGGCTTGCTAACAACAACGTCCCAATCCATTCTTCGCTGGCATGTCTACCTCTTTCAATTTGAGATCCGTTGATACAATTCTACTTACATAATCTTCTATACTATCGGAAGTAGAATAACTAGTTGTGATCAATTGGCGCAACAATCCAACTCTCCTTGTGAGCCCTGAATCCCGAAAAGCCGCTTTTAGTTTTTTCCAAACCTCGTGAGATGTATTGGCGCACAGTGGTATAGGAAAAAAAAAGAGGGAAATAATTCGGTAACTTCTAAACGGTTAATCCGATTTTAATCGGTTGTCGAGTTTAGGTTTTGAATTTGGACCTTATAGGCCAACCAGGGGCCCGGCGGGGGGTCCTCAAATTAGGACACCTCGGCTATGTTAAATTTTTAAAACGATCCTATTTCTTCATTTAAGTTCCGATTTAAAAACAATTTCGTATATAGAATCTCCTCATCGAGCACTATAAAAAATTCGCATTTGAAAATTAAAATTTTAAAATTTTTACCGTCCTTACTTTAGTTTTTTGATAATAGCGGGTCCAAATATTCCCGATTTCGCCATTTTTTTTTATTCGCTTAACAACAAGTTTATATATCAAGCAGTGAAAGAATTATGTAAAAATCATGACTGAGTCCAAAGTTATAGGCATTTTAATTTAAAAAATTAAAAAAAGGCGATTTTTTGCCATTTTTTGGGAAAAAAGTATCTTTTTCTTTTTAAGTTATCTAAAAAGTTTCTAAGAAGATGTATATAGAATTTATACTTTTTGGAAAGCTGACTTTACATAAAGTCCATAAAAAATAGTGTTTTTTTGGATGGACCTGGTCCCCTCGGTATCAAAAATTTTTAGGTTTTGTTTCATTTCGTCAGCTTTCCAAAAAGTATAAATTCTATATACATCTTCTTAGAAACTTTTTAGATAACTTAAAAAGAAAAAGATACTTTTTTCCCAAAAAAATGGCAAAAAATCGACTTTTTTTAATTTTTTAAATTAAAATGCCTATAACTTTGGACTCAGTCATGATTTTTACATAATTCTTTCACTGCTTGATATATAAACTTTTTGTTAAGCGAAAAAAAAAATGGCGAAAATCGGGAATATTTGGACCCGCTATTATCAAAAAACTAAAGTAAGGACGGTAAAAATTTTAAAATTTTAATTTTCAAATGCGAATATCTCCTAAACTATAAGAGATAATTTACTACATTTTTTATAGTGCTCGATGAGGAGATTCTATATACGAAATTTTTTTTAAATCGGAACTCAAATGAAGACATAGGATCGTTTTACAAATTTAAGATAGCCGAGGTGTCCTAATTTGAGGACCCCCCGCCGGGCCCCTGGTTGGCCTATAAGGTCCAAATTCAAAACCTAAACTCCAATTCAACACCTCCTCTTTGTGCATACCAAATTTCATTAAAATCGGATTAACCGTTTAGAAGTTACCGAATTATTTCCCTCTTTTTTTTTCCTATACCACTGTGTGGCGTCTTCTATGTGGACATCCTGAAAAGCCGCTTTTAGTTTTTTCCAAACCTCGTGAGATGTATTGGCGTCTTCTATGTGGACATAATTCATTTCAATTCATGTCAATGAGCAAAATAATCTTTGTCTTGGCTTTGGTGTCAAGCTTCACATTTATACCAGTCGCTGGATATATTCCTTTCAATGTATCCCACAGTTCTTCATGCTGTATAAAAGTTACAATAAGTGTTGCACAAAAAGTGCATTATCAAAAGTAGAAACAGTGATGTCAGATTTTCTCACTCCAACATTTTGATCCTACGGACAATCATTTGAAGCGATATTGTTGATCTTATTTTGTTATAAATTAGTGTTTCACTACATTTTCTTTTGTGCGTTTGTTTGTTTACAGATTTACATCTGTAAATTCTAGCAACATAATACTTAATGTGTATTCTTGTTCTTCCCTTATATTGGGTACCCTACGGTCGGTCAGTTTGACTATTATCAAGTTTGTTAATATAAATTTTGTGGTCAATTCCTAGTTTAATATCGAGTTATTAATTGATCTATTTTTATTACAATTTTGAAATATTAAAAATGTCGGTCACGCCATTAAATGCGTTTATTAGAGCATCGGATGCTCTCACTGCATACCGCGTGAGGTTTGATAATTTAGATAATGAGTTGCATGACGTTTTTAAGTTGGAGATTCGGAAACGGGAGTTAGAAAGACTTTGTGACAAAATTAATACGACGTACTAATGAACCTCCAACAGCGAATTTGAATTTCGATAATTCAGAGCATAATCTGACGCTCCCTCCATGCGATATCGTCTCTTTCGTAAGGGATTATGCTTCTTGGCCCGCTTTTAAGGATTTATTTACCGCAATTTACATTAATAGCTCGCGGCTTAGCAATATAGAACGTCTTTGCCATTTAATACGAAAAACCGAGGGTGAAGCTAAAGCAATCGTTTCAAGATATCCATTAAATAATAATAGTTTTGAGTTATCCTGGCGCGATTTAAGTATGCATATGAGAATCCTCGTATGTTGGTGCATAACCAACTAAAGCTTTTATTTAGTCTTCCTACCTTTGACAAGGAGTCGATCACAGCACTCAAAACCTTACAGAGCGGAATCGATAGTTTTCTTACGGCACTTTTTATTTATAGTGTGCCTACAGATAATTGGGACCCAATTATCGTGTTTTATGTATTCAACGTCTACCTAGTTCTACAATTATTTTATGGGAACAGGGCTTTAAGGACAAATTAAGTTTATCTACATGGAAAGATTTAGATAATTTTCTGAAGCATAGAATTCAAACTTTGCAATGTCCTCAAGAAATTAAAGGTACAAACTAAACTAATATGGAAAATTTCTTGTATTTTATGCCCTAATCAGTCCCACTACTTGCGAAATTGTCGTCGTTTTAAAAGTCTTCATAGAATTTCAACAGTGAACTTCTGCACTAATTGCCTTTCGAGGACACATACTGCCAGAAGTTGCACCATAAATAATAATTATTATATATGCAATAATCGACAATAATCGGCGTTTGTTTGTTTACAGATTTACATCTGTAAATTCTAGCAACATAATACTTAATGTGTATTCTTGTTCTTCCCTTATATTGGGTACCCTACGGTCGGTCAGTTTGACTATTATCAAGTTTGTTAATATAAATTTTGTGGTCAATTCCTAGTTTAATATCGAGTTATTAATTGATCTATTTTTATTACAATTTTTAAATATTAAAAATGTCGGTCACGCCATTAAATGCGTTTATTAGAGCATCGGATGCTCTCACTGCATACCGCGTGAGGTTTGATAATTTAGATAATGAGTTGCATGACGTTTTTAAGTTGGAGATTCGGAAACGGGAGTTAGAAAGACTTTGTGACAAAATTAATACGACGTACTAATGAACCTCCAACAGCGAATTTGAATTTCGATAATTCAGAGCATAATCTGACGCTCCCTCCATGCGATATCGTCTCTTTCGTAAGGGATTATGCTTCTTGGCCCGCTTTTAAGGATTTATTTACCGCAATTTACATTAATAGCTCGCGGCTTAGCAATATAGAACGTCTTTGCCATTTAATACGAAAAACCGAGGGTGAAGCTAAAGCAATCGTTTCAAGATATCCATTAAATAATAATAGTTTTGAGTTATCCTGGCGCGATTTAAGTATGCATATGAGAATCCTCGTATGTTGGTGCATAACCAACTAAAGCTTTTATTTAGTCTTCCTACCTTTGACAAGGAGTCGATCACAGCACTCAAAACCTTACAGAGCGGAATCGATAGTTTTCTTACGGCACTTTCTATTTATAGTGTGCCTACAGATAATTGGGACCCAATTATCGTGTTTTATGTATTCAACGTCTACCTAGTTCTACAATTATTTTATGGGAACAGGGCTTTAAGGACAAATTAAGTTTATCTATATGGAAAGATTTAGATAATTTTCTGAAGCATAGAATTCAAACTTTGCAATGTCCTCAAGAAATTAAAGGTACAAACTAAACTAATATGGAAAATTTCTTGTATTTTATGCCCTAATCAGTCCCACTACTTGCGAAATTGTCGTCGTTTTAAAAGTCTTCATAGAATTTCAACAGTGAACTTCTGCACTAATTGCCTTTCGAGGACACATACTGCCAGAAGTTGCACCATAAATAATAATTACTATATATGCAATAATCGACATCAGTCGATGCTTCATTTACAACATTTAGAAAATTCTGTGGTTGAAAGACCTACTGTTTCGGAACAGAATTCTGGTGCAGTTCTACGACCCACTAACTCCCACTAAACCGTCACACACGTCCGATAATGTAACGTGCAATTCACAGGTATTTCATACTAGTCAAAATCAGTCTGTTCTCTTAGCGACAGCTGCGGTCACTATAATTCACAACAATAGGTTAGGCTAGGTTGATATGAGGATGTATACAACATCAAAACCGAAGAAATACACCTAGGCCACTATCGGGCCTGTTGTGAGCTCCTTATCACGAAAAAAAAGGGAACTGAATGAATTATTTTTCAATATTCAGAAACTCAGTTTCCTTAACGTAAATCTTAGGAATTATTTATTTATTTAAAATAAATAAATAAATAATCCCTAAGAATCTTCCAATCAGTGTTAGTCAGGAATGTTATTTCCGGAATAACATCACTTCCAAAATATTTGGATCTAACTTCGACGAATGCCTGGCAGTGGCAAAGAAAGTGCTTCAGAGTTTCACTGTCCTCTCCACATGCTCTACATTCGTCTGAATCCGCACGTCCAATTTTGCAGAGATGTGCTCGTAATCCTGTGTGTCCACTCAGAATACGTACCATCATACTAACTTCAGACTTGCTTATTTTGAGGAGATTTTTCGTCTTGCTCTCATCAGGTCACCCCATAGGATCTTCGTGGTTCTACCCACTGTTTCATTATTCCAAGAGGCCTTATGGGATTCTCTCACCCATATTTTTAGTTCAGCTTTTGTTGCTTCGAAAGGTTTTGCGTTTGTCAGCTTAACTGCCTCGAGCTCCCTTCCCTTTAAAGCTATTACAATGGCCCTTTTGTTACCGACTACTCCCGAGTGGGCTGGTAGCCATATGATGTGAACCTTACCTCTGAGAGAGTATTCAGTTACAGCTTTCTTCAATCCAATACGGTCTTAGATTTAGTTCTGTCACCTGATATCACCCTAATTGCCTTCTGGCTGTCGGTAAATATATTAAGCGTTGTGGGCGCCATATTTATTCTAATCCAATTTACTCATTCCGTTATTTATCGTACTTCTGCCTGGAAGCTTGTGTTATGATTTGGTAAACGGTGGTATATTTCTGTTTCTGGGTCTTCAATATAGAACCCCAGCCCCACTTTGTCTCCCTACTAGTATCTGCTCTAATGTCCCGCTTGACCAAGACATTCTATCTGGGATCAGCGTTTCAAAGTTTCCGACATATTCTGTGTCTGGTATACGATCAGGCAAGTCCGATGATTGTGTATAATCTTCAAATGTGTTCAGTATACATTGATGACGTGTCCTATAACCACTTTTGGCCAGTTCACCTAAAGTAAAGAGCCGTTCGGCTGTAAGCGCCGCCTCATATCTTAAATATGTTTCAATGGGTGGAATATCTAGCAACGTTTCCAGAGCCTTGGTTGAAGTAGTACACATGGCACCACTTATACCCAAGCAGCATGTACGCTGAACTCCCTATAGTAGTTTGATATTGCACTGTTTGTCTAAAGCAGTCCACCAGATTATTGAAGCATAAGCTAGAATTGGTCTAATTACACTTTTATAAAGCCAATTTGTCATGGTAGAACTAAGACCCCATTTCATGCCTATAGTTCTCCTATATATCACCCAGCACCGATGTGCCTTATTGATCCTATACTCTATGTGGTGTCTCCATTTTAATTTCCGGTCTCCATTTTAATTTCACGATATTTGTTTGTTAAGTGTTTAAATTACAAAACAAATGAAATTTTGTATATTTTTTTTTCGAAATTCATATCCGATTACGACTGTTCAAAAAAATAGGAGTATCGTTTATTATCTAACCTAAGTTAGATTAATTTCCCTTATTCGTAGTAAATATTAAAAATATAATATAAAAATGTTATATTTAGATGATTTTGAGCTCAGTTCACAATTATTTCATTTACAATTTTTAAACAAATCTTTTTTTGAAAAAATGTAATTTCAGACCATAAAGCATATAGTGAAACCCATAAAGTTTGCCAAGTAATGCATTTATAGGTGGTTTCATAAATGGATGAGTTTTTAATGCATCTTTAAATCTAAATGAATTCAGAAAATATATTGGAAGTCCATTAATCAAAAAATATTAAGCTAAACCCAACTTTCAAGGAAGTTGTATAATAGGAATGATTCATGATGGGTCTTGACAAAAAGGGTATGTTGTAGGTAAACATATTACCCCAAGATATGTTCTCATATTCCCAATAAACAAATTTGATAAAATGGCGTTGCTGTCGTATGAAAACATTATTGATTCCAAATTGGTGGAAGCTCGTTCCATAGGAAGTAGGCCATTACATGATTGTCGGCTTACTGATTCTAAAGCAAAACGTTAAAAAACCTTGCGTATAACATCTTTAAAGGCTTTATGAATAAATTACTGCATATTTGTTGGTAATCGGCCACGACATGTGTCATCACTCCCCGACAGCTGGTTCTACGTACCGGAATGACCCGAAATTTGTCGGCCAAGGGCTGTCAACCCCAGCTACAACTACACATTTTTACCAACGGAGCAACATCTTCCGGCATTGCTGCTCCGTATCTTATTGGTCCGTGCCGGAATCGAACTAAATCCCGGACCATGGTTCTGTACAGTTTGCCAGAACCGGTTGCACCATATGTCCACCCAATTACGGTGCAACGCTTGTTTGGGCTGGTGTCACCTCAGAAACTGCTCTGGACTAAACTATCATCGGGAGTGGTCGAAGAATTCACTGATCGCATCTTCAATGATCTTCCAGCTCCTAGCAAAGTACACCAAGCAGAGAGCAAGTTCCGCGAAACTGTCATCGCAGCAGCCCGCTTTATTCCTGCTGGTCGACTATCCATAGTGCGGCCGCACTTCCCAGCAGAGAGACTAGCAGACGAGCGCGATGACCTCCGAAATATCAACCCCGACGACCCACGTATTGTCCAGCTGAATCACGATATCAGCAGGTTGGTATCATTTGATCATTTGAAGAACTGCAACTTAAGCTCAGGTGTTAGTAAGTTGTGGTCTACAGTTCGGTCTCTCTCCAACCCGACGAAGAAGGATGACAGGGTCGCGAATAAGTTTGCAGACACCACTATTTCCGACCCTGAACGGTGCTCGCGTGCATTTTGCCAACTTTTTATTGAGCACCCAGGGAGAGATAAGGCGAAACGAAGTGTTGTTTGCAAACTTCACAATCTTCCAGTCTCGGACATTCCACAACGCTTCACACCTTCTGAAGTTGCAGAGGCCATCAACGCAGCCAAAACATCTAAGGCGATTAGCCCCGGAGGCATATCCATGCTGATGCTGAAACACCTTAGCGAACGGGGAGTATAGTACTTGACAATGGTTTTTAACCTGTCAATGAGCAGCCTCATAATACCCAATGCCTAGAAAAAGTGTAGTCATCCCGATACTGAAACCAGGGAAGAACGCGACAGAGGGTCAATCCTACAGGCCGATTTCCCTCCTGTCACCAGTTCCGAAGACTCTTGAGGCGCTCCTCGTCCCCCAGCTGTCCTGCCATCTAACAGCAGCTCGCCACCGTAAGATGCACAGCACCACCTCAGCATTAACCGCCATAACCACTCAGATCTAACAAGGCTTAGCAGAGGCCTTGTGAAATGACACTCCTAGTGGCGCTAGACTTATCGAAAGCCTTCGATACAGTCAGCCATACCACAATCTTCCAGGACATCCTGCAGTCCACCATGCCCAACAACTTGAATAGATGGATTGTAAATTATCTGAGTGGCCGTCAGTCGTTCGTTGAGTTTAGAGACAAATGTTCCAAAACCAGTAGAGTTAAACAGGGTGTACCACAGGGCGGCGTCCTACCACCTGGACGGAGGAGTTAAACTTGAACCTAGGCGTCGTAGTCGATGGAAACCAAATACCGACTGTGAACCACCCAAAGATTTTGGGGGACAGCCTGTTTACTTCCTCAGCTCATGCCACTGCAATTACGCACAGATTGCGAAGTAGTAACAAGGTCCTCAAAGTGCTAGCCGGCAGCACTTGGGGAATCGACAAGTAAACCTTGTTGGCTACCTACAAATCAATTGGCCGGTCAGTGGTCAATTATGCTGCTCCAGTGTGGTCTCCTTCGCTGAGTGATACCCAGTGGAGAAATATTCAAAACTGCCAAAATGCTGCCCTACGGACTGTAACGGGCTGCATACAAATAACCTCAGAGCACCACATACATGAGGAAACGAAGGTCCTCCCAGTCAAGGAACATAATGTCATGCTGACTAAACAGTTCCTCCTGGGATGTCACCGGAGGAGTCATCCCAACTTTAACATCACACATTTGGATGCTCCCCCGAGGCATGTCAGGAAGGACCTTCGTGTATACGAAGAGAGCATACGAAGTTATGTTCAGGATCCCTTAGATCGGAATTCGTATACAGCAACTTTGAACGACATTCATAGAGACGCCATCAATACCGCGGTTTCAGGTTGCCGCATGAATGTCGTTCTTTGAGGTCGCCCACCGCCATAGCAGAAATACAGAAGAACCTGCCGCGGAAAACAAGAGTTGCTCTGGCACAACTGAAATCGGGATGGAGCAACAGGCTCAACACCTACTAGTCCCGCATAGACCGTGCCGTCCCCAATATATGCCCAGCTTGTGGACATCCCCATGATACCCACCACATATTCAACTGTCCAGCCCACCCTACTTCACTTAGCCCAATGGATTTATGGACAAACCCTATTGAAGTAGCCCAATTTCCTGGCTTGGACCTAAATACAGAACCCCCGGATTAAAAATTTTATAGTTTAAGATGTTACAACAACATGTGTCATCAAGCCCCTCAAAACCGTTGTCGGAAAGACATTAAGTTCCGGAGGCTCATATACCCAAATTCTAAATAAAATCTTTACAAAAATGACTGCCACATATTAATAATATTTTAGATGAAGTCCTTTCGTTTTTGTTTTTATTTTAAAAATAGTTGAACTTAAATCGAATACTCCTATTATTTTGAACAATAGATTTTGTATATAAATTTTAAAAAATAAATATTTTTTTATATAAATTTCTTAAATATTTAAAATAACGATAATAAAAATTAGACAACAAGTTAAATAAATAAATTATAAAAATATTTAATTAAAAATCTAAATCTTTTACTAAAAAGTATATTCAAATTTTTCAATTTTTCACTCCTATTATTTTGAACGCAACTGTAAGTACTTAACTTTGTCTGTCACTGGTATCTTCTTGCCCATGAAGCAAGGTTCAGTATACGTAGAAATTTTTGTCTTTCTTGTGAAAAGAGAGATTTTCGTTTTTGCCAGGTTAACATTGAGGTTTCTTGGCTGAGCCCAGCTCAAGGTCGTATTCAGAGCCTCCTCAGCACTTTTACACAAGTAATTTGGATCCTTTCCCTTTTCTGATCGTCAACATAAGCACTACGTGCTCTTGGCGTTATTACTTCTACGAGGTAAAATATAAATAAATACAGAGAGATTATATATACAAATATTTTGTTTTATTTTCATAAAATCTTGAGTAATTGTGGTGGAGCTGAACACTAATCGCTTTCAGTCTGATGGCATGGAATATAACTGGCACCGCATTTATGAAAGCTTAAAAAAGCACCAAGTAAAAGAAACGGTGAAACATGGGGGTGGTAGTCTGATAAATAGTCTGATAAAATTGAATCTGAATCTTGGTAAAATTAGATACTATAATGAAAAAGGAGGATTATTTGAGCATTTTAAATCCAATATTCCAGATTTTGTGGAAGAATGAGCATATCCAGAGTCAGAGGTTATACTCCAACAGGATGGGGATCCGAAGCATACGGCAAAAATCGTAAAGAATTGGCTTTTAGCGCAGAATTTTCAAACGATGCAATGGCCAACTCAATGCCCGGAAATCAATCCAATTGAAAATTTATGGACTTTGTTAAAAAACGTCTTGAGCAATACGATAATGCACCAAGAAGTCTTAATGAACTTTGGTCGAGAGTACGAAGAAGAAGAAGTGGAATCAGTACAACACACTGTGGGAGCAATATACAATTAAGTGGCGCGAAAATAAAAAATAAACTTTCAGATTTTAAAAAAATTGTAATGCGGTTTAAGTCTCCGGTTGTCAATGAGCTAAAATGTATACAACATAATTAACATAACGGGTTAACACTAAGTTGAACGTGAACATTTTTGTATATTTAAAATTTCAGTATTTCGGAGTAGTTTTAATATCATTGAATATTTATGTCATTTGTTAGTATATAGTAGAGCCCTGCATGAGTAACTCTATTTGCTACACACAATGAGTGACTCATTGTCTTGCACTCAACTCATTATTTGTTTAGAATAGTATTTACAAAGTTTTGTTATACTCAAACGTTGTGAGTACTATCAAGTGAATGTGCAACTACATTCAAATCGAGTGAGTAAACAATTTGTTTGTGTTTAAACAATACAAAATAGATTGTTTGAATCGAATGAATCGATTCAAACTTTTTCTTGAATAAATGGTGAAAATTTTGAATGCTGTTAAAACTAGTTCCCGTAGCCCGAATTCGCTGAAATTTGGTAGTCTTGAGTACAATTGATGAGAACATAATATTATGTTCGAATATTCGAAATTAAGTTCGAAAATTCGAAGTTATGTTCGAACAAATTTTTATGCTTTTAAATTATTCTTTGAGTCCAAAAAACTAAAAAAAAAATTTTCGAAAATTCGATCTCATGTTCGAAAAAATTTAAAGCTGATAAAACCAGTTTCCGTGGACCAAATTGGCTGAAATTTGGCAGTGTTAAGTACAGATGATGACGCTACTATATTATCTTCGACTATTCGAAATTAAATTCGAAAATTCGAAGTAATATTCGAAAAATCTGTTAATTTGTCGAACTTGATTTTTTTTTTGCTTTCACTCGATTCACTCACTGTATAGAACTTAACTTGAATCACACAAATACTCTCATCACTTGTATCGTTTGAACTGAGTATTGTCTAACACTCATTATTTTTAAATATACTATTCATTTCATTCATAAAACAATGAGTGAGTCAAACACAGTGTTTGAAAAAAATCAAATGTTTTAATTTATTATTTAAGTCACTCATGCAGGGCTCTAGTATATAGTGGATAATTTATTGTTTTCATATAATTTGGGTTCCATTCGAGGCAAGTTGATAAATTTTATGTTGTAGTTGCAGTTCTTAGCAGTACAGCCGAGCAAAATATTTGGTAATTTCTTTTTTCAATATATTTCAACTTTAAAAAAGCTATTAGTTATCGGTGCAGTTAAATGCAGTTTAGATATGTACTTGTACTTTTAGTATATACTGTATAGTAAAAAAAAAATTTAGCTGGGAAAAAGTGCGAACTAATTTTTTTAGAAAATATGTCGACTTTGGAATATTAATAATTTCTGGTTTTCTGTCAAATAATGAATGAAGTTTTTGCAAAATATAGGATACTTTAGTTATATGTAATACTTTATTGTGAAGCGTCATTTAGTTATGAAGTAGAATAAATTTAAAAAAATTGGACAAGGTATCACAGTGGGACAAAAATGTGAATTTGGCGGAAATAAACTAAATCTTAAAAGAATCATAACATATGCATAGCAAAATAAAAATAGTTTTGTTTTTTCTCACAAAAATATATTTATACACTAAATCTGAATAAATCATCCTCTACTATACATTATATTAGCAAATGTGTTTTATTTCATTTAAACTCTCCAAAATTATATGTAGTGTCTTAATTTTTAATTTTACAGAAATCTGGAGTATATATTTAATATTATACCTGGGATTATAACAACTTTTACCCTAAAGTCAGTATATCATAAAGATAGTATTATGTCATTTAATATATTTCCATTTGTATTCTATTAAAGAAATATTTTTGTAAAGAAAATGTAAACAAAATACTTATGTATAAGTTGAAAGAGTAACTAAAAGATGAATTATTAGTTTTATATGTAATATTTATGTAGTTTTGTCAATAATAGATACTCTAGCAATTATTATTATTACTAAATTGGTATAAATTATAACCATAAATTCTTGAATGAAAAATATTTACTCTAAAGATTAAATATAAACTATTTTATGATGATTATAATATTTATTTTAATCTTATTTTACTTCTCATTACAAACAAATATATATATATATATATATATATATATATATATATATATATATATATATATATATATATATATATATATATATATATATATATATATATATATATATATATATATATATATATATATATATATTTATAAAAATATTTTCGGTCTATGCTGACTGTAGGGTGTAGGTCCAAAATGACATAAAAATACCGAAATATACTGTAGTTTTCAAAAAAGTTATCAATACGAAAAGAATACACAATTATAATCATATTACCACTAATTATAATATATTTACAAATGAGGTTGTCCAATATAACACCTTATAGCACACCCTGTGTTTAAGTACAAATCGATTATTAGCGGTATTTTTCCTCTAAGTGTAAATCCTAATGATTTACAACTTTAGTTTACATCTTTGATGGAAAACTATTATTAATTCAACGAGTAAACCGCTAACTGTATTTAAACTTTGTTTGCCGTCATACTTAGAAATAAGTAGTTGTTTATACACTCGCACAGTGGGGCAGAATGGAAATTTTTTGGAAATAAATCTGGCATTTCTAAACGGCTGATCCGATCGGTATAAAATTTGGCGTGACCGTAGCCAAGGAGTATTCGAGTTTAAGTTTTGAAGATCAACCCTGCAGATGCCCCAGGGACGGCGCTGTGGCGGCTCAAAGTAGGGTACCTACGACATGTAAAATTTTTAAACTCGTGCCATTTTTTTGTTTTTCACCCAAATACAAAGATTTATATTTATATTTTCTGAAAGCGCTCGACGAGATCTTGAAAAAACATGCTTGGACATACTACTTATCTCTTATAATATCCGAGTTATAGGCATTTAAAAATTTAGTGATACAAAATTTACCATACCTTGGTCCGCCTTTTTTTGAATACCGGGCGTAATTTTGGACCAAATGGACTCAATTTTTTCTTGTTAGTTAGATAACAAAATTTCCAATAATATAAATTTCAGATCAATATCATTTACAGATCCAAAAATATACGTTTTTTAATTTAAAAATTCAAAAAAATTTAGATTTTTGCCGTTTTTTGCCAAAAATGTGTCTTAACTCTTTTATTAATAAAATAAAATTTTCTTTAAGAACATATAACAATTTTATAGTTTTCTAAAAGGTATCTTTACGCAGAACGCTTTGGCGTAAAAAACTTGTCCTATTTTTTGAAAATGTTGCCACTGCGTCCTTCCGAATATGACTTATTTTTTATCAAAACTTCAACTTTGGGCGACATGTTCTAAAATCCCAAAGCTGGGATCAGAAAACTGAAAGCAGTTTTGGAAACCTCAATATGTTTTCTATTTACTCCAAAAGTATTTTCCCAGCCCTGAAAGAAATGTGGACCCTATGGGCAAAAAAGTAAAAAATCCCATTTTTGGGATTTTCATTCCTCTTTTTGGGAATTGCGGGAACCCTTTGACCTTTTCAATTTTTTTTTTTTTTGCATTTTCTTATTTGAAATGAAATATAACAAGCGTTGTTCATAAATAAAGATTTTGTCATATATTACATATTTGTTTAATTTCTAAAACTATGATTTATATCAAAATTTTAATAGGGTCGCAGATAGCTACAACAATTTAGTCCATATTTATCTCTTAATATCATTTTTTAGTTAGATATTGAAATTCTCGACCCTTTACAAAAAAAGTCAAGCCAATATCTCAATTGCATTCAAAAATATGTTCATTTAAACCTATGTCCTTTAATTTCATCTTTTTCATATTTTAGTATTAAGTATGACAGAACATACATTTGGTGTTGAATAAAATATTTGGACAATTTTTAAAAATTATTTAGTTAATTATTTTATTAAAGACTATAACATTGTATATACAATAAAAAAATTATAATTTTATTATGAGCCACGCACAACAACACCTAAATCACCCCACACAAACCACCTTTCCCGCCCACCGAAATATAAAACACAATTTAATACAATATCATCAGTTAGTATAATAGCTTTTTTTATTTGAACTGTTTATCTTAAACATAATACAATTAATTCTTACAACCTACTTATATAGTTAATTCCTAACACTACTTATTTTCTATAAAATAATCTGTCATATCGGTATACATATCCAGAAGGTAATATAAGTCCTTTAAATCTTCCTTGTTTTGAGATGATAGAGTTTCATAACAAATCCATCTTTTTCGCATAGTTGAAAGAACAGGATCAGAAGATAGAAGTAAACTATTAAAAATATCTTCATTCTGTGATTGCCTGGAGCATTTTCTTGAGCTGAATAGTTAAACATGCTTAAAATCTCGATTCCTCGCTTCCTGGGCTTCTTCTGTTAACTCTCCAAGTGGAAGAATATTCGATTCAATTATTATTTGACCATGACACAATACTTTGTGTACTGTTGGTGTTAGTTCCCTCTATGGATACAGAGATACAAGTAATTTAGAAATTTCAGATGTATATTCCCCAAATCGATTTCCATTAATTCTATGTTTACTATTCAGTGCCATTAAAATAGTGTTAATTCTTCGAAGCAACTCCTTGTCGATTCCAGTTATTTTTGAAGTAATTTCAAAATCACGAAAAAACCTTCTCGCCGTATTACCGTCATTTGTACTACCGCAACTTGGAAGTGGTTTGTCGATGTTTAATCCCATCTGAACTTTAAATTCTTCTTGGATTCTGCTTTTTTCCGGAGCTCTCAGTTCTTTCAGTTCTTTCAATTCTTCATTATTTTTTGTTGATTTAGTAAGATTCTCTGGCACACTTCTATATTTGAGGTCGTATGCTATGTGTAAAAAGTAATCCAAAAATCGTATTCTGGCATGAAGTGGTGAAATTCCGAAAGACAGGACTTCTTCATTAATACTTCTGCTTTTGTTAATATTTGAGAATTGCGACTTTTTCTCATTACATATTGAGCATCTCCAGAAGGAAGAAGTTTCTGTTATGGCATTGCTGACCTTTCCATCAATCATTGTTAAGCTTAGCTGATATGATACGTTAATAGAGAATTCCTTTATTTTTATGCAAATGGGCTCCAGTGCATTTATTTCATCTTTTAAATATTCCACTAAATCTTTTGTTGTTTTCTTTGACTCCTTTATATATTCAAATCCAATGGGTCTACAAAAATTTTTTGAACCCGGAGTTGTATTGATCCATATATCTTCAAATGAATTTCCGATGCTTGACGATGATGGATTAAGGGAATATGAACGAATTCGTAATGGCACTAATGATGACATAAATACACTTTTGTAGTCTGCTAATGTCCGACTTCCACAAGCTTGTTTGTATTCTGGAAGTGCTGATAAACCGTCACATCCCCACTTACACATTAAGACAACATCACAGTTATGAATTTTCCTTAGTTGGTCTTCTGAAAAGTCTGACACAATTCTTGATGCTGTGTTTTCGAGCAAAGATGATATATCAATACAAGCTTCCACATCATTAACAGCAATAGGTGATGGTAGGATAGTTTGTTTTTTTCCTGGATCGCCTTGTATGGTGGTAAAATATTGTGTCCTTTTTCATGCAGAGCTTTCCTTAATATTTGGTACTTATTTCGACTGAGACCCAGTTCCAACATAAGCGCTATTGCTTCCTCTTCAGTAAAATTTGATTGTGATGTTGGAGTTGGTATACTTTCCACAATTCGCTTAAGTCGTTTTGGTGATGCATTAGGAAGAATAGTTGCAATATGTACGGAATCCATAGGTTGGTTTTCCTTTTTCAGCATTTCGTTAAATGTATCAGCAATTTCCTCATTTGAGATTGAAAAAAGTTTTTGTGTGACCCTCTTTTTTTGACCTTGAACATAAGTCTTCGTATGACTTGCAAGGCGCTCCTGTTGATGTGTTGTAAGTTGAGATTTCCGTAGTAGTTTCCATCCAACTACAAAATTTTAATCGAAATTTCTTTTGATTTCCATCCACAGACTTACTTTTTACATCAAAAAGTTTTAAAAAGTTTTCAATTTTTGATATGCCTGTTTTGTCTACTTTTCTACTATATGTAGTTTTTATATAATTTGAAATGTGTTCAATTCTTTCTGGCCCTTTTGAAGATACACTCCATAAAACGGAACACAACTTTTCGTACTTTAATGTAATCTTCATTGTAGATTTATTAAATATGGTACTTAAAATAGTCTTTAATAAAATAATTAACTAAATAATTTTTAAAAATTGTCCAAATATTTTATTCAACACCAAATGTATGTTCTGTCATACTTAATACTAAAATATGAAAAAGATGAAATTAAAGGACACAGGTTTAAATGAACATATTTTTGAATGCAATTGAGATATTGGTTTGAAAATTTTTGTAAAGGGTCGAGAATTTCAATATCTAACTAAAAAATGATATTAAGGGATAAATATGGACTAAATTGTTGTAGCTGTCTGCGACCCTATTAAAATTTTGATATAAATCATAATTTTAGAAATTAAACAAATATGTAATTCTTCGAAGCAACTCCTTGTCGATTCCAGTTATTTTTGAAGTAATTTCAAAATCACGAAAAAACCTTCTCGCCGTATTACCGTCATTTGTACTACCGCAACTTGGAAGTGGTTGGTCGATGTTTAATCCCATCTGAACTTTAAATTCTTCTTGGATTCTGCTTTTTTCCGGAGCTCTCAGTTCTTTCAGTTCTTTCAATTCTTCATTATTTTTTGTTGATTTAGTAAGATTCTCTGGCACACTTCTATATTTGAGGTCGTATGCTATGTGTAAAAAGTAATCCAAAAATCGTATTCTGGCATGAAGTGGTGAAATTCCGAAAGACAGGACTTCTTCATTAATACTTCTGCTTTTGTTAATATTTGAGAATTGCGACTTTTTCTCATTACATATTGAGCATCTCCAGAAGGAAGAAGTTTCTGTTATGGCATTGCTGACCTTTCCATCAATCATTGTTAAGCTTAGCTGATATGATACGTTAATAGAGAATTCCTTTATTTTTATGCAAATGGGCTCCAGTGCATTTATTTCATCTTTTAAATATTCCACTAAATCTTTTGTTGTTTTCTTTGACTCCTTTATATATTCAAATCCAATGGGTCTACAAAAATTTTTTGAACCCGGAGTTGTATTGATCCATATATCTTCAAATGAATTTCCGATGCTTGACGATGATGGATTAAGGGAATATGAACGAATTCGTAATGGCACTAATGATGACATAAATACACTTTTGTAGTCTGCTAATGTCCGACTTCCACAAGCTTGTTTGTATTCTGGAAGTGCTGATAAACCGTCACATCCCCACTTACACATTAAGACAACATCACAGTTATGAATTTTCCTTAGTTGGTCTTCTGAAAAGTCTGACACAATTCTTGATGCTGTGTTTTCGAGCAAAGATGATATATCAATACAAGCTTCCACATCATTAACAGCAATAGGTGATGGTAGGATAGTTTGTTTTTTTTTCCTGGATCGCCTTGTATGGTGGTAAAATATTGTGTCCTTTTTCATGCAGAGCTTTCCTTAATATTTGGTACTTATTTCGACTGAGACCCAGTTCCAACATAAGCGCTATTGCTTCCTCTTCAGTAAAATTTGATTGTGATGTTGGAGTTGGTATACTTTCCACAATTCGCTTAAGTCGTTTTGGTGATGCATTAGGAAGAATAGTTGCAATATGTACGGAATCCATAGGTTGGTTTTCCTTTTTCAGCATTTCGTTAAATGTATCAGCAATTTCCTCATTTGAGATTGAAAAAAGTTTTTGTGTGACACTCTTTTTTTGACCTTGAACATAAGTCTTCGTATGACTTGCAAGGCGCTCCTGTTGATGTGTTGTAAGTTGAGATTTCCGTAGTAGTTTCCATCCAACTACAAAATTTTAATCGAAATTTCTTTTGATTTCCATCCACAGACTTACTTTTTACATCAAAAAGTTTTAAAAAGTTTTCAATTTTTGATATGCCTGTTTTGTCTACTTTTCTACTATATGTAGTTTTTATATAATTTGAAATGTGTTCAATTCTTTCTGGCCCTTTTGAAGATACACTCCATAAAACGGAACACAACTCTTCGTACTTTAATGTAATCTTCATTGTAGATTTATTAAATATGATACTTAAAATAGTCTTTAATAAAATAATTAACTAAATAATTTTTAAAAATTGTCCAAATATTTTATTCAACACCAAATGTATGTTCTGTCATACTTAATACTAAAATATGAAATTAAAGGACACAGGTTTAAATGAACATATTTTTGAATGCAATTGAGATATTGGTTTGAAAATTTTTGTAAAGGGTTGAGAATTTCAATATCTAACTAAAAAATGATATTAAGGGATAAATATGGACTAAATTGTTGTAGCTGTCTGCGACCCTATTAAAATTTTGATATAAATCATAATTTTAGAAATTAAACAAATATGTAATATAAGACAAAATCTTTATTTATGAACAAAACTCAATGAAATTTTCAACGCTTGTTATATTTGCCATTTCAAATGAGAAAATGCAATAAAAAAAATTGAAAAGGTCAAAGGGTATCCCGCAATTCCCAAAAAGAGGAATGAAAATCCCAAAAATGGGATTTTTTACTTTTTTGCCCATAGGGTCCACATTTCTTTCAGGGCTGGGAAAATACTTTTGGAGTAAATAGAAAACATATTGAGGTTTCCAAAACTGCTTTCAGTTTTCTGATCCCAGCTTTGGGATTTTAGAACATGTCGCGCAAAGTTGAAGTTTTGATAAAAAAAATAGGTCATATTCGGAAGGACGCAGTGGCAACATTTTCAAAAAATAGGACAAGTTTTTTACGACAAAGCGTTCTGCGTTAAGATACCTTTTAGAAAACTATAAAATTGTTATATGTTCTTAAAGAAAATTTTATTTTATTAATAAAAGAGTTAAGACACATTTTTGGCAAAAAAAACGGCAAAAATCTAAAATTTTTTGAATTTTTAAATTAAAAAACGTATATTGGTCCAAAATTACGCCCGGTATTCAAAAAAAGGCGGACCAAGGTATGGTAAATTTTGTATCACTAAATTTTTAAATGCCTATAACTCGGATATTATAAGAGATAAGTAGTATGTCCAAGCATGTTTTTTCAAGATCTCGTCGAGCGCTTTGTATTTGGGTGAAAAACAAAAAAATGGCACGAGTTTAAAAATTTTACATGTCGTAGGTACCCTACTTTGAGCCGCCACAGCGCCGTCCCTGGGGCATCTGCAGGGTTGGTCTTCAAAACTTAAACTCGAATACTCCTTGGCTACGGTCACGCCAAATTTTATACCGCTCGGATCAGCCGTTTAGAAATGCCAGATTTATTTCCAAAATATTTCCATTCTGCCCCACTGTGACTCGTCATATAGAAGCCTTAAAGACCACTTCTTGTGTGCATACTTTCTTAAGGTAAATATCAAATAAAGGAAGACAAACCTTCTCCTTTTATAAAAATAATAATCCTTTGTGTTTTATTCTTTTTGTGCATTTACACTGAACCATATCGGATTGACGCCGCTTCGAACCGAATAATTACATGCTCTTTTCGAACCGAGGATAAAACACGAAGAAGGACATACTCCAACGTGTGAAAGGAAGACTCCTTGCCAAGGAATTAATAAGCGCCCTTTTGTTGGAGATTTGTTTAAGCCTTAATTTAAATAAGGTTAGTAAATTGATATTAAAGTGATTGTGTCAAAAGGAAAAAAGTATATAAACATACATAAATACATAGTATGTATATACGTGTGTGTGTTTTATACAGAGCTTCGAATTAATCAATTCAATTTGAGCTTAATTCACCAAAATCTTAATTCAGAAATAAAATGTTTAATTTTCCAATCCTTTTTTTAATTCTCAGGAATTAATAGCTTAATTCAAAGGCTTTCAGTTTATTTTAATTCATTCATATACTGAATTCATTCATGTTTGAATTACATTCTGCTTTGAATGATTCAACTTTTCTTTAATTCAAATCTACTCCAAATTGAATTACGAAATTTTTCTTAAATTCAATTTGTAGTAGATTGAATGATTTGCAGCCAGAGTGCTGTATCTCAAAAACTAAAATTTAAACTTAAAAGATTTTTCAAATTTTAAGTTTTTTATCTCTATATAAAAGAGTGGATGCGTATAAGTTTTAAATAACTTATTTTACAGCTGATATTTATAAGTTTGTATAATAAGAAAGATAATTAAGACTGATAATAAACACAAATTCAGTGCACAAGAAAAATTTTCTATTTTTTAGTTATAACACTATTGCTGCAAATAAAGATATATAATATTTATGTACAATATACTAAGAAGCATACATACATATTATGTGACCATGACTTAATAATCGTAAAACATAACAAGTCCGTTGAAGTTTGCTTAGAACTGAATCGGTCCCTAACACAAAAGAATGAGCCACGGAACGCCTTTTGTGGTGCTAGCTTTTCCTTCTAAATAGTGTTCTTTTTAACGAAAGGGACTCTGATTAATCACAATTTGTATTCGTCAGTGTTTATTGTATTTACTGCAGCATAAGGATTCATCCGCTAAACAGAATTTCTGTAAGTTTTCATTATCATTCCATCCATATCCTATACATAGTACATTTGAATTTAAATTTATTTTACAAAAAAATAAATTATAATTTATTTGACAAATATTAAAGCATGTGTATATTAGGATTGTTCAAATAAATGTTTATTTTGAAAATAGTTCTTAAATAATATATTATTTGTTATATTTGGATTCTTATAAACCTTTCTTGTTCGCTTTTGCCTAGGAACCACATAATTGTTATCAACGACGGAGTCATAAGATGAAAATTCTAATTCACTCATGATAGAAATTATTTTTGAAAAATAATTTTTAATATGAAAAATAATTTGAAATTTTAAATTTATTTCAAATTTTAAATATTTTAATTCTGTTTATATGTGTACGTATGTATGTATATGTATAACGGTTGTTCAAACTTTTTACAAATGGAAATTATATTTCGAAAATATTATTAAAAGGCCCATAAAAATAACGTTTATAAAATTTTATAAATAATATGTTTCGAATAAGATTTGTCATTTATGTGAAATTAAATAGGGGCTATATTTATTTTAGTTTAATTTCATCTATAATATAGTGCTTGTTTTTTGTTTAATCATATTTAATTAGCTGAAATAAAAAAAATTGTATTTGTAAAATACTAAATAAAATTACTAAAAACAAAAGACCCCCCTAATGTATAAACATTTTTATTCGAATATTTTTCTTTAATCCCCTACAAAATGAATGAAGAAAAAACGATTAAAGCTATTTTGTAATAGATTTGAATTTGAAAAATTTTAAATCATTCAGCAAGGAATTAAGCCTTTAAAGAATGAATTATACAAGTAATGAATTTAACATTTTTAAAGTCCTAAGGAATTCAGCTTATAAATTAATTCGAATGAATGATTTTATAGAATGGTGAAGTAATAAATTTTAATTAGATTTAAAAAATTGAATTAAGGCTTAACAATTTTAAACCTATATATATGCTATATTCGGCTATGCCGAATCTTAAATACCCTCCACCTGTAAACTACTTTTTATGAAAACTCTTATAAATATTACTAAATACGTATTTAATAATTGTGAAAGTTTAAATTGTGCTTCCGTGAAGAGTGTACTATCATTTAGAAATCATATATACCTTTTATGGAGATATGGCCAATTATTGGCCAATCCGAACAAAATTCACAGAATTATTTATCGATAAAAAACACACTGTGTCAGATTTTATCCGTATATATTTATAATTGAATGAAATATATTGGAAAAAGTGACTTATGAAAATGGGCCTCATATGAGAACTAAGACCAATTATGCATTGATCCTAATTTAAAAAAAAAGATTTCTTATATACAAAAAATATCCTTATTCCGATATCTTTATTTATCAATGCAATGTGCGATTTTCTGAAGTGGATCTTATTTGACAGATATAGACAATTATGGACCGATCCGTAAAAAACTTATTTTTATAGCCTATTTTACACTACACCACTTTAAAGTATACCGATCGGCTTAATTATAATAATAATTCAATGAAATTTGGCACATCATCTTCTATGGTACCGGAGACGAAGCCTATTGAAAATGATTAACATTGGTTCATTATTTCACCTAGCCCCCTTACAACTGAACCCGACGAATAGGGCTTTTAAGTTCATAATTATGTTCAATATACTCGTATCTCGACAAAAAGCTACAAAACCAAGTTCTATATTAGCCTCGATGACTCTCATGAATTTTATAATTATAGGGTCTCATTTGACCATAGCCCCTATACAAAACCCCTTCAAAATTTGATTTAAATGTCCACAATTTTATTCAACAATAAACGGCTTAAGTATATCTGAGGCAAGGTACAATTCAACTAAATGCTCTCTTACGAAACTAAATCACATTTTATTTTTTTAACAGGAGTAGGGTATTATATGGTCGGCCTCGTCCGACTATAATTTCTTAGGTACTTGTTTTAAAATATCTTTATTTCTTAATTTTTATTTCTTAATTTTCCAGTTTTTTCCTACCGAGCACGTCCCCGGGTGGCGGATAGGGGTGGTGATGGACCATCTGTCCTCTCCCAGCTTTAATTTCACTTAAGATGAGGGAGGGCAGATTGTCCACCACCTGGGAATATTATATTCCCCGCGGACCAAAAAACTGGAAAAAACAAATATGGAAAATAAAAATAAAAAGATAAAAGTTACGGTGCAGGGCCTAAATAACCCAGTACCGGCGGCAAGTGTTGATCTACTCGCGAGTCACGCGTCGTCGTCATCCTGCAATCGTGAGCAAAATACTACTACAGAGGTGGGTACCTTGGCCTCCGTGGCGGACAATGCGTCAAGTGTACAGCATGCCACTGGCAAAAACATAGGGGTGAAAGAGAAGGATGTACTCGGAGAGAGCTCTAAGCTACCTCAGCCTTTAAATATAGGTGAGGGTTCCGACTCTGAATCCTCAGATGATAATAATAATACCATCATAGCAAATCCCAAACAGGACGAAGTAGAGCAAATGGTGAAAGAGGTGAGTGATAGCATAGCTAAACTACCTATTACTAAGAAAAGACTTTCTGGAGCACAGAGGAGGAAGTTGAAAAAGATGCTTCAGGAAATCATAGTTAGTCAATCCCACGACACTCCAAAGGAAAAATCGGACTCTCTCACAAGATCTGAGGCAAAAAGGATCAGGTCTCCCGAGGAGTTGACAACTAAGAATAAACCTAAGAAGAAAAAGAGCTCCCCGTCTTCTAATACACAGTCGAAGCCAAGCCATACTTCACTCAAAGGAATCTCAAGTGAGAATCCTGCGAATAAGGGTGACAACGCCAAGCCAGATATTCCGAAGACGAACACGTCGGCGAAATCAACCTCGAAGGTAAGGGTATCTCAAAAGAAGCCCCGAAAAACGAGGAAGGAGAAGCTAGACGAAGGAAACGGAAAAGAGACGCCATCTTACGCCAAAGTTGCCAGAAGTAGGCATCGGGACGATCTCTGCTATGCAGTTTACGATGCCGGTAATCCGACAGGCAAAATTCCAATAGACCAACAGAGTAAAATAGAAGACCTGGTCAACAATAAGATAGTGGACCATGCAATCGCTTCAAAGGGCAAACAACCAATAGAGAGCGAGAGCTGCGAGTTCAACATGGGCGTGATGTTGATGAGGTTGGCATCTCACCAATGTGTTAGCACCCTAAAGAACTTGGTGGAAAGTATCCCTCCTCCCTGGGACGGCGCTAGGCTGGGACTGACAAAAAGGAGCGAGTTTCCGGTGCTCTTAAAGTCCACTGTCTACATAAAAGGATGGGGCAGTAAACTGGCTAATGAACGTATACTGGAAATTTTTGGAGGTCAAAATGCTGAGCTGGCCGTGGAAAAATGGGATTTCTTTTACAGGAAAGAAGAACCTGAGGGAACTTTATTTGTAATAGGTATCGACCAGAAATCCATGGCTAGTCTTGCCAAGAATAAAGGTAGGGCTTACTTCGCCTCTAAAGCTGTCATATTCAAAATTGGGAAGGTGCCGATTGGAAGGGCTGTTACAACAAGCCTCGAAAATAACGTTGAGGAGTCAAATCCTAAAATCGAGGAATTTACCATTAACTCGCCAGAAAAAAGTGTAGTTGCCCTTTCCAAAATTGGGAAGGCGCCGATTGAAAAGGCTGTCAAAATCGACCCCGACAAGACACTAAAACACCTAAGACAGTACCCAAAGCATCATTAGCAAGTACTGGCAATGTTGAGGAGTCAAATCCTAAAAGCGAGGAGGAAATCACTCACCCGCTAGAAGACAGAACAGCAGTGCTCTCCAGAATTGGGAATGTGTCAATTAAAAATACTGCTATTCCTATTCCTGATAAGGACACCGCAGAGCCATCAACAGTACCCACTGCATTAATAGCCACTTCAGGCTACCCGGAGGAGTCAAATCCAAAAAACGAGGAGGTGACCACCAACTCGCTGGAAGACAGTTTAATGGATGACCATGATTGAGGTTATCCAAATAAACCTCCATCGGAGCGAGACAGCTAACAACGCTCTGATGGCTAAAACTAACACAGGTAAAATACATATAGCTTTAATCCAGGAACCTTGGACGATTCGCAACAAGGTTTCTCGATTAAATCACGTAAATTTCCAACTTTTCTACGCTGATACAGGGTCTCGCCCGAGAAGAACACAAGAACTTATGTTTTCTCCTTTCAACAGGATTATCAACATCGGATGCAACGGTGCTGAAACAAGGTCGTGGCAACACATTCCTTGCATCTGTTTACCTGCCTTTCGATTCTCCGACACTACCACCAACGTCGGATCTGATGAAACTGGTTGAAGAGGCACAAAGGAAAAATAAGAAAATTGTAATTGGTTGTCATGCCAACTCCCACCATGTAGCTTGGGGTAGTACAAACACCAATCGCAGGGGACAAGCCCTAATGGATTTCCTTAATTCTAACGACTTGATAACATTGAATTTAGGTGATAAAGCTACCTTCGTCAATAGAATCAGAGAAGAAGTATTAGATATAACTATATGTTCAGAAGAGCTTATAAACGAAATTCAGGATAGGAGAGTTTCGGACGAGCACTCCTTTTCTGATCATCGGTACATAAGATTCAAAATACTAAGGCCACCATGTGTGTGAAGTTCAATTCGAATTTAACTAGCAGAGACACAAACCACATTTTTTAACATTGCTCTTTTTGCAGCTAACAGAGCACTGTTAAGCATTTAACAGAAAGTACATGAAAAATTAAAAATAAACACTTTAAAATTTTCAGAAAATGAAAAACGAAAATTTCAGAACTTAAAAAAATATGAAAAATAAAAAAAATATTTTTTGAAAAAAATCAATATTTTAATAAAAAAGATTAAAAATTCTCTAAAAAATCAATATTTCAATAAGAAAAATGTTAAAAATTCTCTAAAGGATTGGTGTCCAATTTGGACAAATATGGAAATGCACACGTATACCACTATATAGGAGTAGTAGCCTAAAGGGTCCTTAACAGGATTCCGGTAGTCATATGTCTGGAATAGTTTTGGAAGCTTTTTAAAAAAATTTTGAAAAAATCAATATTTCAATAAGAAAAATGTTAAAGGATTGGTGTCCAATTTGGACAAATATGGAAATGCACACGTATACCACTATATAGGAGTAGTAGCCTAAAGGGTCCCTAACAGGATTCCGGTAGTCATATGTCTGGAATAGTTTTGGAAGTTTTTTAAAAAATTTTTGAAAAAATCAATATTTCAATAAGAAAAATGTTAAAAATTCTCTAAAGGATTGGTGTCCAATTTGGACAAATATGGAAATGCACACGTATACCACTATATAGGAGTAGTAGCCTAAAGGGTCCTTAACAGGATTCCGGTAGTCATATGTCTGGAATAGTTTTGGAAGTTTTTTAAAAAATTTTTGAAAAAATCAATATTTCAATAAAAAAAATGTTAAAAATTCTCTAAAGGATTGGTGTCCAATTTGGACAAATATGGAAATGCACACGTATACCACTATATAGGTGTAGTAGTCTAAAGGGTCCTTAACAGGATTCCGGGAGTCATATTTCTGGAATAATTTTGGAAGTTTTTTAAAAAATTTTTGAAAAAATCAATATTTCAATAAGAAAAATGTTAAAAATTCTCTAAAGGATTGGTGTCCAATTTGGACAAATATGGAAATGCACACGTATACCACTATATAGGAGTAGTAGTCTAAAGGGTCCTTAACAGGATTCTGGTAGTCATATGTCTGGAATAGTTTTGGAAGTTTTTAAAAATTTTTGAAAAAATCAATATTTCAATAAGAAAAATGTTAAAATTCTCTAAAGGATTGGTGTCCAATTTGGACAAATATGGAAATGCACACGTATACCACTATATAGGAGCAGTAGTCTAAAGGGTCCTTAACAGGATTCCGGGAGTCATATTTCTGGAATAATTTTGGAAGTTTTTTAAAAAATTTTTGAAAAAATCAATATTTCAATAAGAAAAATGTTAAAATTCTCTAAAGGATTGGTGTCCAATTTGGACAAATATGGAAATGCACACGTATACCACTATATAGGAGTAGTAGTCTAAAGGGTCCTTAACAGGATTCTGTTAGTCATGTGTCTGGAATAGTTTTGGAAGTTTTTTAAAAAAATTTTGAAAAAATCAATATTTCAATAAGAAAAATGTTAAAAATTCTCTAAAGCATTGGTGTCCAATTTGGACAAATATGGAAATGCACACGTATACCACTATATAAGAGTAGTAGTCTAAAGGGTCCCTAACAGGATTCTGGTAGTCATATGTCAGGAATAGTTTTGGAAGTTTTTTAAAACATTTTTGAAACAATCAGTATTTCAATAAGAAAAATGTTAAAATTCTCTAAAGGATTGGTGTCCAATTTGGACAAATATGGAAATGCACACGTATACCACTATATAGGAGTAGTAGTCTAAAGGGTCCTTAACAGGATTCTGGTAGTCATATGTCTGGGATAGTTTTGGAAGTTTTTTAAAAAATTTTTGAAAAAATCAATATTTCAATAAGAAAAATGTTAAAATTCTCTAAAGGATTGGTGTCCAATTTGGACAAATATGGAAATGCACACGTATACCACTATATAGGAGTAGTAGCCTAAAGGGTCCCTAACAGGATTCCGGTAGTCATATGTCTGGAATAGTTTTGGAAGTTTTTTAAAAAATTTTTGAAAAAATCAATATTTCAATAAGAAAAATGTTAAAAATTCTCTAAAGGATTGGTGTCCAATATGGACAAATATGGAAATGCACACGTATACCACTATATAGGAGTAGTAGTCTAAAGGGTCCTTAACAGGATTCCGGGAGTCATATTTCTGGAATAATTTTGGAAGTTTTTTAAAAAATTTTTGAAAAAATCAATATTTCAATATGAAAAATGTTAAAAATTCTCTAAAGGATTGGTGTCCAATTTGGACAAATATGGAAATTCACACGTATATCACTATATAGGAGTAGTAGTCTAAAGGGTCCTTAACAGGATTCTGGTAGTCATATGTCTGGAATAGTTTTGGAAGTTTTTTAAAAAATTTTTGAAAAAATCAATATTTCAATAAGAAAAATGTTAAAAATTCTCTAAAGGATTGGTGTCCAATTTGGACAAATATGGAAATGCACACGTATACCACTATATAGGAGTAGTAGTCTAAAGGGTCCTTAACAGGATTCCGGGAGTCATATTTCTGGAATAATTTTGGAAGTTTTTTAAAAAATTTTTGAAAAAATCAATATTTCAATAAGAAAAATGTTAAAAATTCTCTAAAGGATTGGTGTCCAATTTGGGCAAATATGGAAATGCACACGTATACCACTATATAGGAGTAGTAGTCTAAAGGGTCCTTAACAGGATTCTGGTAGTCATGTGTCTGGAATAGTTTTGGAAGTTTTTTAAAAAATTTTTGAAAAAATCAATATTTCAATAAGAAAAATGTTAAAATTCTCTAAAGGATTGGTGTCCAATTTGGACAAATATGGAAATGCACACGTATACCACTATATAGGAGTAGTAGCCTAAAGGGTCCTTAACAGGATTCCGGTAGTCATATGTCTGGAATAGTTTTGGAAGTTTTTTAAAAAAATTTTGAAAAAATCAATATTTCAATAAGAAAAATGTTAAAAATTCTCTAAAGGATTGGTGTCCAATTTGGACAAATATGGAAATGCACACGTATACCACTATATAGGAGTAGTAGCCTAAAGGGTCCCTAACAGGATTCCGGTAGTCATATGTCTGGAATAGTTTTGGAAGTTTTTTAAAAAATTTTTGAAAAAATCAATATTTCAATAAGAAAAATGTTAAAAATTCTCTAAAGGATTGGTGTCCAATTTGGACAAATATGGAAATGCACACGTATACCACTATATAGGAGTAGTAGCCTAAAGGGTCCTTAACAGGATTCCGGTAGTCATATGTCTGGAATAGTTTTGGAAGTTTTTTAAAAAATTTTTGAAAAAATCAATATTTCAATAAGAAAAATGTTAAAAATTCTCTAAAGGATTGGTGTCCAATTTGGACAAATATGGAAATGCACACGTATACCACTATATAGGAGTAGTAATCTAAAGGGTCCTTAACAGGATTCCGGGAGTCATATTTCTGGAATAATTTTGGAAGTTTTTTAAAAAATTTTTGAAAAAATCAATATTTCAATAAGAAAAATGTTAAAAATTCTCTAAAGGATTGGTGTCCAATTTGGACAAATATGGAAATGCACACGTATACCACTATATAGGAGTAGTAGTCTAAAGGGTCCTTAACAGGATTCTGGTAGTCATATGTCTGGAATAGTTTTGGAAGTTTTTTAAAAAATTTTTGAAAAAATCAATATTTCAATAAGAAAAATGTTAAAATTCTCTAAAGGATTGGTGTCCAATTTGGACAAATATGGAAATGCACACGTATACCACTATATAGGAGTAGTAGTCTAAAGGGTCCTTAACAGGATTCCGGGAGTCATATTTCTGGAATAATTTTGGAAGTTTTTTAAAAAATTTTTGAAAAAATCAATATTTCAATAAGAAAAATGTTAAAAATTCTCTAAAGGATTGGTGTCCAATTTGGACAAATATGGAAACGCACACGTATACCACTATATAGGAGTAGTAGTCTAAAGGGTCCTTAACAGGATTCTGGTAGTCATATGTCTGGAATAGTTTTGGAAGTTTTTTAAAAAATTTTTGAAAAAATCAATATTTCAATAAGAAAAATGTTAAAATTCTCTAAAGGATTGGTGTCCAATTTGGACAAATATGGAAATGCACACGTATACCACTATATAGGAGTAGTAGCCTAAAGGGTCCTTAACAGGATTCCGGTATTCATATGTCTGGAATAGTTTTGGAAGTTTTTTAAAAAATTTTTGAAAAAATCAATATTTCAATAAGAAAAATGTTAAAAATTCTCTAAAGGATTGGTGTCCAATTTGGACAAATATGGAAATGCACACGTATACCACTATATAGGAGTAGTAGTCTAAAGGGTCCTTAACAGGATTCCGGGAGTCATATTTCTGGAATAATTTTGGAAGTTTTTTAAAAAATTTTTGAAAAAATCAATATTTCAATAAGAAAAATGTTAAAAATTCTCTAAAGGATTGGTGTCCAATTTGGACAAATATGGAAATGCACACGTATACCACTATATAGGAGTAGTAGTCTAAAGGGTCCTTAACAGGATTCTGGTAGTCATATGTCTGGAATAGTTTTGGAAGTTTTTTAAAAAATTTTTGAAAAATCAATATTTCAATAAGAAAAATGTTAAAATTCTCTAAAGGATTGGTGTCCAATTTGGACAAATATGGAAATGCACACGTATACCACTATATAGGAGTAGTAGCCTAAAGGGTCCTTAACAGGATTCCGGTATTCATATGTCTGGAATAGTTTTGGAAGTTTTTTAAAAAATTTTTGAAAAAATCAATATTTCAATAAGAAAAATGTTAAAAATTCTCTAAAGGATTGGTGTCCAATTTGGACAAATATGGAAATGCACACGTATACCACTATATAGGAGTAGTAGTCTAAAGGGTCCTTAACAGGATTCCGGGAGTCATATTTCTGGAATAATTTTGGAAGTTTTTTAAAAAATTTTTGAAAAAATCAATATTTCAATAAGAAAAATGTTAAAAATTCTCTAAAGGATTGGTGTCCAATTTGGACAAATATGGAAATGCACACGTATACCACTATATAGGAGTAGTAGTCTAAAGGGTCCTTAACAGGATTCTGGTAGTCATATGTCTGGAATAGTTTTGGAAGTTTTTTAAAAAATTTTTGAAAAATCAATATTTCAATAAGAAAAATGTTAAAATTCTCTAAAGGATTGGTGTCCAATTTGGACAAATATGGAAATGCACACGTATACCACTATATAGGAGTAGTAGCCTAAAGGGTCCCTAACAGGATTCCGGTAGTCATATGTCTGGAATAATTTTGGAAGTTTTTTAAAAATTTTTTGAAAAAATCAATATTTCAATAAGAAAAATGTTAAAAATTCTCTAAAGGATTGGTGTCCAATTTGGACAAATATGGAAATGCACACGTATACCACTATATAGGAGTAGTAGTCTAAAGGGTCCCTAACAGGATTCTGGTAGTCATATGTCTGGAATAGTTTTGGAAGTTTTTTTAAAAAATTTTTGAAAAAATCAATATTTCAATAAGAAAAATGTTAAAATTCTCTACAGGATTGGTGTCCAATTTGGACAAATATGGAAATGCACACGTATACCACTATATAGGAGTAGTAGCCTAAAGGGTTCTTAACAGGATTCAGAATTTTTAACATTTTTCTTATTGAAATATTGATTTTTTCAAAAATTTTTAAAAAAAACTTCCAAAACTATTCCAGACATATGACTACCGGAATCCTGGTAAGGACCCTTTAGGCTACTACTCCTATATAGTGGTATACGTTTGCATTTCCATATTTGTCCAAATTGGACACCAATCCTTTAGAGAATTTTTAACATTTTTCTTATTGAAATATTGATTTTTTCAAAAAATTTTTAAAAAACTTCCAAAACTATTCCAGACATATGACTACCGGAATCCTGTTAAGGACCCTTTAGGCTACTACTCCTATATAGTGGTATACGTGTGCATTTCCATATTTGTCCAAATTGGACACCAATCCTTTAGAGAATTTTAACATTTTTCTTATTGAAATACTGATCGTTTCAAAAATTTTTTAAAAAACTTCCAAAACTATTCCAGACATATGACTACCAGAATCCTGTTAGGGACCCTTTAGACTACTACTCCTATATAGTGGTATACGTGTGCATTTCCATATTTGTCCAAATTGGACACCAATCCTTTAGAGAATTTTTAACATTTTTCTTATTGAAATATTGATTTTTTCAAAAATTTTTTAAAAAACTTCCAAAATTATTCCAGACATATGACTACCGGAATCCTGTTAAGGATCCTTTAGGCTACTACTCCTATATAGTGGTATACGTGTGCATTTCCATATTTGTCCAAATTGGACACCAATCATTTAGAGAATTTTTTGTATTACTTCTTTAAATATATTGATATTTTTAAAATTTTTTTTCAAAAACTTCCAAAATTACTCCAGAAATATGACTCCCGGAATCCTGTTAAGGACCCTTTATACTACTACTCCTATATAGTGGTATACGTGTGCATTTCCATATTTGTCCGAATTGGACACCAATCCTTTAGAGAATTTTTAAAATTTTTCTTATTGAAATATTGATTTTTTCAAAAATTTTTTAAAAAACTTCCAAAACTATTCCAGACATATGACTACCAGAATCCGGTTAAGGACCCTTTAAGCTACTACTCCTATATAGTGGTATACGTGTGCATTTCCATATTTGTCCAAATTGGACACCAATCCTTTAGAGAAATTTAACATTTTTCTTATTGAAATATTGATTTTTTCAAAAATTTTTTAAAAAACTTCCAAAATTATTCCAGAAATATGACTCCCGGAATCCTGTTAAGGACCCTTTAGACTACTACTCCTATATAGTGGTATACGTGTGCATTTCCACATTTGTCCAAATTGGACACCAATCCTTTAGAGAATTTTTAACATTTTTCTTATTAAAATATTGATTGTTTCAAAAATTTTTTAAAAAACTTCCAAAACTATTCCAGACATATGACTACCAGAATCCTGTTAGGGACCCTTTAGACTACTACTCCTATATAGTGGTATACGTGTGCATTTCCATATTTGTCCAAATTGGACACCAATCCTTTAGAGAATTTTTAACATTTTTCTTATTGAAATATTGATTTTTTCAAAAAATTTTTAAAAAACTTCCAAAATTATTCCAGACATATGACTACCAGAATCCTGTTAGGGACCCTTTAGACTACTACTCCTATATAGCGGTATACGTGTGCATTTCCATATTTGTCCAAATTGGACACCAATCCTTTAGAGAATTTTAACATTTTTCTTATTGAAATATTGATTTTTTCAAAAATTTTTTAAAAAACTTCCAAAACTATTCCAGACATATGACTACCAGAATCCTGTTAAGGACCCTTTAGACTACTACTCCTATATAGTGGTATACGTGTGCATTTCCATATTTGTCCAAATTGGACACCAATCCTTTAGATAATTTTAACATTTTTCTTATTGAAATATTGATTTTTTCAAAAATTTTTTAAAAAACTTCCAAAACTATTCCAGACATATGACTACCGGAATCCTGTTAAGGACCCTTTAGGCTACTACTTCTATATAGTGGTATACGTGTGCATTTCCATATTTGTCCAAATTGGACACCAATCCTTTAGAGAATTTTTAACATTTTTTTTATTGAAATATTGATTTTTTAGAGAATTTTTAATCTTTTTATTAAAATATTGATTTTTTTCAAAAAATATTTTTTTTATTTTTCATATTTTTTTAAGTTCTGAAATTTTAGTTTTTCATTTTCTGAAAATTTTAAAGTGTTTATTTTTAATTTTTCATGTACTTTCTGTTAAATGCTTAACAGTGCTCTGTTAGCTGCAAAAAGAGCAATGTTAAAAAATGTGGTTTGTGTCTGTGCTTGTTAAATTCGAATTTAACTTCACACACATAAGGCCACCACCAAAGCCGATAAAGTTTCGGAATAAGTCTAAAACTAATTGGACAATGTTCGGGACCTTACTAAAGAAACGTTTAGGTCAGGACACTTTTCAATGTCGAAATAAAGAGGATATAGATGCCAAAGTGGAAACGTTCACAAGTGCCCTGGTTGAATCGTTCGAGGACAGCTGCCCTCTGCGAGAGCGGAGATCTGCCCAGGAAAACCCTGGGTAACTGGGGAGATTCGGAACCTTGGGAAGACTCTTCGCAAACTATTTAACCGGGCAAGGCGTAAAAAGACCGCAGTATACTGGGATGAGTATCGTAATAAACTTGGTGAATATAAGAAAATCGTTCGAAAAGCCAAACGAGACTCCTGGAAACTTTTCTGTGAACAGGTAGATAGCGTAAATGACGTATCGAAGATAAAAAAGGCTTGAGGATATGGAGGAGACAATGAAACTCCTAATGGACTCTCATTTCCCACCCGGTATATCGAATAACATAGATGAACATAGATGAGCTGTCTGCTATGCAGAATATGTCGTAATACTTTTAAAGGGAAAGGATCCAAATTACTTGTGTAGAAGAGCTGAGGAGGCTCTGAATACGGCCTTGAGCTGGACTCAACCGAGAGGCCTCAATGTTAACCCGGCGAAGACGGAAATCTGTCTTTTCACAAGAAAGACAAAAATTTCTACATATACTGAACCTTGCTTCCTGGGCAAGAAGATACCGGTGACAGACAAAGTTAAGTACTTAGGTGTAATACTTGACCGGAAATTAAAATGGAGGATAGGATCAACAAGGCACATCGGTGCTGAGCGATATGTAGGAGAACCATAGACATGAAATGGGACCTTAGTCCTACTATGACAAATTGGCTTTATAAAAGTGTAATTAGACCAATTCTAGCTTATGCTTCAATAATCTGGTGGACTGCTTTGGACAAAAAGTGTAATATCAAACTACTACAGGGAGTTCAGCGTACATGCTGCTTGGGTATAAGTGGTGCCATGTGTACTACTTCAACCAAGGCTCTGGAAACGTTGCTAGATATTCCACCCATTGAAACATATATAAGATATTAGGCGGCGCTTACAGCCGAACGGCTCTTTACTTTAGGCGAACTGGCCAAAAACGGTTATAGGACACGATGTAGTTAACCTGACAAACGCAAAACCATTCGACGCAACAAAAGCTGAATTAAAAATATGGATGAGAGAATCCCATAAGGCCTCTTGGAATAATGAAACGGTGGGTAGAACCACAAAGATTCTATGGGGTGACCCTGATGAGAGCAAGACGAGAAATCTCCTCAAAATGAGCAAGTCTGAGGTTAGTATGATGGTACGTATTCTGAGTGGACACACAGGATTACGTGCACATCTATACAAAATTGGACGTGCGGATTCAGACGAATGTAGAGCATGTGGAGAGGTCAGTGGAACTCTGGAGCACTTTCTTTGCCACTGTCAGGCATTCGTCGAAGTTAGATCCAAGTATCTTGGAAGTGGTGTTATTCCGGAAATAACATTCTTAACCAACACCGATTGGAAGATTCTTAGGAATTACGTGCAGGAAACTGAGTTTCTGAACATGGAAAAATAATACATTCAGTGAACAATTTTTTTTTTATGAATTGGAGCGCACAACAGGCCAGATAGTGGCCTAGGTGTATTTCTTCGAATTTGATGTAGTATACATCCTCCTATCAACCTAACCTAACCCTAATTGGATATTTGCATTTAAGCTATTTTCGGAAGTGGTCCTTATTTGGGAGCTGTGACTAATTATGGACCGATCCGGAAAATATTTCGCAGGGTGTTTCATATCTACTATAAACACATTCAAGACTAATACTATACCGATATCTTCATTCAGTTATGAAATATGTGCGTTTATGTGGTTATCGGAAATGGGCCTTATATGGGATCTATGCCCAATTATGGACCGATCCGAAAAATATTTTGCAAAGTGATATATGTATACACAAAACATATTTATGTTGAATATTATTCCAATATCTTTATTTCTTAATTAGTTATTTGTATTTAAGTATTATTCGAAAGTGGACCATATATGGGAGCTGTGACCAATAATCGACCTATACAGACCTACGTTGGTAATATGATTTCTGTTCTTATTATATACATATGTGCAAAATTTCGTGGTGATACCGATATTTTTGCCGAAGTTATTAACGATAAATCTATTTCCGAGAATATGTACCTTTCTATGGGGGCTATGAGAAATTTTGAATCGATTGTTTTGAGTTTGAACATTTTTGATCCCTGGGTAAAGAAAATAAGGTGTGACAAAATTCATTCCATTATCTTTAGTAGTTTCTGAGAAAACTACTCAAGAATTAGGAAAAAATTAAATTTTTTCGAGGTAGTCTGAAATTTTTACTCATAACTTTTTACGTTGCACAGTGGTATAGGAAAAAAAGAGGGAAATAATTCGGTAACTTCTAAACGGTTAATCCGATTTTAATGAAATTTGGTATGCACAAAGAGGAGGTGTTGTCGAGTTTAGGTTTTGAATTTGGACCTTATAGGCCAACCAGGGGCTCGGCGGGGGGTCCTCAAATTAGGACACCTCGGCTATGTTAAATTTTTAAAACGATCCTATTTCTTCATTTGAGTTCCGATTTTAAAAAAATTTCGTATATAGAATCTTCTCATCGAGCACTATAAAAAATGTCGTAGCAGTAAATTATCTCTTATAGTTTAGGAGATATTCGCATTTGAAAATTAAAATTTTAAAATTTTTACCGTCCTTACTTTAGTTTTTTGATAATAGCGGGTCCAAATATTCCCGATTTTCGCCATTTTTTTTATTCGCTTAACAAAAAGTTTATATATCAAGCAGTGAAAGAATTGTGTAAAAATCATGACTGAGTCCAAAGTTATAGGCATTTTAATTTAAAAAATAAAAAAAAGGCGATTTTTTGTCATTTTTTTGGGAAAAAAGTATCTTTTTCTTTTTAAGTTATCTAAAAAGTTTCTAAGAAGATGTATATAGAATTTATACTTTTTGGAAAGCTGACTTTACATAAAGTACGGTAAACGAAACAAAACCTAAAAATTTTTGATACCGAGGGGACCAGGTCCATCCAAAAAAACCCTATTTTTTATGGAAAATTCAATTTTGAGCAAAAATTCTCAAATCGCATAGTCGATATCAAATTATAGTGACCTGTTTTATATGACCCAATATGTTCTTAATCATTTTGTAACGGGTTTCGATAACCCCGCCCCTGGTATGGATATAATAGGCAAAAAACCAAAAAATCCCATTTTTGGGATTTTTTAAAACTTTTTTGGGAATTCCGGAATTTCTAATAAGAAAATTCGAAATTTTTATTTAATTTTGGATTTTAAGTAAAAAAATCTACCTAACTGTAAAATTTCATCAAAAAATATTCATAAATAAAATTTTTATTGCAATTTGAAAAATTTGTATCTTCGCAAAAACTGAATAAAAAACATTTTTTATTTTTTTTTTTAAAAGTATTCGGCGAATTTTTTAAATTTTCAAAAATTATATACAGTTTTGAAAAATTTACAAAATTACCTTTCCATTGATATATAACATGCCTACCTAATGTTTTTTAAGTGACAAATTAATTAGGGAAAACTCAACATCTTTTAGAAAATTTACCTAGCACTATTATTTTCATCCATATATGTAACAAATTTAAGAGTTAACCTTATTTTTTTAAATCGGAACTCAAATGAAGAAATAGGATCGTTTTGAATTTGGACCTTATAGGCCAACCAGGGGCTCGGCGGGGGGTCCTCAAATTAGGACACCTCGGCTATGTTAAATTTTTAAAACGATCCTATTTCTTCATTTGAGTTCCGATTTTAAAAAAATTTCGTATATAGAATCTTCTCATCGAGCACTATAAAAAATGTCGTAGCAGTAAATTATCTCTTATAGTTTAGGAGATATTCGCATTTGAAAATTAAAATTTTAAAATTTTTACCGTCCTTACTTTAGTTTTTTGATAATAGCGGGTCCAAATATTCCCGATTTTCGCCATTTTTTTTATTCGCTTAACAAAAAGTTTATATATCAAGCAGTGAAAGAATTGTGTAAAAATCATGACTGAGTCCAAAGTTATAGGCATTTTAATTTAAAAAATAAAAAAAAGGCGATTTTTTGTCATTTTTTTGGGAAAAAAGTATCTTTTTCTTTTTAAGTTATCTAAAAAGTTTCTAAGAAGATGTATATAGAATTTATACTTTTTGGAAAGCTGACTTTACATAAAGTACGGTAAACGAAACAAAACCTAAAAATTTTTGATACCGAGGGGACCAGGTCCATCCAAAAAAACCCTATTTTTTATGGAAAATTCAATTTTGAGCAAAAATTCTCAAATCGCATAGTCGATATCAAATTATAGTGACCTGTTTTATATGACCCAATATGTTCTTAATCATTTTGTAACGGGTTTCGATAACCCCGCCCCTGGTATGGATATAATAGGCAAAAAACCAAAAAATCCCATTTTTGGGATTTTTTAAAACTTTTTTGGGAATTCCGGAATTTCTAATAAGAAAATTCGAAATTTTTATTTAATTTTGGATTTTAAGTAAAAAAATCTACCTAACTGTAAAATTTCATCAAAAAATATTCATAAATAAAATTTTTATTGCAATTTGAAAAATTTGTATCTTCGCAAAAACTGAATAAAAAACATTTTTTATTTTTTTTTTTAAAAGTATTCGGCGAATTTTTTAAATTTTCAAAAATTATATACAGTTTTGAAAAATTTACAAAATTACCTTTCCATTGATATATAACATGCCTACCTAATGTTTTTTAAGTGACAAATTAATTAGGGAAAACTCAACATCTTTTAGAAAATTTACCTAGCACTATTATTTTCATCCATATATGTAACAAATTTAAGAGTTAACCTTATTTTTTTAAATCGGAACTCAAATGAAGAAATAGGATCGTTTTAAAAATTTAACATAGCCGAGGTGTCCATTGCTTAATTTTGATCGAAATTTTCTGATTGGCTGGATGAATGTGTAGAAGTTGCTATTTGCGTATCAACTGTTGGTGCTCCCTGTAAGCAGTATGAGGATTTGAGCTCAAAATCAAAGAGGAAAAGGTTATCAACTTCACTAGAAACCTTATCTAACGAAGAAGTTTCGGACACTTTTAAAGCAATGTTAAGAAAAGAAAAACAGCCTTTGGATGCCATAAAAATTGCAAATATTCTTCCAACCGCATCACCAAGACGACTGAAAAGAATTGTAAAGAGTATACCCACACCATCATCTGATACAACGTTCACTGAGGAAGAAGCTATTGCGCTTATGTTGCAGCTGGGATTAAGTCGTGATAACTACATAACGTTAAGAAAGGCGCTATCTGAAAAAGGAGTGGATGTTTTACCATCATATGACAAAATAAATGAAAAAAAGAAAACCATTATACCATCTCCTATTGAAATAACTGATCGGAAGGCTGTTATTGGACTCGGCGCTCTACTCGAAAATACTGCTTTAAGGATTGCTTCTGACTTTTCTTCAGACCAACTAAAAAAAATAAATTCTTGTGATCTTCAACTCATTTGTAAGTGGGGTTTATCAGCACTCTCGGAATATAAACAAATCAACACAAGTGAATCATCTTCCGAGTATAAAAGTGTATTTATGGCATCGCTAGTTCCATTAAGAATTCGAAAGTATGCTGACAGCGATTCTCCATCAACCAGTTTCGATGAAATTTGGAAGAATTCGACTCCAGGATCCAAAGCTTTTTGTAGGCCAATAAGCTTTGAGTATATAAAGGAATCCAAAACAACAACGCAAGATTTGATAAATCGTATTGAAGCAGAAATTAAAAACTTGGAACCTATAACAATCGAAATAGAAAATTATTCGTTTAACATGTCCTATGATTTAAAACTTACAATGATTGATGGGAAAGTTGGAAATGCCATTACAGGAACATCATCTACTTGGTACTGCTACATATGTGGTGATAAAAAATCAGAATTTTCGAATATTTCCAAGCAAAGGTCAATAAATGAGGAAACATTACAATTTGGAATATCCCCCCTACATGCTCGCATACGATTTCTGGAACATTTTCTACATTTAGCATATGATTTAAAGTACAGAAGCATACCGGAAAATGCAAACAAAAGTGCAAATAACAATAAGGAGTTAATGGAAATGAGAGCCAGTGAGAAAAGAAGAATTCAAGAGGAATTTAAAAAGCGGATGGGATTAAATATTGATAAACCACTCACAGGATATGGAAGCACAAACGATGGTAATACCGCTAGACGTTTTTTCAAACATTTTGAAACTACTTCCGAAATAACCGGAATTAATATGGATTTACTGCAAAAGGTCAATATTATTCTAATGGCGATAAATAGCAAGCATAAAGTGAACGCAACAAAATTTGGAGAGTATTCTACAAAAGTTTCTAAATTGCTTTTGGAATTATATCCCTGGAAAGAAATGACACCTACAGTTCACAAGATATTATTCTGCCTTTAGGAGAGCTTACAGAAGAACCCCAAGAATCGAGGAATAGAGACTTTAAGCATATTCATCAGTTTAGCTCATGGAAGTGTTCTAGGCAGTCTAAAAATGAAGATATTTTTAATAATCTGATTCTATCTTCTGATCCTGTTTTATCTACTATAAGGAAACGTTGGATTTGCTACAAAATTTGAAAATATTCATGAATTTAAAGATTTACTTTATCTTTTAGATATGGACTACTGTGATACCGATTATTTTACAAAATTATATTAATTTATAAAAAAAATAAATAAAGACTATTTTTATATAAAATAAATACTTGTTAATTTTTTTAGGGATAAAGAATAAAAGATTAATCGTAAAAAGTGGCTGTAAAAATTCATAAAAATTTAGGTAGTAAAACATGCCTAACAAATGTATGGATGAAAATAATAGTACTAGGTAAATTCTCTAAAAGATGTTGAGTTTTCCCTAATTAATTTGTCGCTTAAAAAACATTAGGTAGGCATGTTATATATCAATGGAAAGGTAATTTTGTCAATTTTTCAAAACTGTATATAATTTTTGAAAATTTAAAAAATTCGCCGAATACTTCTTAAAAAAAATTAAAAAATGTTTTTTATTCAGTTTTTGCGAAGATACAAATTTTTCAAATTGCAATAAAAATTTTATTTATGAATATTTTTTGATGAAATTTTACAGTTAGGTAGATTTTTTTACTCAAAATCCAAAATTAAATAAAAAATTCGAATTTTCTTATTAGAAATCCCGGAATTCCCAAAATAGTTTTAAAAAATCCCAAAAATGGGATTTTTTGGTTTTTTGCCTATTATATCCATACCAGGGGCGGGGTTATCGAAACCCGTTACAAAATGATTAAGAACATATTGGGTCATATAAAACAGGTCACTATAATTTGATATCGACTATGCGATTTGAGAACTTTTGCTCAAAATTGAATTTTCCATAAAAAAATAGGGTTTTTTTGGATGGACCTGGTCCCCTCGGTATCAAAAATTTTTAGGTTTTGTTTCATTTATCATATTTTATGTAAAGTCAGCTTTCAAAAAGTATAAATTCTATATACATCTTCTTAAAAACTTTTTAGATAACTTAAAAAGAAAAAGATACTTTTTTCCCAAAAAAAATGGCAAAAAATCGGCCTTTTTAATTTTTTAAATTAAAATGCCTATAACTTTGGACTCAGTCATGATTTTTACATAATTCTTTCACTGCTAGATATATAAACTTTTTGTTAAGCGAATAAAAAAAATCGGGAATATTTGGACCCGCTATTATCAAAAAACTAAAGTAAGGACGGTAAAAATTTTAAAATTTTAATTTTCAAATGCGAATATCTCCTAAACTATAAGAGATAATTTACTGCTACGACGGAGGTTCTATATACGAAATATGGTTGGCCTATAAGGTCCAAAGTCAAAACACAATATATACTTTGTTGGGTCTCAGATGAATATTTCTTGGTGTTACACACGGAATGACAAACTTATATATAACCTCTATCACCACTGATGGTGTTGGAGGGTATAAAAAGCAAAGAAAACAACAAGTGTCTATTGTCAAAAAAGGGAATTTAATTTTACTACCAATTAATCTTAATTCCTATTGTGCGCGATTATATTTTATACAGTACCTTTTTACAGCGATCGGTACATTTATAATCAAGGCTGCGTTTGTTTACATGGACGGACAGCCATAATTAAAATTTGCATTTATTTTTAGACAAATAAATAAAATATAACTTTTCACTATTTAAAGAAAATTATTTTGGTGTTAATTTTTGAGTGAAATAAATAGTGATCAAAATAATTAGTATATGCATTTAATGCAAGTGTTTGTATTCCTAATTTAATATTAGTAATTGTGTTGCGAAAGATAAAATTCTTCTTCTTCCTTCATTTACTAATTTATTGTTAGTTACCCTACGGTCGGTCGATTTGACTTTTAAATAGTTTGTTGGGAAAGTTATAATACAAATTAAATTTTTTGTGATTTTTGAACGCTGCTTTCTATTTTTATAGTATTTTACCTAAATTAATCCAATTTTAAAATTGTGAAAAATGCCACTGACAGCCCTCGAACGTTTCACTCGTGCTTCAGACGCCGTTATAAAATTTGAGGCAAACTTTAATAATATACGCGAGAAAGAACATCACGTGTACTACTTCGAAGTTTTAGAAAGTGAATTGAAGATGTTTTGGGAAAAGGTGAAAATTACTTTCGATAAGTGTTTAGACGATCTTGAATCTTCTGAAGACGCTGAGCCAGAAGATATTCAAGTGGCTGAAAGTAAATTCCAGAGTACCCTTAATGTTTATGCGCGAAGTTCAAAGTCGATAAAAATTAAGATTGATGAATTGGAAGCAAAGACTTAGCCTAAAGATTCCCCTCATTCAAATAATGATTAAAAATTTGATAACGTTAGTCATAATCTACCTCTTCCGCCATGTGATACGGACATCTGCAACGGCGATTATCTCTCATGGCCTACATTTAGGGATCTTTTCACTGCTTTATATATTTATAACAGTCGGCTTAGTAATATCGAGCGATTATGTTATTTAGTGAAAAGAACAGATAACGAAGCGAGAGAAATTGTATCTAAATGTCCTAAATGTAAATGACTAATGCTTGTTTGGTTTGGAGACAATAACAGAGGAGAATAGTTCCTCATTGAAAAGGTTACAGGATCCAATTATCGTTTTTATTTGTATTCAAAGACTGCCATCTCAGACAGTGACACTATGGGAACAAAGTGTTAAGGACAAAACTGCCTTATCTTTATGGAAAGATTTGAACATGTTTTTGACCGAAAGAATCCAAACGTTAGATTGCATACGCGATTATATGAGTTCCAACACTGATAAGAAAGGCATTGAACGCAAGGAAAAGACACATGTTTCGAATACAAGTCCTACGAATGCTTGCGATTTATGTAGAAAACCGGATCATTTACTTCGTTTTTGTCGTCAGTTTGATAGAATATCTATTCCTGAGAGAGTTAGAACGGTTAAAAAATGTCATTACTGCTTGAATTGTCTAGCTAACTCACATGAAATTAATGATTGTTTAAGTGAACATCGTTGTTCTATTTATAATAAGCGGCACCATACTTCACTACATCGGGATTCTTCAGCTTCGCAAAACTCTAGAAATGCACTTCCTGAGTTATTAGATGACAACTCTTCTTTGGTTTAACGACGAAATGTTTGTAAGCATTATTTTTCATTTCGTCTACAACAAGGCACTACGTGCAAACAATTATTGTAACCTTTTACGAGGTAATATTATTAATTCAGCAAGAGTCCTTAGTGATTTAACCGGAGTCTCATCATAGCTCAACCAGAGTCTCTTAATGGCTCAACCAGAGTCTCATTATGGCTCAACCAGAGTCTCATCATGGCTCAAACGGGTCCATAATGACCCAAGTAGAAAAAACTGGAGAGTCCTTAATGGCCCGTCATTTATTTAGTTACAACACCTTAAGTGTTGCAAGGGGGCCGGCAATGTTTAAATACAAATCGATTATTTGCGGTATTTTTCCTCTAAGTGTAAATCCTAATGATTTACTACTTTAGTTTACATCTTTGATGGAAAACTATTATTAATTCAACGAGTAAACCGCTAACTGTATTTAAACTTTGTTAGCCTACAAGTAGTTGTTTATACACTCGTCATATAGAAGCCTTAAAGAGCACTTCTTGTGTGCATACTTTCTTAAGGTAAATATCAAATAAAGGAAGACAAATCTTCTCCCTTTATAAAAATAATAATCCTTTGTGTTTTATTCTTTTTGTGCATTTACACTGAACCATATCGGATTGACGCCGAAACACCCTGTATTAAAACGGGATATCCCAAAGTGCACTTATTCGATAGACCACATCTTTGACTAAAATATTGCTATACATATCTAATGGATCAGATCACAAATAAAGAAGATATGAAATAAATTCCGCTACATTAGGGTTTTCTCCCACTGTGCAACACCTTCTAAGTGACTGCCCAGCCTTACAAGAGCACAGACTACTTTATCTTGGTAGAGCTCTTTTCCATGATCTAGACTGTCTCAGAGATGCGTCACTAATAAACATGATCGGTTTTATTAAAAGCACCTGCTGGTTTACACGGCGACCGAACGAACCAAGTAGTCAACGAAATTAAGGAGGGAAACCATTCTCTCAATATTAGGGAATGGTAATTCTAAGGGTATCACAATGGGCCACGAGTGAACTCGTAGCAGTAAATTATCTCTTATAGTTTAGGAGATATTCGCATTTGAAAATTAAAATTTTAAAATTTTTACCGTCCTTACTTTAGTTTTTTGATAATAGCGGGTCCAAATATTCCCGATTTTCGCCATTTTTTTTATTCGCTTAACAAAAAGTTTATATATCAAGCAGTGAAAGAATTGTGTAAAAATCATGACTGAGTCCAAAGTTATAGGCATTTTAATTTAAAAAATAAAAAAAAGGCGATTTTTTGTCATTTTTTTGGGAAAAAAGTATCTTTTTCTTTTTAAGTTATCTAAAAAGTTTCTAAGAAGATGTATATAGAATTTATACTTTTTGGAAAGCTGACTTTACATAAAGTACGGTAAACGAAACAAAACCTAAAAATTTTTGATACCGAGGGGACCAGGTCCATCCAAAAAAACCCTATTTTTTATGGAAAATTCAATTTTGAGCAAAAATTCTCAAATCGCATAGTCGATATCAAATTATAGTGACCTGTTTTATATGACCCAATATGTTCTTAATCATTTTGTAACGGGTTTCGATAACCCCGCCCCTGGTATGGATATAATAGGCAAAAAACCAAAAAATCCCATTTTTGGGATTTTTTAAAACTTTTTTGGGAATTCCGGAATTTCTAATAAGAAAATTCGAAATTTTTATTTAATTTTGGATTTTAAGTAAAAAAATCTACCTAACTGTAAAATTTCATCAAAAAATATTCATAAATAAAATTTTTATTGCAATTTGAAAAATTTGTATCTTCGCAAAAACTGAATAAAAAACATTTTTTATTTTTTTTTTTAAAAGTATTCGGCGAATTTTTTAAATTTTCAAAAATTATATACAGTTTTGAAAAATTTACAAAATTACCTATCCATTGATATATAACATGCCTACCTAATGTTTTTTAAGTGACAAATTAATTAGGGAAAACTCAACATCTTTTAGAAAATTTACCTAGCACTATTATTTTCATCCATATATGTAACAAATTTAAGAGTTAACCTTATTTTTTTAAATCGGAACTCAAATGAAGAAATAGGATCGTTTTAAAAATTTAACATAGCCGAGGTGTCCATTGCTTAATTTTGATCGAAATTTTCTGATTGGCTGGATGAATGTGTAGAAGTTGCTATTTGCGTATCAACTGTTGGTGCTCCCTGTAAGCAGTATGAGGATTTGAGCTCAAAATCAAAGAGGAAAAGGTTATCAACTTCACTAGAAACCTTATCTAACGAAGAAGTTTCGGACACTTTTAAAGCAATGTTAAGAAAAGAAAAACAGCCTTTGGATGCCATAAAAATTGCAAATATTCTTCCAACCGCATCACCAAGACGACTGAAAAGAATTGTAAAGAGTATACCCACACCATCATCTGATACAACGTTCACTGAGGAAGAAGCTATTGCGCTTATGTTGCAGCTGGGATTAAGTCGTGATAACTACATAACGTTAAGAAAGGCGCTATCTGAAAAAGGAGTGGATGTTTTACCATCATATGACAAAATAAATGAAAAAAAGAAAACCATTATACCATCTCCTATTGAAATAACTGATCGGAAGGCTGTTATTGGACTCGGCGCTCTACTCGAAAATACTGCTTTAAGGATTGCTTCTGACTTTTCTTCAGACCAACTAAAAAAAATAAATTCTTGTGATCTTCAACTCATTTGTAAGTGGGGTTTATCAGCACTCTCGGAATATAAACAAATCAACACAAGTGAATCATCTTCCGAGTATAAAAGTGTATTTATGGCATCGCTAGTTCCATTAAGAATTCGAAAGTATGCTGACAGCGATTCTCCATCAACCAGTTTCGATGAAATTTGGAAGAATTCGACTCCAGGATCCAAAGCTTTTTGTAGGCCAATAAGCTTTGAGTATATAAAGGAATCCAAAACAACAACGCAAGATTTGATAAATCGTATTGAAGCAGAAATTAAAAACTTGGAACCTATAACAATCGAAATAGAAAATTATTCGTTTAACATGTCCTATGATTTAAAACTTACAATGATTGATGGGAAAGTTGGAAATGCCATTACAGGAACATCATCTACTTGGTACTGCTACATATGTGGTGATAAAAAATCAGAATTTTCGAATATTTCCAAGCAAAGGTCAATAAATGAGGAAACATTACAATTTGGAATATCCCCCCTACATGCTCGCATACGATTTCTGGAACATTTTCTACATTTAGCATATGATTTAAAGTACAGAAGCATACCGGAAAATGCAAACAAAAGTGCAAATAACAATAAGGAGTTAATGGAAATGAGAGCCAGTGAGAAAAGAAGAATTCAAGAGGAATTTAAAAAGCGGATGGGATTAAATATTGATAAACCACTCACAGGATATGGAAGCACAAACGATGGTAATACCGCTAGACGTTTTTTCAAACATTTTGAAACTACTTCCGAAATAACCGGAATTAATATGGATTTACTGCAAAAGGTCAATATTATTCTAATGGCGATAAATAGCAAGCATAAAGTGAACGCAACAAAATTTGGAGAGTATTCTACAAAAGTTTCTAAATTGCTTTTGGAATTATATCCCTGGAAAGAAATGACACCTACAGTTCACAAGATATTATTCTGCCTTTAGGAGAGCTTACAGAAGAACCCCAAGAATCGAGGAATAGAGACTTTAAGCATATTCATCAGTTTAGCTCATGGAAGTGTTCTAGGCAGTCTAAAAATGAAGATATTTTTAATAATCTGATTCTATCTTCTGATCCTGTTTTATCTACTATAAGGAAACGTTGGATTTGCTACAAAATTTGAAAATATTCATGAATTTAAAGATTTACTTTATCTTTTAGATATGGACTACTGTGATACCGATTATTTTACAAAATTATATTAATTTATAAAAAAAATAAATAAAGACTATTTTTATATAAAATAAATACTTGTTAATTTTTTTAGGGATAAAGAATAAAAGATTAATCGTAAAAAGTGGCTGTAAAAATTCATAAAAATTTAGGTAGTAAAACATGCCTAACAAATGTATGGATGAAAATAATAGTACTAGGTAAATTCTCTAAAAGATGTTGAGTTTTCCCTAATTAATTTGTCGCTTAAAAAACATTAGGTAGGCATGTTATATATCAATGGAAAGGTAATTTTGTCAATTTTTCAAAACTGTATATAATTTTTGAAAATTTAAAAAATTCGCCGAATACTTCTTAAAAAAAATTAAAAAATGTTTTTTATTCAGTTTTTGCGAAGATACAAATTTTTCAAATTGCAATAAAAATTTTATTTATGAATATTTTTTGATGAAATTTTACAGTTAGGTAGATTTTTTTACTCAAAATCCAAAATTAAATAAAAAATTCGAATTTTCTTATTAGAAATCCCGGAATTCCCAAAATAGTTTTAAAAAATCCCAAAAATGGGATTTTTTGGTTTTTTGCCTATTATATCCATACCAGGGGCGGGGTTATCGAAACCCGTTACAAAATGATTAAGAACATATTGGGTCATATAAAACAGGTCACTATAATTTGATATCGACTATGCGATTTGAGAACTTTTGCTCAAAATTGAATTTTCCATAAAAAAATAGGGTTTTTTTGGATGGACCTGGTCCCCTCGGTATCAAAAATTTTTAGGTTTTGTTTCATTTATCATATTTTATGTAAAGTCAGCTTTCAAAAAGTATAAATTCTATATACATCTTCTTAAAAACTTTTTAGATAACTTAAAAAGAAAAAGATACTTTTTTCCCAAAAAAAATGGCAAAAAATCGGCCTTTTTAATTTTTTAAATTAAAATGCCTATAACTTTGGACTCAGTCATGATTTTTACATAATTCTTTCACTGCTAGATATATAAACTTTTTGTTAAGCGAATAAAAAAAATCGGGAATATTTGGACCCGCTATTATCAAAAAACTAAAGTAAGGACGGTAAAAATTTTAAAATTTTAATTTTCAAATGCGAATATCTCCTAAACTATAAGAGATAATTTACTGCTACGACGGAGGTTCTATATACGAAATATGGTTGGCCTATAAGGTCCAAAGTCAAAACACAATATATACTTTGTTGGGTCTCAGATGAATATTTCTTGGTGTTACACACGGAATGACAAACTTATATATAACCTCTATCACCACTGATGGTGTTGGAGGGTATAAAAAGCAAAGAAAACAACAAGTGTCTATTGTCAAAAAAGGGAATTTAATTTTACTACCAATTAATCTTAATTCCTATTGTGCGCGATTATATTTTATACAGTACCTTTTTACAGCGATCGGTACATTTATAATCAAGGCTGCGTTTGTTTACATGGACGGACAGCCATAATTAAAATTTGCATTTATTTTTAGACAAATAAATAAAATATAACTTTTCACTATTTAAAGAAAATTATTTTGGTGTTAATTTTTGAGTGAAATAAATAGTGATCAAAATAATTAGTATATGCATTTAATGCAAGTGTTTGTATTCCTAATTTAATATTAGTAATTGTGTTGCGAAAGATAAAATTCTTCTTCTTCCTTCATTTACTAATTTATTGTTAGTTACCCTACGGTCGGTCGATTTGACTTTTAAATAGTTTGTTGGGAAAGTTATAATACAAATTAAATTTTTTGTGATTTTTGAACGCTGCTTTCTATTTTTATAGTATTTTACCTAAATTAATCCAATTTTAAAATTGTGAAAAATGCCACTGACAGCCCTCGAACGTTTCACTCGTGCTTCAGACGCCGTTATAAAATTTGAGGCAAACTTTAATAATATACGCGAGAAAGAACATCACGTGTACTACTTCGAAGTTTTAGAAAGTGAATTGAAGATGTTTTGGGAAAAGGTGAAAATTACTTTCGATAAGTGTTTAGACGATCTTGAATCTTCTGAAGACGCTGAGCCAGAAGATATTCAAGTGGCTGAAAGTAAATTCCAGAGTACCCTTAATGTTTATGCGCGAAGTTCAAAGTCGATAAAAATTAAGATTGATGAATTGGAAGCAAAGACTTAGCCTAAAGATTCCCCTCATTCAAATAATGATTAAAAATTTGATAACGTTAGTCATAATCTACCTCTTCCGCCATGTGATACGGACATCTGCAACGGCGATTATCTCTCATGGCCTACATTTAGGGATCTTTTCACTGCTTTATATATTTATAACAGTCGGCTTAGTAATATCGAGCGATTATGTTATTTAGTGAAAAGAACAGATAACGAAGCGAGAGAAATTGTATCTAAATGTCCTAAATGTAAATGACTAATGCTTGTTTGGTTTGGAGACAATAACAGAGGAGAATAGTTCCTCATTGAAAAGGTTACAGGATCCAATTATCGTTTTTATTTGTATTCAAAGACTGCCATCTCAGACAGTGACACTATGGGAACAAAGTGTTAAGGACAAAACTGCCTTATCTTTATGGAAAGATTTGAACATGTTTTTGACCGAAAGAATCCAAACGTTAGATTGCATACGCGATTATATGAGTTCCAACACTGATAAGAAAGGCATTGAACGCAAGGAAAAGACACATGTTTCGAATACAAGTCCTACGAATGCTTGCGATTTATGTAGAAAACCGGATCATTTACTTCGTTTTTGTCGTCAGTTTGATAGAATATCTATTCCTGAGAGAGTTAGAACGGTTAAAAAATGTCATTACTGCTTGAATTGTCTAGCTAACTCACATGAAATTAATGATTGTTTAAGTGAACATCGTTGTTCTATTTATAATAAGCGGCACCATACTTCACTACATCGGGATTCTTCAGCTTCGCAAAACTCTAGAAATGCACTTCCTGAGTTATTAGATGACAACTCTTCTTTGGTTTAACGACGAAATGTTTGTAAGCATTATTTTTCATTTCGTCTACAACAAGGCACTACGTGCAAACAATTATTGTAACCTTTTACGAGGTAATATTATTAATTCAGCAAGAGTCCTTAGTGATTTAACCGGAGTCTCATCATAGCTCAACCAGAGTCTCTTAATGGCTCAACCAGAGTCTCATTATGGCTCAACCAGAGTCTCATCATGGCTCAAACGGGTCCATAATGACCCAAGTAGAAAAAACTGGAGAGTCCTTAATGGCCCGTCATTTATTTAGTTACAACACCTTAAGTGTTGCAAGGGGGCCGGCAATGTTTAAATACAAATCGATTATTTGCGGTATTTTTCCTCTAAGTGTAAATCCTAATGATTTACTACTTTAGTTTACATCTTTGATGGAAAACTATTATTAATTCAACGAGTAAACCGCTAACTGTATTTAAACTTTGTTAGCCTACAAGTAGTTGTTTATACACTCGTCATATAGAAGCCTTAAAGAGCACTTCTTGTGTGCATACTTTCTTAAGGTAAATATCAAATAAAGGAAGACAAATCTTCTCCCTTTATAAAAATAATAATCCTTTGTGTTTTATTCTTTTTGTGCATTTACACTGAACCATATCGGATTGACGCCGAAACACCCTGTATTAAAACGGGATATCCCAAAGTGCACTTATTCGATAGACCACATCTTTGACTAAAATATTGCTATACATATCTAATGGATCAGATCACAAATAAAGAAGATATGAAATAAATTCCGCTACATTAGGGTTTTCTCCCACTGTGCAACACCTTCTAAGTGACTGCCCAGCCTTACAAGAGCACAGACTACTTTATCTTGGTAGAGCTCTTTTCCATGATCTAGACTGTCTCAGAGATGCGTCACTAATAAACATGATCGGTTTTATTAAAAGCACCTGCTGGTTTACACGGCGACCGAACGAACCAAGTAGTCAACGAAATTAAGGAGGGAAACCATTCTCTCAATATTAGGGAATGGTAATTCTAAGGGTATCACAATGGGCCACGAGTGAACTCGCTCGCTAGCGAGCACCTTCGTAACCTACCTACCTTGATCGAGAGTACGTATAAAAAGTGCCATAAAAGCAAAAGGACTTTGCACAAAATATTAAAAATTAAGGTTTTTTAAAACGTGCAAAAGTGGATACTTTGACTTTGTTGATAAATATGTTTTAATTAATTAATATTTAATTATCAGAATTTAATTTTGTTTTCCTTTTATATTGTTTTACTAAATATTTTAAATTAAAAACTTCATTATTTTTATTTTATTTTACTTATTTTGCATTTTTAAGTCTTATTTGTTAAACATGTATTCAGATTTGCTCGCCACTGTATTTATATAAAGGAAATTCCCTATATCCTCATTATAATTAGACAAACGAAAAAATAAGAGAAATAAAAAGTATAGTTTTACCTCATTATTTACCTATGAAGTAAATCGATATTAAAAAAATTAAAAATCACAAATTTCCCTTTTTCCATTTTTAATTTTTAATAACCTTTTGCAAAACATTTTTAACTGATTACGGAAAAATATTTATTTATTAAACACTTACAAATTTTACCTGTAGAGCAGAAAAAATCAGTCTTAAAGCACAGAAGTATGGATTTTTTGTCCCCTTCTGGTCAAACCTTCGCAACGGTACTTTGTTAATACATATTTCTGACACTTTAAAAGCTTTTGCTTAAGTATATTTAAAATGAAAATAAAAATACAAAATAAGTATTTTGTTTTAACTCTAAAATATTCTTAGTGAGAAACTACCTATGTATGTATTTAACATACCACTTAGAATTACCCCTAGCCACCGACTGCCCAAATGACTAGCTATTTAAACATGTGATTGTCTTAGGAGGAAGTCAATGGTTACCCCATAGATTACGAAGGGACAAACAAAAAGCTTAAGTTTCCAAAGGATACACTAAAGTGACGATTATCTTCACCTTCGTTTACAAAGAGTACATCCCTGACGAAAGACAAATTAGAGCCAACCAGGTGGTTAGACGTTAGTGGAAATCACTGTGTTTTTTCGGACGCATTGACTCTTTGTCGAACTGCATGGTACATATAAAATATTGTACTGTATACAAAATCATCTTAGTCAACGAAAATAAAGCCCACATTTCGTTGACTAAGATGATTTTGTTAAAATTATCATTATTTTGAGCCTCAAAAAAGTTATTTTATTTGAGTACTGTTTGGCATCAATCCAATTTGTCCAAGTTTTTATGAAAATAAAACAAAATAAAGTTTCAAATTTTATGAGACGTAGATCTCTTTTATTTAAAACCAAATATTACCTCGTAGAAGGTTTGCAGGTTTTTTATGTAAAAGATAATGTGCACGTAGTGCTTGTCGTAGACAACATCAATATCTTAAGACTGTGTAAAACGAACAAGCTTAATTTTTCTAAAAAAATATGGCTAACAAATGAACAATTGAACCGTTAACATTTTACTCGCTAGAACCCAGCATAAAAAACTCCGAAAAACACACAAAGGTGTTAAAAAAAGGAGTAAAGCTAAGATCCTGCCGAATATCTAATCATTAAATAAATCTATTAAATTTAAGATACAAGAGTATCCCGATAAAAATAGTTATAAAAAGGTTCAATTAAACATTGCCGCCCACCTTGCAATATCTAAAGCATATTGTAACAGTTTAATTCATTCGCAATATCTTAAGCCGAATGAAACATAGTTAGTTTTATGGCAGATCCATCAACTGTATAAATACTTAAATATTAGGCATAACGTAAATATATTTCAGTGAACTTATTTAGTGATAATCAAGTAAATTTATCTATAGTAGTATTTCAGTTCCTATTCGACCAAGTTGAATATTCCGGAAAGTTAATAACTGAATAAAATTGATTAGGATTAACTGGACCTGTCAGAATCCAGCCTAAAATCGTCTTATGTGCTAATAACGACCCTAATACTTTTCGTTGTATATCCGGTAAAATAATCCAAGGGTATAAGTCAGCGCCAATAAGGATGTCAATAGGCCGGCTATCAAAAGGATTGAAGTCTGCCAAACGAAGATTTGGCAATAATTTTTGAATGTCGGCGTTAACGGAAGACGAAGGCAAATTTGTCGATATTTCTGGTAAAACAAATGCATTTATATTTAGTTCTACGGAAGAATCGAAGTTAGATCCGATTTTCAAAGAACAAATATTTCTTGAAACTACTGATACGGTGTTATTGACACCAGAAATTTCAACATTCGTAGAACGCGCGGAAATATTAAACCTTTTCCGTAATCGATCTGTGATAAACGAGCATTCCGAACCCGGATCAATTAAAGCACGGACCTGATACTTATTGTTATTATGTTTTATATTAACAAATACGAATACTTGAGGGTTTGACGTATTCGGTGTTGGATAATTTTGTGGCGAGGAAGTGGTTCGTAGAACCGCGTCTGAATTCCGTTCAGTAGAAACAGAAGGCATTTCTGTATGCTGAATATGAAGCATAGAATGGTGCCGATTATTGCAAATAAAACAATTACTATTGACTTTACAATTGCTGACATTATGTGTCCTCGAAAGGCAATTAGAACAGCAATTATATTTGTTTACGGTAGAAATTCTTTCCATTATTGAAAGATTTTTAAACTTTCGACAATTTCGCAAAAAATGGGACTGGTTTGGACACAATATACACGATGGTTTTGAGGAAGTAGCATCGTAAGGATGTACTGAAGATTCCACATCAGTAGAGTTTGTCCCTTTAAGGTCGTGAAGACATTGCAATGTTTGAATTCTTTCCGTCAGAAAGTTATCAAAATCATGCCAAGTAGACAACACAGATTTGTCCTTTACACCCTGTTCCCATAAAATCAATGTAGATTTAGGAAGACGCTGAATACATATGAAAATGATAATTGGGTCCCAATTATCAGTGGGCACTTTATATATAGAAAGAGCCGTAAGGCAACTATTAACTCCTCGTTGTAATGTTTTAAGGGCAGTTATCGATTCCTTATCAAAGGTAGGAATGACAAATAGAAGTTTGAGTTGGTTATGTACCAACATACGAGTATTTTCATATGTTTCTTTCAAATCGCTCCAAGCTAGGTCAAAACTTTCATTAATTAAAGGATATTTTGTCACTATATCTTTAGCTTCACCCTCGGTTTTACGAATTAAATGGCAAAGCCGTTCTATATTACTAAGCCGCGAGCTATTAATATAAATCGCCGTAAATAAATCTCTAAAAGTAGGCCAAGAAACATAATCCCCACCGAATGTGTCTACATCACAAGGTGGTAGAGTCAAATTATGATCTGAATTGCCGGGATTCAAATTTACCGTTGAAGATTCATTATTCTTCGAAGCACGTTTAAATTTGTCCATTTTCTGATTAATAGAGCCTAAGCATTGAAAATAAGCCATATATGTGGTCTGATACTTTGAAGCAGCCACGTCTACATCACTAGATTTACTAGAGGCAGAAGTTTCGAAAAACTTCTGACAAGAAGTATAAGTTGTTCTCACTTCCTCCCATAATCGTCTTATTTCCTCGCTCTGAATCTCTAATGTATAAACGTTATGAATTTCCTCACCTAAATCATTAAACATCGCGCCGAAAGTAACAAGAGCATCCGATGCTCTAATAAATTCATTGAGTGGCGTAACTGACATGTTAAATATTCGAAAAATTAATAAAAATGTAAGGAAATTAAAATCCGAAGCTAAAAACTAATTGGCGACAAAAAATATTATAATTCGTTTAAAATGTTAATCAACAAACGTGGCAATAGCTAAACTAACCGACCGTAGGGTGACCAATATAATGGAAGAACAAGAATTAACCGTATATGTATTTTGTTTTTATATTTTACAGATGTAAATGTGTAAACAAATGAAGCACAAAAGAAAATATAAAAGCACTAATTTATTGAAATAAAAAAAAAAAAACTTTAACTTAAACTTTAACAGCATAAAAAACTCCGAAAAACACACAAAGGTGTTAAAAAAAGGAGTAAAGCTAAGATCCTGCCGAATATCTAATCATTAAATAAATCTATTAAATTTAAGATACAAGAGTATCCCGATAAAAATAGTTATAAAAAGGTTCAATTAAACAAGTACAATATTCTGAAAATAGAAATAGAAATGAAAATAGTTATTTGTATTTCGTTATTTATTATTTGTGTATTTTTGTCGAACTGCATGGTACATATAAAATATTGTACTGTATACAAAATCATCTTAGTCAACGAAAATAAAGCCCACATTTTCGTTGACTAAGATGATTTTGTTAATATTATCATTATTTTGAGCCACAAAAAAGTTATTTAATTGAGTACAATATTCTGAAAATAGAAATAGAAATGAAAATAGTTATTTGTATTTCGTTATTTATTATTTGTGTATTTTGTATTTTTATTTTCAAATATCCATTTTTCATATATATAAATTTTCAGTAAAATTTAAGTAAGTATATATTTTATAAGTAGCGATAGATATACCTACTCAAAAATTAAATATGGATAACATTGCTCCCAAGTTTTCAAAATATATACACCCTGTGTTGGTTTGTGAATTTGATCAGAAAAATTAAATTGCAAGATACAAAATTTCAAAGCAAATTGGAAAAAAAATTCAAATTTATTTGAAATTTTTTTAATTGATTTGTGTCCAAACTAAACAAAAATTGAATTGCTTTCAAATTATTCATGTTAAACTGCCATACTGTTAAGTTTTTATAGTTATAGACATATAGTAGCATATAGGCGAAAGGGATTGTCAAAGACCTATGTCCGATGTCAAAAACAAAAGCACAAAAATAAACACAGTTGTTCAAAAGGTACTAAATAATAAATGTTTTTTGATACGTTATTTTTTGTATGTTATTACTGGCATTTCATATACTAGTAAATGAAAATATTAGTTAATTAATTTTTTTCAGAAGATATCTCATCTTAAAACATATTATAAACACGTCTTTTTGTTATTTTTTTCTGTACTAATTTTTTCAATACGAAAAATTACAACTCTTCTTTTTTCAGTTTTAATTAAAATGAAATGTCAAAGAATTAAAAAAAATTTTTTTTCGTTTGTAAAACATAAATTATTATCGGGGTTTTAAAATACAATAAAAGTGTGCCAAAAAATAATAAATATTAAGTTTAAGTGATAAGAAAATATATTTAGTGTTAATATCCTCGCAATATCGCGAAGAAAATTTTGAGTTCTATGAGTGCGTTTAGTTCTCTCAAGTGTGTTTTATTCTCTCAGAACTCGTCTGTGTAAAGACAATAACAAATTTTGTTTGACAACCCCTTCAGTTTCGCTTATATCTCTACTATATGGTTATAGACAAAGTATAACAAGTAGTCCGACTCTCATATATAGAAAATTACTCTCCCACATCTACGAGTATCGTGTGAATCCGACTTTCTTGTAAGAAATTTAAACTTGTCAAAACACTCAAATGTTTAACTTACTATTTTTGACCACTTTTAATGATTGTACGCGAAATTACGGTTGTGCACAAAAAATCTGTAATTTTTTTAAATAATTTTATCACACAAAATTTTGTTTAATTTTCCTAAACTAGGAAAAAATATTTTGTTCTAATTATTGACATTTCATTTTTGTTGTTGTTGAATTTTAATTTACAGAGTTTAAATTTTTGGTATTGAAAATTCGAACAAATTTAAAATTGAAGCATGGAGCCGAATAAGGGCGTATAAACCATTTGGGAAATTTTACAGGAGACGATAAAAACATCATAAAACTTTAAAATCGGCATTTTTTCCTACTTTTTTCACATATATGCATAAATATAACTCACATCTATCCCTGTGCTAAAACTCAGTAAAAAATTCGAGTCACAACTTGCCAAAATTAATACTTGAAATTTTGCTAAAATGGAATCCATATATTTTAGTTGAAAGTATATATAAATAAATGTTATTTTTATATACTTCTTAATTATTTTATTATATAAAATTGGACAGCCTCAACATAACAGTCTAGAGCATTATTTGCTAAAGTTTCAAGGACATCCTTCATTATCCTTATAAGTAATTAAAACAAAAACCAAAAAAAAATATATTTTTTAGTATTTTTATACATACATACTTATATGTATTTTTAATTTATTAAACAGGAACACCAAATTAGATATTTCTCTACTAGATTTATATTAAAAACGCCTACTATACCAAAAAAATCGCACCTTATTGCGTTATTGTCAAAATCAGCGAACCACATTATTATCTTAGTTCATTATCAAATTGGATAGGACCTCTTTAACTAAAATAATCCGAAAATAACAAGATATAATAATTTTTTAAAATATAACTATAGTTATGGATATACGCCCTTCTTCTTGTCCACACTTTCATACTTAAATAATTCATTCAATAATAATCTTTTTTGCAATATAATTAAAAAATTAATAAATTTGAAATGTTTTCCAACCATTCTGCAAATTTGGTGCAATTAGAATTAAAATTTATACGATTTTTTACAGAAAAATACATTAAATTGCTAATATTTTTTACCCAAAAAAATAAATAGTATTTAAAAATCGTGCTTTTAAAACTATCTATTTTAGCGAAAAATTTATATTTTTCAATTTATTTTTTATGAATAGATGTAAAAAGGTTAGTTTAATATAATTATGCGAAAAAACGCGATTTTGAAAAGGTGGTCTTTACGCCCTTATTCGCATCCATGCTTCAATTGTAATTTTTTTATAAAACTAGGGAATGGTAATCGACTTCGATTATGACCATTAATCGGTTATTGCTGTAAAAAATCGATTATTTTGTGATCGATTCTACACTCCCAATTTTATACTGAAATCGATTTTCTGCATCAATTAATCGAAAATAAAAAAGCACAACAACCTATACGTATAGCGATACAATTCTACACAAACAGTTTTATGTGAACCATGGCATAGCTCTGATAAATTTCATGAAAAGTAATAAACTTCATGGAAACTATAATCGTGTTGTTACCCCTCTTGAAATTTATTTTGCTCTGTTTTAGAACGATTTTCAATATAGGTATTTTGAGTCTAGCGATAACCATTCGTAAGCTGGACCAATTTTAAAAAAGGTATTTTCTAATTATTTTTTAAATTTTAGTATCTCTAAGTCCGGCAGTTCTTGACGATAGAGCTGAAAATTTGTGTCTGGCTACTATACAATAGTACTAACTTTGGTGCAAATTTCATCCAAATCGATTTTTTGAGTTGGGCCACATGACATGAAATTGTCCATATATATTTTTGATACAATATATATGGGTTATCATTTGTAAGGCCGCATCCAATGGTGACAGATCATAAATAACGGTCTCCTTATAATTGTCATATTCCAAACAAAATATGTATATAATTGTAAGGTTTTTATAAAAATAAAAAAGCACAACATTATCAAGTTTTGTACACTGCACTATGGTTCGGACGACCACTTTCTTTGGCCAAAACTTTTTTTATGTCGCATTTTAACAAATTTTTCAATGCAGTATTGTAGGCCACACTTCGGAGCTATAGAAAATGTTTTTTTTTTCATCAACATTAAATTACTCTTTAATAACAAGCCACTAAAGTTGCTTTTTTTCATACGTTTTTACGTTTTTTTAAATTAAAAAAAAAATTATTTCGAAAAAATTATTGACATGTTATTCCAGAATTACAAACTTACGGATCTGTATTTATCCCCCATAATTCATTTCTTACATTCTCATTTATACTTTATCTCAAAAACTCTTAGAAGTGTGAGTGATAAAAATGGCATATATTCACCAAGATTTAAGATTATTGCAATGTAATTTTTAATATTTTCGTGACATTGTTAGAGTGTTGTAAGGAAGACCAGTAAAATTTTTTATATAAAAAATAACTACAACTCTAATTATCCAATTTTTTCCTCCTAATTTAACCCTTTTTTAGAATTTTCATTCTTTATGAATAATTCAAAAATTCTACGTCCTAGATTTTTTTAATATTTTTCTGGACTTACATGGCCAAAATAAAGAAATTCATTTATATCATGAGCAAAATAAACTAGTGTAACTAACGTAAAAAGCTGACCCCAAAAGAATACGTAAAACATGGATGTTTGGTATAACTTCTTAAATCTTTGCGATCACCAACTTCATATAAGCTTTTAAAAAAAGTCCGACCTCTTCCCAGTATGAAACTTTAAGAATCTGTTTGTCGGAAATAGTGGGATTTTATTCCAACTGGCAATATTTTGCGAATTTTTGCGATTTTCGGGAAAATTGACATTTTGTTATAAAGTGGTATTTTCTTTAAATATTCCAAAATTTAACACATATTGTTAAATATTGGAGAATAAAAATTTAAAGTTGGATAGTAATTTATAACTATAATATTGCTTAATTTAATTAATAACTTAAATTTATGTTTTCGATAAATTTGAAATATATCTAAAGGTTTAAACAGGGTGCACTTATAAGGTGAAGTCAATTCTACAAAAACAACAAAAGTAGATACTTCTGTCAAAAAATCTACATGTTGCCACCGTGTTTTTTTTTTTTAATTTACCTTACAAAAAGACAATCCCACATGCCCAAAAATCTCTTCACGTAAAGTAAATATGTATTATAAGATAAAATTTATTAAAAATTATACATGAATTGAAAAATTATTCACAAACAAAATTTTTATTTTATAAACGGTATTTTGTATGGAAATTTTGTTTTATAAACCTTTTATAAAATAAAAATGTTGTTTGTGAATAAGGGGATTAGAAAATTTATTATTATTTACTTATTAAAAAAGTAAATAAATTATAAATTAAAATAACAAAAAATTAGTATTAGATTACAAAATTGTAAGTAGTAGCAAAATTACAAATTATATAGATATTATTTTTTATCAGTCAATATTGGGAACTTATAATACCGTGTAGGTCTCTACTATTGCACAGTGGAGCAGAATCGAAATTTTTTGGAAATAAATCTGGCATTTCTAAACGGCTGATCCGATCGGAATAAAATTTGGCGTGAGCGTAGCCAAGGAGTATTCGAGTTTAAGTTTTGAAGATGCCCCAGGGACGGCACTGTGGCTCAAAGTAGGGTACCTACGACATGTAAAATTTTTAATCTCGTGCCATTTTGTTTTTCATCCAAATACAAAGATTTTTATATTTTCTGTAAGCGCTCGACGAGATCTTGAAAAAACATGCATACTACTTATCTCTTATAATATCCGAGTTATAGGCATTTAAAAATTTAGTGATACAAAATTTACCATACCTTAACCTGCCTTTTTTGAACACCGGGCGCAATTTTGGACCAAATGGACTCAATTTTTTCTTGTTAGTTAGACAACAAAATTTCCAATAATATACAAAAAATTTCAGATCAATATCATTTACAGATCCAAAAATATACGTTTTTTAATTTAAAAATTCAAAAAATTTTAGATTTTTGCCGTTTTTTTTGCCAAAAATGTGTCTTAACTTTTTTATTAATAAAATAAAATTTTCTTTAAGAACATATAACAATTTTATAGTTTTCTAAAAGGTATCTTTACGCAGAACGCTTTGGCGTAAAAAACTTGTCCTATTTTTTGAAAATGTTGCCACTGCGTCCTTCCGAATATGACCTATTTTTTATCAAAACTTCAACTTTGGGCGACATGTTCTAAAATCCCAAAGCTGGGATCAGAAAACTGAAAGCAGTTTTGGAAACCTCAATATGTTTTCTATTTACAGTATTCTATTTAAAGTATTTTCCCAGCCCTGAAAGAAATGTGGTCCCTATGGGCAAAAAAGTAAAAAATCCCATTTTTGGGATTTTCATTCCTATTTTTGGGAATTGCGGGATGCCCTTTGACCTTTTCAATTTTTTTTTTGCATTTTCTTATTTGAAATGACAAATTTAACAAGCGTTGAAAATTTCATTGAGTTTTGTTCATAAATAAAGAGTTTTTGGGTCGCAGATATCTACAACAATTTAGTCCATATTTATCCCTTAATATCTTTCTTTAGTTTGATATGGAAATTCTCGATTCTTTACAAAAATTTTCAAGCCAATATCTCAATTACATTCAAAAATATGTTCATTTAAACCTGTATCCTTTAATTTCATATTTTTCATATTTTAGTATTAAATATGACAGAACATATTTAAATCTTATATTTACCTATTTTCTATTTGTTTGCTTATCCTTATAATTGAAAGGTCCTATTATGCTTAAATTTTCAGAAATTTATAACTATTTTTTACCTAAATTTTTTCGACAGATCATTTCGTTCTGTTTCGTTTATGATCATGTAGGTAAAAATATACAGGTAATGATAATTTCGATTCATTCACTAATAAGAAATATCAATGAATGAATTACAGGTTATAGTAATATAGTCCTAAATGTTAATAGGTAGACAATTCGTAATTTTTTACTTTGGAATACCTGTATCGGAAATGACAAGAATTGGTATATAAGTAAACTTCTCAGATTTTAAGTACCATATTTAATAAATCTACAATGAAGATTACATTAAAGTACGAAGAGTTGTGTTCCGTTTTATGAAGTGTATCTTCAAAAGGGCCAGAAAGAATTGAAGACATTTCAAATTATATAAAAACTACATATAGTAGAAGAGTAGACAAAACAGGCATATCAAAAATTGAAAACTTTTTGATGTAAAAAGTAAGTCTGTGGATGGAAATCAAAAGAAATTTCGATTAAAATTTTGTAGTTGGATGGAAACTACTACGGAAATCTCAACTTACAGCACATCAACAGGAGCGACTTGCCAGTCATACGAAGACTTATGTTCAAGGTCAAAAAAAGAGGGTCACACAAAAACTTTTTTCAATCTCAAATGAGGAAATTGCTGATACTTTTAACGAAATGCTGAAAAAGGAAAACCAACCTATGGATTCCGTACATATTGCAACTATTCTTCCTAATACATCACCAAAACGACTTAAGCGAATTGTGGAAAGTATACCAACTCCAACATCACAATAAAATTTTACTGAAGAGGAAGCAATAGCGCTTATGTTGGAACTGGGTCTCAGTCGAAATAAGTACCAAATATTAAGGAAAGCTCTGCATGAAAAAGGACACAATATATTACCATCACCTATTGCTGTTAATGATGTGGAAGCTTGTATTGATATATCATCTTTGCTCGAAAACACAGCATCAAGAATTGTGTCAGACTTTTCAGAAGACCAACTAAGGAAAATTCATAACTGTGATGTTGTCTTAATGTGTAAGTGGGGATGTGACGGTTTATCAGCACTTCCAGAATACAAACAAGCTTGTGGAAGTCGGACATTAGCAGACTACAAAAGTGTATTTATGTCATCATTAGTGCCATTACGAATTCGTTCATATTCCCTTAATCCATCATCGTCAAGCATCGGAAATTCATTTGAAGATATATGGATCAATACAACTCCGGGTTCAAAAAATTTTTGTAGACCCATTGGATTTGAATATATAAAGGAGTCAAAGAAAACAACAAAAGATTTAGTGGAATATTTAAAAGATGAAATAAATGCACTGGAGCCCATTTGCATAAAAATAAAGGAATTCTCTATTAACGTATCATATCAGCTAAGCTTAACAATGATTGATGGAAAGGTCAGCAATGCCATAACAGAAACTTCTTCCTTCTGGAGATGCTCAATATGTAATGAGAAAAAGTCGCAATTCTCAAATATAAACAAAAGCAGAAGTATTAATGAAGAAGTCCTGTCTTTCGGAATTTCACCACTTCATGCCAGAATACGATTTTTGGATTACTTTTTACACAGAGAATCTTACTAAATCAACAAAAAATAATGAAGAATTGAAAGACCTGAGAGCTGCGGAAAAAAGCAGAATCCAAGAAGAATTTAAAGTTCAGATGGGATTAAACATCGACAAACCACTTCCAAGTTGCGGTAGTACAAATGGCGGTAATACGGCGAGAAGGTTTTTTCGTGATTTTGAAATTACTTCAAAAATAACTGAAATCGACAAGGAGTTGCTTCGAAGAGTTAACACTATTTTAATGGCACTGAAGAGTAAACATAAAATTAATGGAAATCGATTTGGGGAATATACATCTGAAATTTCTAAATTACTTGTATCTCTGTATCCATGGAGGGAACTAACACCAACAGTACACAAAGTATTGTGTCATGGTCAAATAATAATTGAATCGAATATTCTTCCACTTGGAGAGTTAACAGAAGAAGCCCAGGAAGCGAGGAATCGAGATTTTAAGCATGTTCAACTATTCAGCTCAAGAAAATGCTCCAGGCAATCACAGAATGAAGATATTTTTAATAGTTTACTTCTATCTTCTGATCCTGTTCTTTCAACTATGCGAAAAAGATGGATTTGTTATGAAACTCTATCATCTCAAAACAAGGAAGATTTAAAGGACTTATATTACCTTCTGGATATGTATACCGATATGACAGATTATTTTATAGAAAATAAGTAGTGTTAGGAATTAACTATATAAGTAGGTTGTAAGAATTAATTGTATTGTGTTTAAGATAAACAGTTCAAATAAAAAAAGCTATTATACTAACTGCTGATATTGTATTAAATAGTGTTTTATATTTCGGTGGGCGGGAAAGGTGGTTTGTGTGGGGTGATTTAGGTGTTGTTGTGCGTGGCTCATAATAATATTATAATTTTTTATTGTATATACAATGTTATAGTCTTTAATAAAATAATTAACTAAATAATTTTTAAAAATTGTCCAAATATTTTATTCAACACCAAATGTGTGTTCTGTCACACTAAAATATGAAAAAGATGAAATTAAAGGACACAGGTTTAAATGAACATATTTTTGAATGTAATTGAGATATTGGCTTGAAATTTTTTGTAAAGAATCGAGAATTTCCATATCTAACTAAAAAATGATATTAAGGGATAAATATCGACTAAATTGTTGTAGCTATCTGCGACCCTATTAAAATTTTGATATAAATCATAGTTTTAGAAATTAAACAAATATGTAATATATGACAAAATCTTTATTTATGAACAAAACTCAATGAAATTTTCAACGCTTGTTAAATTTGTCATTTCAAATAAGAAAATGCAAAAAAAAAATTGAAAAGGTCAAAGGGCATCCCGCAATTCCCAAAAATAGGAATGAAAATCCCAAAAATGGGATTTTTTATTTTTTGCCCATAGGGTCCACATTTATTTCAGGGCTGGGAAAATACTTTTGGAATAAATAGAAAACATATTGAGGTTTCCAAAACTGCTTTCAGTTTTCTGATCCCAGCTTTGGGACTTTAGAACATGTCGCCCAAAGTTGAAGTTTTGATAAAAAATAGGTCATATTCGGAAGGACGCAGTGGCAACATTTTCAAAAAATAGGACAAGTTTTTTACGCCAAAGCGTTCTGCGTAAAGATTCCTTTTAGAAAACTATAAAATTGTTATATGTTCTTAAAGAAAATTTTATTTTATTAATAAAAGAGTTAAGACACATTTTTGGCAAAAATCTAAAATTTTTTGAATTTTTAAATTAAAAAAAGTATAGTTTTGGATCTGTAAATGATATTGATCTGAAATTTTTTGTATATTATTGGAAATTTTGTTGTCTAACTAACAAGAAAAAATTGAGTCCATTTTTAAATGCCTATAACTCGGATATTATAAGAGATAAGTAGTATGTCCAAGCATGATCTCGTAGAGCGCTTTCAGAAAATATAAAAATCTTTGTATTTGGATGAAAAACAAAAAAATGGCACGAGTTTAAAAATTTTACATGTCGTAGGTACCCTACTTTGAGCCGCCACAGCGCCGTCCCTGGGGCATCTGCGGGGTTCATCTTCAAAACTTAAACTCGAATACTCCTTGGCTACGCTCACGCCAAATTTTATACCGATCGGATCAGTCGTTTAGAAATGCCAGATTTATTTCCAAAAAATGTCGATTCTGCCCCACTGTGTATTGTCGTATAAGAAATATACAATGATCTTTATAGAAATATGACCAAACAACTACCACGGAAAGTTGTTAAAAATTAAGATATCTATGATAAAATCGAGTTTTAATAATTTTATTTACAATTGTGGGATGTTTGTACTCTCAATTGAGTAGTAAAAAGTTCCCTATAAATGATAAAATAGATGCATATTTAAGACAAATGGTTTGTGCAATTTTTGAGTATTTCGCATAAATTTACTACGGATTAAAATGAATATAAAATGTATTTATTAATTTTTTGTCCTAAAAATATAATGAATCCCTAGATAGATGTACATATGTTTTCGGATTGTGGCAACTCTAAATGGTGTACTTTGACAGTTGTATCTACCTCAAATAAAAAAATGAGTGATCAGCTGTTGAATTGACTCACCTTATAAGTGCACCCTGGGTTTAAAAAATAACTCCATATTTTAAATTTCTGTTAAAACCTAAATTTCTTAACTATGTAAATTGGCATTCAAAAAACCTTTTAAATGATAAATGTTAAAAAAATACATATCTAAAAAGGACCTTTTTTGTAACAAGTCACGAATACTCAAAATATTTTGGGGACCCATAAATATATAACAATAAATATTTTAAGAAGGGTAATTAAAGCACCTTTTTTTGAGGTGCATGTAACATTTTAATTAGATTTCGAACGAATATTACATTTTTACCTGTTTTTAATTAAAAACTGGAAAAAATGTATGTAAAAAATCTTAATAGTCGTAATCGGTCAAAATAATCGATTATTGGGCCCGATTAATCGACTTAAAAATGGAAACTAAAATAGTTGATCGAAAAAATCGATTATTGGGTTTTCATACCATTCAGTAATACACTCCCGTTCACTTAAATAGGTTCACTGTTTTGTTTACAATCAAATTAATTTTTTGTAGAAAATAATGGACTAATTAGTAATATTAAAATTTTAAATAATAACATGATTTTTAATAATTTTTTTTTTCTAACATAGCTATATTTTTTGGCTCACTTAATTAGGTTTAGTCAGTATAAAATCAGTTTACTGCTGGCAGTGGGTAAAATCCATTCTTATTCTAGTGTCTGTGAATATAGACAACATATTTTTTAAAAAATAGGTTGCGGTAACCCATTAACTAAAGAATAAAATCACAAAATTCAAGGGTTTTTGGAAACTGTACAAAATCACAGGAATTTGGCAAAAAATTTGGCCAATTCAGAATGTTATTCGCAATTTTATAAGAAAACAGTCTGAATATTAAAAAAACATAAATGGAACTACATATGGAGTCATAACAAAAGCGGACAGAAGAGATTTCATAAAATTTGCCTCCAAGTCAAGTGATTCTGCAGCAAACATTAAAGAAAAAGTGGGTGTTACAGCAAGCCTAGCTACAGTAAAACGAATTGTAAGAAGGGCCAAGGCTTTAAAAATATTAAAAAATTAATAAAGCCCACTCCAATTGCCACTCGTAAAGAGAAAACCTAATCAGTTTGCACGTGAACACATGGTTATAAAAATCAATATCGACATCTTGTTTTTTCGGATGGAAAAAAGTTTAATTTAAAAGGTCCAGATCGATATAATCATTATTTTTGATTTTTGAAAGGAAGAGCTCTACCTGAGTCGTCTGCAAGCTCTGGAGGATGTGGTATGTAGTGGGGGGCAATTTCGTATTATGAAACATGTGAGCTTCAATTTCTTCCATCTAGTAAGAATTGTAATAATTGTAATGCCATACTGGAAACAGCTTTTTTCACATTTTCGGATATCTTTGAACCCTTGTCGTGGATATTTCAAAAATATAATGCCCCGATCCAAACCGGCAGGGCTGTAAAAGGGTGAATTCGAAGCCAGAATGTAAAAATTTTGGAGTGGCCTCCATAATCTTTTCACCTATTTATTATTGAAAAGGTTTCGGATATTCTTTCTCGTAATGTCTATAGGTCGGGCAGGCAGTATGACACAAAAGAAGCCTAAATTAAAGGAACTAAAAAGGCATGGACCGAAATTTCCTTGCCATTACTTAAGAATCTTTATAACTTTTTATCATCTCGAATTTTCGGAGTTATATCAAGTAACGGCGGATATGTTCCTTAATAAATCTTTTCTAAAACCTTGTAAAAATGTTTATAAAAATAAAAAAGTTTCATGAAAAATGCATTTTGTTGTAGTTTTTGTCAATTAAAGATGATGAACCTATTCAAATGAGCCAAAAAAATGTTGTTCAAAAACGTAGTATTTTAGAAGAAAAATATTAAAAATCGGTTATTAAGTATTGCACTAATGTCTATCTAGAGATATATAAGACATCATGGTATCAATTAAAATTTTAATATAACCCATTAGTCCATTATTTTTTTGCAAAAAATTTGAATGTAAACAAAACAGTGAACCTATTTAAGTGAGCGGGAGTGTATACACATATTTAGAGTTAGGTACTTTTTCACTAACGCATGCTTAGAGTTAGGTACTGCTGTCAAAGAGTCGGACTGCTTGTTATACTTTGGTTATAGATATAAATTTCGAAAAAACACAGCATGTTTCAAATTTGAAGAAAATCATTCGATGTCAAATTTAATGTTTGTTGAAAAAAGTCCTAAAAAATATGAACTTTGAACCTCGATAAAATCTAAACCGTAACGAATTTTGGAGAACTTTAAATTTGGTTTTTGCACGAAGAATGAATGTACCGAATTTCATCGAAATCGGAGGGGGTTATGTTTAAAGTCCTACTTTTTTGTTCGAAATTTTTTCAAATTACCCAGCTGGAAATCTTTGCTACAATTTTTAAAATTTGTATAGGTACCGTTATATCGATGGTTTTGTGAAATAACGGCAGCTTTTAATTTACATTAGTTCCCCTTAAGAATATTCATGACTGGGCTGTTTAAAAAGTATCACCAAACTGTTTACTTACGATTTTTCCAAAAACGATGACTTAAGGAGATAAACAAAAATGGGCAATGCATGATATAATTCCATTTGTTTGTAATTTATGGATAAGGTAAAAAAAAGGCTGGCCCAGTTATATCGATTTTGTATTATGCATGCAACTGAATAAATAAATAATCCAAGAGATACATTATTGTACTGAAAGTGTCCATTGTCTATTAGCACTTGACCAGGGTACAAAACTAATAACACCAAAGACGGCAATAAATGTTCTGTAGATATATATGGTTTTAAAGATGTCAAAACAATCACACAAGCCGGAATATAAATAATGAAATCGGCCGCAAGTACTGTAAGGCGCATAAAGCTTTTATGCTCAACAGATTCAAACCCACGAGAATCATATAACCGGACATAACTTGAATTAATTCTATTTGCAATGATTCCAACAAATAAACTATGATATGCAGTCAAAGGAGGATAATCAATGCCCCAATAAAGTAGATCGTTATCAGTACTGTTCAAATACCACTGATTAGATGGGAGATTATATGTTATTTCTTGCCAATGCCTCTGTGCTTCATAATCACCAAACAAAGGCGGTGTCGATGCTCCTGAATACGAGCTCAATGACACAATTCCACGGGTGCCTATACCAACACATAATACAACAAATATTATAATATTATCACAATTATATCGCATTTTACAAGATAAAAAATGCCCGGAGCCGGATTGTTAGCAGAATCAACTGCTTCAGTGACGACAAACATTAACGACGTCGGCAGCTGATTCTAAAAATTTAGCCGTCGGCCTAAAATAGACTGTAAAACGGCTAACAAGGCGAATTTACATAAGGTGGTGTTATTCAAACAGCTGATTAATTATTTTTTTACTTGACTGGTAAATTTTGTAAATAAACATTAATTTCACTAAAACTTATGTTAAAATCAATTTTAATTACACAAAAACAAAATTCTAAACAAATTTTACAATAAAATGACGTTTGTTTAGACAACGAGGTTATAACGCTAATAAATGCTATCTGTACCTGCTAATTTTTTATCATGATAACAATTTGACGTTTAGCATAATAAATATTTGTCTAATATAGACACGGGTAATAAAGCTACCTTCACACGAGCACACAAGTAATATGATCTGTCAAAATTTTGTGTAGAAGAGAACGGATAGTCTAAAAGTCTCAACGTAGAAGAGCTGTGTTTCGGATTTTTTTACTTAATCGCTTTATCTACAAAGTGTAAATATAAAATATAAAACAATATTGTTAAATATGTTAGCATTTAGAGTGTGTGCCAATCGGTAACAATTTTTTTGAAAATGTAAATTTTTGATAGATATGAGGTGAATAAAATTTTACTAGCTCATAAGGCTACATAAATTTTTGATTTCAGTTTATAATACATTTGTGATTGTAGAAATTTATTTCAATAATAAAAAAATCAATAAAAGTGCTTCCTTTATTAAAACAAATGCAGATTTTCTTGTGCAATTAGTGCCAATTGTCAAAATTAAATGTAATCAAAAAAGATTTCGTTTGGCACAGCAAAAGTGATAATATTTTCCAAAATAATAAATTTTTATTTTACCATAGAACTTTGCTGCCGTTTGGCACACAGTCTTAATAGAAAAAATATTATTATGTTAAGTTTTTCTCTGTAAATCTTAATTTTCCATTTACATAAGCTGACCATACGTCCTCTTTTTTAAAGGACAATAATCTATTTTAACTGGCTGTCATCTTTCTGTCATTTATTTCTATAATTTGTCATCTTTAGTCATCTTAATTTTTATCTTCATTTTTGTGAATTAAAACAAATTTAGTTCAAACCGGTTACCGGGTTATTCTGTCAAGTTGTATGAAAAATGTTGGGCCTGCTTGTTCTGTTCATACTTTTACTGAACTCTGAAAATAAATGGTAACACTTATTTTCTTATTGTAAACCACTGAACATCTTGTAAACTTTATAAGTACAATTAAAACTTAATTTAAGTTTATTAATCAATTTCAGGCAAAATTCGCAAAAATCGTATTCGTAGTCAAATAGCTTGAAATACCTTCAATAAGCCATTGACATATACAAGAATTTTATTGCAGACTCGACCCTTCTTTAAGCCAACAAAAAGTTGATTTTTAACAATTTCTTTCCTAGAAAAAAAATAAATAAAACCTAAAAAATTTAATTTTATCGTTAAAAAATTTGTAAATAAAATCTCTGAAAAATTTAAAAAGGTTATATTATGGGAAAAATGCCAATTTTATGTTACATGTACAACATTTTTTAAGAAAGATACACATTTTAACAAAAAACTTTAATTAAAGGAATATTGTGATTATTTTCAAAATACATAGTGAACAGGAATTGGTTGCCAACAAAATTACTCGAAATAATCAGAATTTTACACGCGGGAATTAAGTTCGAAATTTTCTCATTTTAATAAGAAAACAAATCGGTCATCTAACTTTAATAAATTTCTTTCTTAAAATCTTTAAATTTGGTTTGTTTATATTTTAACAAACAAATGCATAAAAATGATCACAATCTTTATAAACATGGAAGGTAGTTAGTTACATTACCATATTTTTATCAATAAATCATAGAAAAGTTGTTATTGTGTTTAAAAAAATTTTCGTTTATACGATTGTGCCTGACATTATATCTTTCGTTAAACCGGGAAACTACTTTATTTATAAGTCAATCTAAATGTTAGTTTATCTATATATATAAATATGAGTGTCTTTATTTGTTGGTTTGTTTGTTTGAAGTCTATAGACGGTTAAATAGCTGGACCGACCGATTTTGACATAAATATGGACAATTGTAGGCAAAATGGGCGGACCGTGTATAGTGGGCATGGCACTTCCTATATACAGAAAATATTGAATTAGTATTTCTGAGAAAATATATGTATAAGTTAGAGTCCTCAAATTTTAAGGGGGCGAGATACCCCCATATGAATTAAGTACAAAAATTCGTATATCTGAGAATCTATTAGAGATAGAATTGTCAAATTTTGCAAGAACAACTTGGACATCCATGTGAACATTAGTGTAATAAATTGGCGGATAATCATTAGGGGGCGTGATAAAATACAAAATTTCGTATATCAGGGAGACTATTAGAGATAGAATCATCAAATTTTGCAAAAACAACTTGACACCTATGTGAACTACAACAGATAGGAGACCTGAACTGTTGTACAAGTAGCTTTAGCATCAATATGGATATTTGGTTTAAGAATAAGTCGACAAAAAAACTGGGCGAGGCTCCTTCCATATAAATTAAATATTAAAAGTCGTATATCTGGGAATATATAACAACTAGAAAAAATTTTATATGGGAATATGGTTTTTAGTGTAGCAAAGCACACTGGGTAAGCTAGTATACATACATATATATGGGCAATTTCGTGTCAAGTGAAACAACTTTTAAAATTGATGTCTTTAGGTTTGGATGAAATTTGAAATAGGGTTCACGCACATAAAGAAAACAACCCGACGAAAAATAAAACAAACCGTAACAGACGCACATAAAGAAAACAACCCGACGAAAAATAAAACAAACCGCAACAGCTGTTTTAACAAAATAAACATTTTTTTTGGTGTGGTGAGTTTTTTTGTTTACAAATATGTGTTTGTGCACGTGGAAAAGACGCAAAAACTCGTTTTCAATATTTACATTTTCAATATGTGTTTATGCACGTGGAAAAGATTCAAAAAAATTGATTTTCATGATTTACTTTAAAAAAATTAGTTTTGATCAATTAAAATATGTATATAAATGTGGAAAGGAACAAATCTGATAAAATATAAATATATTTGGGATTATATCGTTACAGAATGCCTTTTAATAAAAAACATTCAAAAAATAATACTATGGTCATATATAGAAAATAATATATAAATGTATCGGACGATCTTGTGCATGATAAAAACCTATATAGAACTTTAAGTTGGAAGTGTAGAAATCGGATGACAAACATTTTTTTCCGGATTTCATCGTTCTAGGGTGTGTACTACAACAACAAACTTTTTTTTACAAAAAATGTTACTATGGCCGTATATATAAAATGATATATAACTGCTATCGAACGATCTTGTGCATGATAAAAACCTATATAGAACTTTAAGTTGGAAGTGTAGAAATCGGATGACATACATTTTTTTCCGGATTTCATCGTTCTAGGGTGTGTACTACAACAACAAACTTTTTTTTTACAAAAAATATTATGGAAGTATATATAAATTGATATATAACTGCTATCGGACGATCTTGTGCACGATAAAAACCTATATAGAACTTTAAGTTGGAAGTGTAGAAATCGGATGACATACATTTTTTCCAGATTACATCGTTCTAGGGTGTGTACTACAACAACAAACTTTTTTTTTACAAAAAATGTTACTATGGCCGTATATATAAAATGATATATAACTGCTATCGGACGATCTTGTGCATGATAAAAACCTATATAGAACTTCAAGTTGGAAGTGTAGAAATCGGATGACATACATTTTTTTCCGGATTTCATCGTTCTAGGGTGTGTACAACAACAACAAACTTTTTTTTACAAAAAATGTTATGGAAGTATATATAAATTGATATATAACTGCTATCGGACGATCTTGTGCACGATAAAAACCTATATAGAACTTTAAGTTGGAAGTGCAGAAATCGGATGACATACATTTTTTTCCGGATTTCATCGTTCTAGGGTTTGTACTACAACAACAAACTTTTTTTTTACAAAAAATGTTACTATGGCCGTATATTTAAAATGATATATAACTGCTATCGGACGATCTTGTGCATGATAAAAGCCTATATAGAACTTTAAGTTGGAAGTGTAGAAATGGGATGGCGTACATTTTTTTCCGGATTTCATCGTTCTAGGGTGTGTACTACAACAACAAACTTTTTTTTACAAAAAATGTTATTATGGCCGTTTATATAAATTGATATATAACTGCTATCGGACGATCTTGTGCACGATAAAGACCTATATAGAACTTTAAGTTGGAAGTGTAGAAATCGGATGACATACATTTTTTTCCGGATTTCATCGTTCTAGGGTGTGTACTACAACAACAAACTTTTTTTTACAAAAAATGTTATTATGGAAGTATATATAAATTGATATATAACTGCTATCGGACGATCTTGTGCATGTTAAACACTTATATAGAACTTTCAGTTGGAAGTGTAGAAATCGGATGACATACATTTTTTTCCAGATTTCATCGTTCTAGGGTGTGTACTACAACAACGAACTTTTTTTTTTACAAAAAAATGTTATTATGGAAGTATATATAAATTGATATATAACTGCTATCGGACGATCTTGTGCACGATAAAGACCTATATAGAACTTTAAGTTGGAAGTGTAGAAATCGGATGGCATACATTTTTTTCCGGATTTCATCGTTCTAGGGTGTGTACTACAACAACAAACTTTTTTTTTACAAAAAATGTTACTATGGCCGTATATATAAAATGATATATAACTGCTATCGGACGATCTTGTGCATGATAAAAACCTATATAGAACTTTAAGTTGGAAGTGTAAAAATCGGATGGCGTACATTTTTTTCCGGATTTCATCGTTCTAGGGTGTGTACTACAACAACAAACTTTTTTTTTACAAAAAATTTTATTATGGCCGTATATATAAATTGATATATAACAGCTATCGGACGATCTTGTGCACTATAAAGACCTATATAGAACTTTAAGTTGGAAGTGTATGTCGGATGACATACATTTTTTCCGGATTTCATCGTTCTAGGGTGTGTACTACAACAACAAACTTTTTTTACAAAAAATGTTATTATGGAAGTATATATAAAATGATATATAACTGCTATCGGACGATCTTGTGCACGATAAAAGCCTATATAGAACTTTAAGTTGGAAGTGTAGAAATCGGATGGTATACATTTTTTTCCGGATTTCATCGTTCAAGGTGTGTACTACAACAAAAAACTTTTTTTTACATAGTTTTATTATGGAAATATATAGAAAATTATATATAACTTTAAGTTGGAAGTGTAGAAATCGGATGGCATATATTTTTTTCCGGATTTCATCTTGCTAGGGTGTGTACTACAACAACAAACTTTTTTTTTTACAAAAAATTTTATTATGGAAGTAAATAGAAAATTATATATAACTGCTATCGGACGATCTTGTGCACTATAAAAACCTATATAGAACTTTAAGTTGGAGGTGTAGAAATCGGATGGCATAATCTGTTTGAGATTGTAGGTAGGGTCAACTGTGGACCGACCCTTACAAAATTCAACAGATAAATTTTGTTTCATATAAAAGTTGTTGTCGGATTTTATAGCTATTTTTTTAAGCCAGTTATGAGTGGTAGTAATTTCCCGAGGTGGACCTTATATCGGGGATAGGTTAAATTATGGACCGATCCCCTTAAATTTGACAAAACGATGTTGACTCCTTGTTTATGTGGAATTTCCTTGCTATATTGGTATTTTTATTACAATTATTGGAGTTAATATCTTTTTCTGAAGGGGAACTTATATGGGGGTAGGATCAATTTTGAACCAAACCAGAAAGGTTTTGGATCATATAAATCTTGTAAAATAATTTCCTGATCCTCATAAAATTTGGCAAAAAGATTTTAGTTCCTATAAAACTTGTTTTTGTCGTTCTTCTTCGCTATACTGGAATATTGAAGCTCAATAATAAACTCCATCAACTAAAAATATTTTGGCAAATATTGGCTAAGATCCTAGTCTATACTTTTATGGATTTTAGACCAATATTTCGGTGTAAAAGTTCCTTGGCTCCCTGATGAGTTTATCGTATACCGATATTGTCCATTTTCAATAACAAACTCAATCTTAGACTGTAATAAGATCCCAGCATATACTTTTATGGATATTAGACCAATATTTCGATGTGTTACAAACGGTGTAAAATGTTCCTTGACTCCCTGATGGGTTGTGTCTGACAAGTGGTGATTTAGCGATCTTGAAAGTGACGGAACTAATAGGGAATCACATTGTTCGCCGGTCTCTTGTAAGATTTTAGGTTGATAGTCATGCAGTACTTAAAGCATTAATATGTCATAGCTGTATTCTTGCATAGTCGTAGAATGAAGAAAAGATCTAAGTGTTATTATGAGACCGTTTACAATAAGGCTGTGTTGGGTACCAGGACCCTGCAATATACACAAATGAGGTATCTGGCGAACTGATACGATGAGGCTCGAATCTTGTCCCATATGAACGGAACAAGAAGTTAAAGCCATCCCTTTTTCATTTTTTAGGTTAATCTCCGATGGATTCCGTGACTCTTTCAACCAGTCATGGAATATAGAATGAATTGCACATTATATATGGCCGTTTTAAAAATACTTGATTCTAATGAAACCGGGATTATTATTGGGGTAGATGGTGTACACCAAGAACACTTGCACTGGCTATAAAACATTATTAAAATACATACATTTTTCTTAGCACAAAATAAATATGTCTAGTAATTTGTTTTTGTTTCATTTGTTTACGTTTTTACAGAAACTCACCACACAACAATCAAAAAAAGCTGTTAGGGTTTGCTGTTTTATCAAAAGGTTGTTTTATTAACTGGTATCTAGGGTTCTATAAATCGACTTTCGAATAATCGAACAATCGACTTTTTGTATACCCGTTAATAAAACAGCCTTTTGATAAAACAGCAAACCCTAACAGCTGTTTTTGATTGTTGTGTGGTGAGTTTCTGTAAAAACGTAAACATATGAAACAAAAACAAATTACTGGACATATTTATTTTGTGCTAACAAAAATTTATGTATTTTTATAATGTTTTATATCCAGTGCAAGTGTTCTTGGTGTACACCATCTACCCCAATAATAATTCCGGTTTCTTTAGAATCAAACCTTTTTAAAAACGCCATATATAATGTGCAATTCATTCTATATTCCATGACTGGTTGATAGAGTCACGGAATCCATCGGAGATCAACCTAAAAAAATGAAAAAGGGGTGGCTTTAACTTCTTGTTCCGTTCATATGGGGCAAGATTCGAGCCTCATCGTGTCAGTTCGCCAGATACCTCTTTTGCGTATATTGCAGGGTCCTGGTACCCAACACAGCCTTATTGTTAACGGTCTCATAATAACACTTATTATAACACTTATCGGTCCACAGTTGACCCTACCTAAAATCTCAAACAGATTATGCCATCCGATTTCTACACTTCCAACTTAAAGTTCTATATATGTTTTTATCGTGCACAATATCGTCCGATAGACGTTATATATAATTTTCTATATACTACCATAGTAACATTTTTTGTGAAAAAAAGTTTGTTGTTGTAGTACACCCCCTAGAACGATGAAATCCGGTAAACAAATTATACCATCCGATTTCTACACTTCCAGCTTAAAGTTCTATATAGATATTTATCGTTCACAAGATCGTCCGATAGCAGTTATATATCATTTTATATATACTACCATAGTAACATTTTTTGTGAAAAAAAAGTTTGTTGTTGTAGTACACCCCCTAGAACGATTTCTACACTTCCAACTTAAAATTCTATATAGGTTTTAATCGTGCACAAGATCGTCCGATTGACGTTATATATCATTTTATATATTCGGCCATAGTATCATTTTTTGTAAAAAAAAGTTTGTTGTTGTAATACATACAATAGAACGATGAAATCTACAAAAAAATGTATGCCATCTGTTTTCTACACTTCCAACTTAAAGTTCTATATAGGTTTTTATCGTGCACAAGATCGTCCGATAGCAGTTATATATAGTTTTATATATACGGCCATAGTAACATTTTTTGTAAAAAAAGTTTGTTGTTGTAGTACACACCCTAAAACGATGAAATCCGGAAAAAAATGTATGTCATCCGATTTCTACATTTCCAACTTAAAGTTCTATATAGGTTTTTATCGTGCACAAGATCGTCCGATAGCAGTTATTTATCATTTTATATATACGGCCATAGTAACATTTTTTGTAAAAAAAAAGTTTGTTGTTGTAGTACACACACTAGAACGATGAAATCCGGAAAAAAATGTATGTCATCCGATTTCTACGCTTCCAACTTAAAGTTCTATATAGGTTTTTATCGTGCACAAGATCGTCCGATAGCAGTTATATATCAATTTATATATACTTCCATAACATTTTTTGTAAAAAAAAAGTTTGTTGTTGTAGTACACACCCTAGAACGATGAAATCCGGAAAAAAATGTATGCCATCCGATTTCTACACTTCCAACTTAAAGTTCTATATAGGTTTTTATCATGCACAAGATCGTCCGATAGCATTTATATATCATTTTCTATATATGACCATAGTAACATTTTTTGATTGTTTTTTATTAAAAGGCATTCTGTAACGATATAATCCCAAATATATTTATATTTTATCAGATTTGTTCCTTTCCACATTTATATACATATTTTAATTGATCAAAAATAATTTTTTTAAAGTAAATCATAAAAATCAATTTTTTGAATCTTTTCCACGTTCATAAACACATATTGAAAATGTAAATATTGAAAACGAGTTTTTGCGTCTTTTCCACGTGCACAAACACATTTTTGTAAAAAAAAAAACTCACCACACCAAAATAAATGTTTATTTTGATAAAACAGCTGTTACGGTTTGTTTTACTTTTTCGTCGGGTTGTTTTCTTTATGTGCGCCCGTAACAGCTGTTTTATCAAAATAAACATTTTTTTTTTGGTGTGGTGAGTTATTTTTGTTTACAAATATGTGTTTCTGCACGTGGAAAAGACGCAAAATCTCGTTTTCAATATTTACATTTTCAATATGTGTTTATGCACGTGGAAAAGATTCAAAAAAATTGATTTTCATGATTTACTTTAAAAAAATTATTTTTGATCAATTAAAATATGTATATAAATGTGGAAAGGATCAAATCTGATAAAATATAAATATATTTCGGATTATATCGTTACAGAATGCCTTTTAATAAAAAACATTCCAAAAATGTTACTATGGTCATATATAGAAAATGATATATAAATGATATCGGACGATCTTGTGCACGATAAAAACCTATATAGAACTTTAAGTTGAAAGTGTAGAAATCGGATGGCATACATTTTTTCCGGATTTCATCGTTCTAGGGTGCGTACTACAACAACAAACTTTTTTTTTACAAAAAATGTTACTATGGAAGTATATATACATTTATATATAACTGCTATCGGACGATCTTGTGCACGATGAAAACCTATATAGAACTTTAAGTTGGAAGTGTAGAAATCGGATGGCATACATTTTTTCCGAATTTCATCGTTCTAGGGTGTGTACTACAACAACAAACTTTTTTTTTACAAAAAATGTTACTATGGCCGTATATATAAAATGATATATAACTGCTATCGGACGATCTTGTGCACGATAAAAACCTATATAGAACATTAAGTTTGAAGTGTAGAAATCGGATGGCATAAATTTTTTCCGGATTTCATCGTTCTAGGGTGTGTACTATAACAATAAACTTTTTTTTTTACAAAAAAATGTTATTATGGCCGTATATATAAAATGATATATAACTGCTATCGGACGATCTTGTGCACGATAAAAACTTATATAGAACTTTAAGTTGGAAGTGTAGAAATCGGATGGCATACAATTTTTTACGGATTTCATCGTTCTAGGGTGTGTACTACAACAACAAACTTTTTTTTACAAAAAATGTTATTATGGAAGTATATATAAATTGATATATATCTGCTATCGGACGATCTTGTGCACGATAAAAACCTATATAGAACTTTTGGTTGGAAATATACAAATCGGATGGCATAATTTGTTATGTGGATTTCATCGTTCTAGGGTGTGAGTACAGCAACAAACTTTTTTTACAAAAAATATGACTATAGCCATATATAGAAAATTATATATAACTGCTATCGGACGATCTTGTGCACGATAAAAACATATATAGAACTTTAAGTTGGAAGGTGGACCTTATATCGGGGATAGGTTAAATTATGGACCGATCCCCTTAAATTTGACAAAACGATTTTGACTTATTTTTTATGTGGAATTTCTTTACTATATTGGTATTTCTATTACAATTATTGGAGTTAATATCTTTTTCTGAAGGGGAACTTATATGGGGGTAGGATCAATTTTGGACCAACCCAGAAATGTTTTGGATCTTATTAATCTTGTAAAATAATTTCCTGAGATGAACCTTATAAGAGAGCAGTGTCAAATATGAAGCGATCCTCATAAAATTTGGAAAAAGGATTTTAGTTCCTATAAAACTTGTTTTTGTCGTTTTTCCTCGCTATACTGGAATATTGAAGCTCAATAATAAACTTCGTCAACTAAATATATTTTGGCAAATATTGGCTAAGATCCCAGTATATACTTTTATGGATTTTAGACCAATATTTCGATGTGTTACAAACGATGACTCCCTGATGAGTTTATCGTATACCGATATTGTCCATTTTCAATAAAAAACTAAAATTATTTTAGCAAATATTGGCTAGATGGTCTTAGACTGTAATAAGATCCCAGCATATACTTTTATGGACATTAGACCAATATTTCGATGTGTTACAAACGGTGTAAAACGTTCCTTGACTCCCTGATGGGTTGTGTCTGACAAGTGGTGATTTAGCGATCTTGAAAGTGACGGAACTAATAGGGAATCACATTGTTCGCCGGTCTCTTGTAAGATTTTAGGTTGATAGTCATGCAGTACTTAAAGCATTAATATGTCATAGCTGTATTCTTGCATAGTCGTAGAATGAAGAAAAGATCTAAGTGTTATTATGAGACCGTTTACAATAAGGCTGTGTTGGGTACCAGGACCCTGCAATATACACAAATGAGGTATCTGGCGAACTGATACGATGAGGCTCGAATCTTGCCCCATATGAACGGAACAAGAAGTTAAAGCCACCCCTTTTTCATTTTTTAGGTTGATCTCCGATGGATTCCGTGACTCTATCAACCAGTCATGGAATATAGAATTGCACATTATATAAGGCCGTTTTAAAAATATTTGATTCTAAAGAAACCGGGATTATTATTGGGGTAGATGGTGTACACCAAGAACACTTGCACTGGCTATAAAACATTATTAAAATACATAAATTTTTCTTAGCGCAAAATAAATATGTCTAGTAATTTGTTTTTGTTTCATTTGTTTACGTTTTTACAGAAACTCACCACACAACAATCAAAAACAGCTGTTAGGGTTTGCTGTTTTATCAAAAGGTTGTTTTATTAACGGGTATTTTATAGAACCCTACTTAACGCGTTGCCGCGTAACAACGAGTATTGTATACTTCTGTTTTAATTGCGGCGAATTCATTTAATGAAATTATTTTATGAAATTTTTATATATAGACTGTGTGCCAATCGGTAACAATTTACTTGAAAATGTAAATTTTTGATAGATATGAGGTGAATAAAATTTTACTAGCTCATAGGGCTATATAAATTTTTGACAAATGAAAAGAAAAATTTGAAAATACAAAAAATAAAATATTTTATAATTTTAGTTTATAATACATTTATGATTGTAGAAATTTATTTTAATAATAAAAAATCAATAAAAGTGTTTCATTTATTAAAATAAATGCAGATTTTCTTGTGAAATTAGTGACAATTGTAAAAATTTAATGTAATCAAAAAAGATATCGTTTGGCACAGCAAAATGTAAAAATGTTCCCACCATAGGAAAATTAAAATCCACCATAGAACTTTGCTATCATTTGGCACACGCTCATAATAATAAATTTTACTCCGGCAGATTAATTTGCAAAACGTAAGTTTGTGCTTAAAATTATGTAAAATGAATATTTTTGTAAAAAATAAATATACAAATTTGTGGAAAAATTATAATCCGCATGAAAGAATCTTTGTTGCAAATGTGTAAAAAGTGGAAATATAAAATAAAAAACAATATTGTTTAATTTGATAACATTAATTAAAGAAAATATTATTGTTATATAAAGTTGCTACTCATTTCTCATTATTTATATAAGAAAAATATTCTATTACAAAATACTTGGTATTTTCAGTTTTTTACATCAATTATTTAAAGTACTAACGAAATTTTTCCTTGTTTTAACGGAAATTTTTAAATATAAAAATGTAAACAATAACAAACTCTGATATCATTACGTACCAGTCAAGTGAAGAAAAAATAATCAGCTGATTGAATAACACCACCATATGTGAATTCGCCTTGGTTCGAATTTAATATGAAAGACAATTGTCCAAACCATGGCGAAACTAATAAGGTGAAGTCATTTCAACAGCTGATTGTTTTTTTGTCCATGGAAATTTAGCCCGAAGTTGTCAAACTCAATATAAAAAAATTCTCTCTCAAACCCGACGCTGTCAAACTACATATATAAAAAATTTCATGAATTCGCCGCAAAATGAAATGACTTCACCTTATAGTCTATTGGCCTTGGTCCAAACCAAGGAGAATAGACTATTAAGTGATGTCATTTCATTTTGCGGCGAAATTATGAAATTTTTTATATATGTAGTTTGATAGCATCGGGTTTGAGAGAGAATTTTTTTATATGGAGTTTGACAACTTCGGGCTAAATTTCCATGGACAAAAAAACAAACATCTGTTGAAATGACTTCACCTTATTAGTTTCGCCATGACGTAAACCAAATGCAAAAACAAAATACATGTAAAATATTGTTGTTACAGAACTGCCACCACCAAGGCGAATAGATTATAATATGAAGTCATTTCATTTTGCGGCGAATTTATGAAATTAATTTTTATATATGGAGCAAGGCGAATAGATTCATTTTGCGGCGAATTCTTAAAATTTTTGTATATTTATATTATATTATATTTTTTTCGGTCGGTCCGTAATCACAAATCCAACAGCGTCTGTACTCATATTGAGCGGCTGATGGTCTGCGTCTGTCTCCTGTGGAGCGGCAGTCCGAAGAATGTCTGCCAGTAGGCTTAAAATGCAACGAACTTTTTATCATAATGTCCGATAAGAAAACATGCCTTGCGTATCCGGTAAAGGGCTTAACAATTTCCGAAGACCCAACTGCTGCGGCGTCGGTATCAGGCTGCAGTACGTTGAAAGTGACTGAAACCTCGACTAGTAGAGTGGAAGCTCCAGACTCCGCTAGTCGGCAAGCTACTAGTACACTAAAAACCAAACCGATAGGCTATCGAAAACCGAGCTTGGTACAACGTGGTTCTTCGAAACCAGTACCTCGTTTCTGTATTTTTCTCGAATCGAGAAAAAACTTAAAATATAATGGTCTTCCAGTTTTTAACAGTGTGACTCTGATTATTTTTAAACTTTACACATTAAAATTGAGTAATAAATGTTTAAATATCATGTATGTCATGTTTTACACAAGATGATCATCTACTTGGTGTCAAGCCAGTTGATGAGCTCACCGAGCAAGAGAGAAGCTCTCTCCAAATTGGTGGAAATCCTCATTGAGGAACATAAAGGTGCCTCTACTTCTACGGAGGATGGTAATCCTAAACGGGTACCATCCGAAGTAGCGCCTAAACGGCAACGGTCAGAGGAAGGCACTCTTCCAGGAACAAAACGTTCCAAAAACATGCCTCCGCTGCCCCAAGCGAGATCGTACAAAGAGGTGGCGAAATACCATCTCATTTGGGCGATCATCAACCGTAATAACAGCGATGGCACCATCTCCTCAGGAAACTGTAGACAAACCAGGACCACCGCCCCAGTGTGAAGATGTTGGTTGGTACCAAGGCCACATCAAACTCATTGCTTGTATAGACGAGCGTTCAGCGCAGCTGTACAAAGCAGCCATAGCGTCTCTCGGGGAAGTTTGGCCTGGCGCGCGACTCGAGGTATTACCTCTGGCCGAAGTTCCACAGAGGCTTAGATCTGTTGCTAAGATCCCCGCCATACAGGTTAGCTACCCACAAAGGACCGGAAAGTAGCAAAGGTTACTGACCCTGTTGACGGTTCCAGGAAGGCCACTATCATCCTCAACAGTGACTCCTTGTCGTCACTCAGGAAGACTCAGGGGAAGATCTTCTATGATTTTGGAACCATTTTCCTCAGAGTCTACAAGGGTGACGACAAGGACAAGCCTTAAGCTCCGGAGAATATGGACCATGAGAGCTGTGACCACGTATCTGTTTATTCATCTGCCAGTGAGGGTACCCAATCGGTTTCAGAACTAGTGGGTTCCATCTCTGGAAAGATGAAAGTGGCAGACAACGAAGACGATCTTCTGAAAACTAAGGACGAGTCTGATTCAGAAAACGCCAACGTTACTGACATCCACAGAGATGAATTGTAGTGAAGGTTACACAAATTAACCTTCACCACTCAAAAGCAGCGTCAGCTGCCCCGCTTCTCCGATTAGCTTCAGGCACGGAGGAGCTCATTTGCGTCCAAGAACCATTGTTGTATAGAAACAGGGTTTGCGGACTAAATAAGCACGGCTATAGTATTCTGTACGCAGCCGGACCAGGTAAGACCAGAGCTTGCATAATGGTCAAGAACAACCTTAAAGCTTTTATTCTATCTGATTTTAGCGATAAGGACACGTGTACCATCGCCGTAGAAAATAAACGGCAAACAGTATGGTTCATGAGCTGCTACATCCCTCTAATAATTTGTGCAAATGCTAATGCTCACCACACTATCTGCGGAAGCTCAGATACAAACCAAAGGGGTGAGTCACTGCTCAGCTTTATTGTAGAAAATAAACTAACAGTAGCTAATAGGGGAAATGATCCCACCTTTATTATTACTAACAGAAGAGAGGTCCTTGACGTCACACTTGTTAGCGATAAATACTCTGATTCAATCAGTGACTGGAGCGTGTCTAAAGACTGCTCTTTCTCTGATCATATATATATTGACTTCAACTTCTCCGTTGATCCGGACACTGAAACACACTTTCTAAAGAAAACAAACTGGACTATCCATTCTGAGGTTTTGAAGCGTACAATATGTGCCAACCCAAACGCCATCTGTGATATATCCTCTTTAGACTCCACAGTGGAGATACTAACTGACGCCTTAGCGGAAGCCACTGAAAAATCCTGTAGGAAAACGATCAGGAAAGGCAAGGCCGATAACATAACATAGCTTCAAATGGGCGGTGGAAACCTTCCACCCATTCAAATCCCCAGGTCCAGATGGAATTATCCCAGCGGATCTACAGAAAAACGTGGATCTACTGATGCCATGGCTTATTGATATAAGCATGCCTCGGATAATCTGAGTTCCTCGAAATGGACGGTATATAAAATCGTGTTTATCCCTAAAGGAGGAAAAGCCTCTGATACTAAGGCAAAAGACTTCAGACCAATTAGTCTATCCTCTTTCCTACTAAAAACACTTGAGAGAATCATTGATGTCTACATCAGATCATCTATTGGATATGGTGTCTTATCTAAAGCGCAACATGCCTACATAAAAGATAGATATACCGAAACTGCGCTACACGAACTAGTGGGCTACATAGAAAAATACCTTAAATACAAGGAATACACTCTTGTGGCATTTCTTGATATAGAAGGAGCATACAATAATGTCAATCCGGAAGCCGAAATTGACCCTATGAGACAAGTTCGAATTAACATTGCTATTATTTCATTCGTTAATAAGCTTCTAAAATACAGATGTATCGAATCTACATGGGGATCCTCAACAATCTCCAAAGTAGCCAATCGAGGTGCACCGCAAGGTGGGGTACTATCTCCACTCTTATGAAACCTCAACATCAACTCAATCCTAAGGTTTCTGGAAAACACGAGTTGCAAAACAACTGCCTACGCAGACGACGTTGCAATAGCAGCTGCTGGTAAGAATCCAAGGATTCTGTCTGAGATATTGGAATCCACTCTAAAGATGGTACTAAAATGGTGCCATAACTGTGGTCTAGGAGTTAATCCAGCCAAAACAGAATTGGTACTATTCACAAGGCATTACAAGATCCCATGATTTGCAACTCCTAAGATAAATGGATCTGCACTAACACTGTCTGATAGTGCCAAATACTTGGGTCTAATTTTGGACAACAAACTCAACTGGAACCTGAACACTCTTAACAGGTCCTCCAAAGCGACCATTGCAATCTACAGTTGTAAAAAGGCAATAGGCCTAAACTGGGGCTTAAACCCTAAAAACATATACTGGATATATCAAACATAGCAATCATAGTAACAGGAGCACTGAAAATAACACCGCCAAAAGCGCTCTTTACTATCCTAAACTGGGTATCACCCTACATTTATGTAAAACAAGTCGGGGCTATCAAGGCATGGAAGTATAATACATATGGTCATGCCAAAATCTTAGAACAAATAAGCATGAAATTACTACTTGACTATGTCATACCTGAGCCGGTATTCGATCCGGGCTTTGCAGTAAGCATTCCGGATAGAATGAGCTACACTAATGGCCAATACATAAATGGATGATTCCATTCAAATATTCACTGATGGATCATAAACACACGTAGGAGTAGGATGTGGAATTTACTCGGAATAGCTAAATTTAAGACTGTCAGAAGGACTCCCTGACTACTGCAGTGTACTACAGGCTGAAATTATGGCCATAAAAACTGCTGCAGAATACATTCGGTATTATGGGATATCTAACAGGGAAATCCACATATTTACTGATAGCAAAGCAGCCATTAAATCCCTAGAGAATGTGTTTACCACGTCGAAAGTTGTCCAAGAATGCCGGTCGTCTCTCGAGGAGATAGCGAGACATTCATCGGTTACCCTTGTGTGGGTTCCTGGACATGGGGACATAGAAGGCAATAACCATGCTGACGCCCTAGCGAAAGAAGGAAGTGCTCTACAAGTGACTGAGTTTGGCTGCAACATTGGCATATCCTACGTGAAAGGTAAACAGCTGATTGCAGACAAACTGCATACGATCGCTAATAGAAGATGGGAGAATGAACCCACCTGCCTGGAAAACAGGAAAATCTGGCCTAGAATGGACACGACATGGACAAACCACGTCATAAACTGTCAAGATCCAATCTCAGGAACCTAATTGCGGTTATAACAGGACATTGGCCACTGGGCATTCATGCGCAGAGGCTAAAACTTCCTTCATACAATGATTTTTGTAGCAGCTGTAATGACGAGGAGGAAAATGACAATACAGAACATTTTCTATGTCACTGCCCCGCTTTCGCCGATTTTAGGCGGGAAATGTTAAATCGACGTACAATCGCAGACAAAAGCTGTCTGTCTGATGAACATCCGGCAAGGATTAATAACTTCATCTGCAAGACCAAAAAGCTGAAATAATTCAGCCCTCTTCAATAAGGACAATAAGGTAGAGTGTTAATATCATGGTAACACAACGGGACCTATCTGGACCTAAGTGAGCTTTGCCTCGGGCGGCTACCAAATTAACCTAACCTAACCTGTATATTTCATAGAAATGTAGTTTGGCAGCGTCGGTCTTGAGAGAGAATTTTTTTATATGGAGTTTGACAGCGTCGGGCTAAATTTCCATGGATCAGCTGTTGAAATGACTTCTCGATACGAGATCGAATATCACTTATGATATTTTTATATCGTTTGGTTTATCGGGTATACATAAAAAATAAAATTCATTTAACATACTTTACCATTTTTAAAATTAAATATCATCCCCACTTCTTAAGATAAGTATTAGCACATATTTATACATCAAATGAAATCTTGAAATCTTTTCTACAATTTTTTAAATATTTATCGGTACTGTTATATCGATGGATTTATGAAATAACGGCACTTTTATCAAAAAACTATATTAAAAATAATTTTTGTGGAAGTGGCCCTCAAAGGGTTAATAAACGCGGTCATATTATATATCGTTGAAAAAATATTTTAAAGCTATTTCAAACGATATATTGTCGGGATCGGTTCATAAATAGAGAAGATATTGAATATATATATCATCACCTGAAACGCAAACAGCCCTAACTAACCAAAATTCAAAATCGATGTTATTGTTGATTCTAATGTATTGCATAAAAAAAGTCCACACCAAAAATAGGACTCCTACGACCAACATTATCGATTATATTGACAAAAAAGTAAAACATTTGAATACTGAAGGTAAAAATTTCAATTTATGAGATTTTTTATACGCCGCTTTCAGCTATGATAAAAAATTATAGGTTTTACTATTAAACAATTTGTTTATTTACTACAAATAAATCGCGTTGATAGAAACAAACCGTTCGATTTAAATTTTTTTTTGCTTCTTCTGTAAAATTTTAAAAATATTAGATATGGCCGTTCGCGTTTTATATATATATATATATATATATATATATATATATATATATATATATATATATATATATATATATATATATATATATTATATATTGGATTGGAGAGTTATACGTATAACATATTTAAGCCATATTGTTTAGTATATATACCTAAAACGCGAACGGCCTACCATAGTTTTATTTATGTTGGTAAAGCAGCAGAGAGCAGAATTGAATTCAAAATATACTAATAAAATGACTACAAACTATAAAGTATATGCTAACTGTCAAATATTTATTACGGATTTTGACAGCCAGCGTATATCAAAGTCTATATATAAAAAACTATCAACTATTCTCTCATGTTCTCATGTTAATCTGCCGGAATAGAATTTTTCGTTTGAAACAAACATTATTCAATTCAGAATATATTTTCCTCACAAATTTTATAATCTTTATCTTTATTTTTTAATAAAATATAAACTTTTTATAAAAATTTTTCATCAAATGAATTCGTCGTACTTATGGTTTTTGACATCTACGTAAACCAAATGCAAAAACAAAATACATGTAAAATGTTGTTGCAGAACTGCCACCACCTTATCTGAATTCGCCTTGGACAATATTGCGCTCCTCTGGTGTACACTGATTATAAGGTAGTGTTAACAGAGCAGCTGATTGTTTTTAGCTAATATACTTTTGATTTTTTTTATATGTAGTTTGACAGTGCCCTACAAACATTTTCTATTGCGGAAGTTACCCGTGTGAAACTTCCAAACGTGCTAAAAGCTCGCCAGCGATGTTGCGGAAGTATAAGAATTCTTGTCACCAGTCGGGAAGAACTGATGCCGAGCTGGGGAACGTCTAATAGTAACATGGAAGATACTTCTGGAAGACCAGCAGAAGAAACTTCTAGATGACTCTTGGAAGTAAGGTATTGCCAAAGACTCTTCTAGATGTGACTAGGAAGTCACTTCTTGAAGTGACTACCTAGTATCCTCTAGAAGTGTTCCTATCTTCTAGAAGATGAGTTTTCTCTTCTTCTAGAAGAAGAGTATTCTCTTCTTCTTGAAGAAGAGTATTCTCTTCTTCTTGAAGATGAGTATTCTCTTCTTCTAGAAGATGAGTATTCTCGTCTTCTAGAAGATGAGTTTTCTCTTCTTCTATTTGTATACTCACCAAAATAAAATCTATAAAAATAAATCTAAATAAAATGAAATTTTATAGTTTTTATTGAATTAATTGAAATTAAAATAGTAGAAAAAATAACAGATTTAACAACTAATCTAAAAAAAGTAATATATGTATGTACATTAGACCGACTCACAAAAAATGGTGCTTGAGTTACCCCCCTCATAATATTCGCTGTTATGTAATATGATGTTACCCAAAATATTTTCGGTTAAGTGTTGTCCATTCGTGAGCTGGACAGTTTTAAAGAAAATATCGTATGGGAACACGATTCTTCATGTTAAATTCAATATTTTATCCAGCTTCAAAAAATCTTTGTTATGTTTTATAATGGTTCCCAAAATATTTCTAGTCTATCGGTGGCCGTTCGTGAGCTGAACCGGTTACAAAAAAGTCCCTTTTTAGTTATTTTGTTTTAAATTATACAGCATTTCTTAAACAATATATACAGTATGTGGTATCATTTGAAAGGTTTTTTGAAGCCAAGTCTAGTGGTGCGCAAAATTTGCAAAATTGTGCATATATTTAATTTTTCTTAGTAAAAACCTAACAATTTTAAATATTTTGGAATATGACAATTATAAGCAAACGGTTATTTATGATTAATACATCATTGGACGCGACTTTAAAATACCTTTTAAACGATACCCCGTATTGGATATTTTGTTTCAAAACAAACAAAAATTTAAAAAAAATAATTCCAAAATACCTTTTTTTAATTTGGTTCAGTGGTCACTTAAAATATTTTGGGAATCATCATAAGACAAAGCAAGGTAAATTTTGGGAGGGGTAACAAAAACACGTTTTTGCTTTCCATACAGAGGGAGTCGGTCTAATGTACATACATATGTATCAAAAATTTAGAATTATTACCTTATAATAAGATAATTTTCAGGGAGTCTGTATTAATATTCCAACTGCTGACTGGTATACTTCCAAAAATTGTAAAACGTTGGACTCTAAAATATTTTTGTAGTTCTTCATCAATTTTATGATTAATCCATCAAATTGTAAGAGTTATATTATGGAACGCATTAATCCTTCAACGAAATAAACCAAAATAATGTTATAATTAATATTGAATATACATACTTTTGTATTTATTGAAATTAACAGTTATACTTTAGGAAGCAATAAAAATAGGATTCTCTCATGTCCAATACATTTACCACCAAAGTTTAAACGGTCAGATCCATTTTTTACATTTTCTGCAAATAATCGACATTTTTAGTAGAACCACGTGATGAAATAAGACATTTATAACTTACCAGATCCCTTTTTTATATTTTAATTCAGTTAGAAGTATTTTAATATTAGCTACTGCTTTCTAAAAAATAAAATAATTAAAAATTAATTAATTTATTTATTTATTGTTTTGAATCAATAAAAACATTACCTTTCATGAACATTTTTTCAATAACTTGGAATTAAACCGTCTATAAAGATCTGAAATTACTAAGTCATGGATTATTTTTTAAATTATTTACAGTCACTAACGATAGAAACACCTTAACGACCCTAAACGGGATATTGCTTTTGACATTTTTTGTTTGCTCTCTTCTAATACTTAGGTTCAATATCTATATGGAAATTAATAAAATTGTATTTATTTAAAAAAGGTGGGTTTAAAACTATCTGATTTCAATATTAAATATCTTATATGGGCAATTTCGTGTCGAGTGACCCAAGTCAAAAAATAATTTATGTATAAAACAGTAGTATTAATTTCAATATAGTGATTCCAGACTTAAACGCGCAAATAGTTTTAAAAATATTGAAAGTTAAGATTTAACTCAAATAAATCTAAATATGTTAAAAATGCAATGTTCATCAAATGAAAGCCGATGTTCATCCTAAACGAATTAAGAGAGAGTCGAAATTTAATATAAAAACATTTTTAATGAAACATATTAGACTTTTTTAAAAATAATGGAAATGGAAGCCGTTTAGAGTTGTTAACATATTCCTAAAATAGTATTTTAATATGACAACTTACTTTTTAATTTTATTTATATAATCCTTCCTTATACTTTTTGGTATATATTTAATAAACTTCGTCAATTAAGAAAACCTTCTTAAATGTTTATTAACAGTTGATTTTTAACACAACATTGTCATATTGTTTTTTATTACTTAAGATTCACAATATTTTAATTACACTATTTTTCTATGAACATTAAATTCAAGAACTCATTTAAGTTTTACGATGAATAATTAAAACTGAACATGACTGAACAAAACACAAAACATCACTGAACTTAACAAAATTTCTGCATTATTTATTTTTATTTTTTCACGCTAAAAAATGGAGTATTTATATTTTTTGTTTTTGTACTCTTCTTACTATCATCCGGAAGTAACCTAAAAGTATACTTCCAGACGGCGAAAACTAGAAATCAATGTATTTTGTTTTTGTAAAATGTGTGCTCTCGTCTGACAATTGTACAGAAGTGACTACAATCCACACTTCCAGATGAATAAAATACAACATTAATGTGAACACTCTTCAAACTGTCTTCCAGAAGTGACATAAACATACAAATCAAGAAGATACAAATTAGGAAACAATGTATTTTGTTATTGTAAAATGTGTGTTCTCACCCAACTCTCATACAGAAGTCACTAAAACGTATACTTCCAGATGAAAAAAATTCAACAGGCATGGTTTTTTGTTTAAGCAAAATGGATGCACTCTTCTAACTATCATCCGGAAGTAACTTAAAAGTATATTTCTAGAAGACGAAAATTCGAAATCAATGTATTTTGTTTTTGTAAAATGTGCGTTCTCGTCTGACAATCGTCCAGAAGTGTTTCTGACGTGGCGTCTGGGGTGATGCGCAATAGTTTTCTCTTTTAAATGTTTGAAGGGTGTGCTCGCACTTTGAAGCAGAGATACAAGCCGAGACGGCTTAAACGTAGTTGCCACTATTTAAATTCTTATGGCAAATTGAAAAGAGTTGCCACACAATATTGTGCTAATTTAAAATAGTGAAAACTACTATAAATGTCATTTTCTGCAGAAAAAAACTTATATAGAGACAGGTTTCTATGTAACAGACTATTATACAAAGATTTTTCAATATAATAAACCTTATAAGGTCAATTTCTAAAGACAAAGTTAAATTGAGACGACAATTTAGCCGCCGCACTTATTTTCTGTAATAAGCCGCCGCTGCCGACCCAAAATGGTTGCGCCGCCGCCACCGATCATTTCGCATCGGCTTGTATCTCTGCTTTGAAGTGTAGGCATACTGTCAAACTCCATATATAAAAAATAAAATGAATTCGCACCGTATTTCACCCGCGTGAAGAAAACATACCGGTAACAAACCTACTGTCAAAAAACTACATACACAGTTGCTCAAGAAAGTAATACCAAAAATAGTATTAAAAAATACGCATTTTTGCAACTATATAAAATAACTTTTGCCAGTTCCCTTAACATACTTTTGGTGTTAGTTTATAATATGTAAATGTAAATACATTGATTTTTACTAAAAAATCATTCAAATTCGATAGAGATTTGTTTAAGGAACCGATTTATAGTGTTTTCACGGTCTAAAAATTAGCCAATTATATGGTATTCACTATTAAAGTGTTATTTTTCAATATTAAGAAGTATATATTATGTTGATTAAAAAATCGGTCAGATATTGTGGTACCAAAAAAGTTCCAAAAATTTCGAGAGATAATTGTACTAGGAACCGATTTATGGGGTTGTCACTTTCGAAAAATTAGCCAATTATATGGTATATACTACTTAAGTGAAATACCATATAAGTGAATATCATATAATGGGCTAATACCATATAATTGGCTAATTTTTCCTGGTTCCTGGGACAATTATCTCTCGAAATTTGTGGAACTTTTTTGGTACCACAATATCTGACCGATTTTTTAATCAACATACTATATACTTCTTAAAATGGAAAAATAACACTTTAATAGTGAATACCATATAATTGGCTAATTTTTCGAAAGTGACAACCCCATAAATCTTTTTCTAGGACAATAATCTTTCGAAATTTGTATATCTTTTTTTGGCACCACAATATCTGACCGATGTTTTAATCAACATACTATATACTTGTTAATATTGAAAAATAACATTTTAATAGTGAATACCATATAATTGACTAATTTCTCGAAAGTGACAACCCCATAAATCGGTTCCTAGGACAATTATCTCTCGAAATTTTTATATCTATTTTTGGCACCACAATATCTGACCGATTTTGTAATCAACATATTACATACTTGTTAAGATTGAAAAATAACACTTTATTCACTATACCATATAATTGGCTAATTTCTCGAAAGTGACAACCCCATAAATCTGTTTCTAGGACAATTATCTCTCGAAATTTGTGGAACTTTTTTTGGCACAACAATATCTGACCGATTTGATGACCAACAAACTATATATTTGTTAATATTGAAAAATAACACTTTAATAGTGAATACCATATAATTGACTAATTTTTCGAAAGTGACAACACCATAAATCGGTTCCTAGGACAATTATCTCTCGAAATTTGAGTAAGTTTTTTTGACACAATAATATCTGACCGATTTTATAATCAACAAACTATATACTTGTTAATATTGAAAAATAACACTTAAGTAGTTTGTGTATAATTGGCTAATTTTTTGAAAGTGACAACCTCATAAATCGGTTTCTAGGACAATTATCTTTAGAAAATATTATAACTTTTTTTGGCACAATAATATCTGACCGATTTTGTTAATAGCAAAATATAGAAAGAAAATGTATCTAAAATTATTCACATTTATTTATAAAATAATTTTACAAAAATTTCCTATAAGTGAGTTTTTTAAATTTCCTATAAGAGAATATTTTAAATTTTCTATAAGAGAAGTTATTAAATTTTCTAAAAGACCATTTTTTAAATTTTCTATAAGAGAATTTTTAAAATTTTCTATAAGTGCATCAATTTTCTGTAAGAGAAGGTTTTAAATTTTCTATAAGATAATTTTTTAAATTTTCTATATTTTTTTTTAATTTTCTATAAATGAATTTTTTAAAATATTCTATAAGAGAATTTTTAAAATTTTCTATAAGAGAGTTTTTTAAATTTTCTATTAGAGAATTTTTCGAATTTCCTGAAGGAGAATATTTTAAATTTTCTATAAGAGAAGTTTTTAAATTTTCTATAAGAGAATTTTTCGAATATTCTAAAATAGATTTTTTTTTATTTTTCTGTAAGAGAATTTTTTAATTTTCTATAAGAGAATTTTTGAAATTTTCTATAAGAGAATTTTTAAAATTTTCTATAAGAGATTTTTTTTTAAATTTTCTATAAGAGAATTTTTTTAATTTTCTATAAGAGAGTTTTTTAATTTTTTTATAAGAGAATTTTTCGAATTTCCTATAAGAGAATTTTTTAATTTTCTATAAGAGAGGTTTTTAAATTTCCTATAATAGAATTTTTCGAATATTCTAAAATAGATTTTTTTTTAATTTTCTGTAAGAGAAGTTTTTAAAATTTTCTTTAAGAGAATTTTTTAAAATATTTTATAAGAGAATGTTTTAAATTTTCTATAAGAGAGTTTTTTAAATTTTCAATAAGAGAATTTTTGAATTTCCTGTAGGAGAATTTTTTAAATTTTCTATAAGAGAATTTTTCGAATATTCTATAATAGAATTTTTTAAATTTTCTGTAAGAGCATTCTTTAAAAATTTGTGTAAGAGAATTTTTTAAATTTTCTATTTCTGGTATAATTCTCTATCGAAAATCGTTTACATTTATTAATATTAAAATTTAACACTTTAATATGGTGTACCTTGTACCTATACTGCATTTTTATTAAAAAAGTACTATATAAATAAAATCAAAGGTTTGTACGTTTTTACACAACTCTGGGAAGAAGTATGTTAAAAAAGTTGTCTTGTTCACATCGATCCGTATTTCTGAATTCGACGACGACACTATCCTATAATTAATATATCTTGTACATTAGATTCATGGCGAAACTAATAAGGTGATGTAATTTCAGCTGATTGTTTTTTTGTCCATGGAAATTCAGCTCGAAGTTGTCAAACTCCAAATAATAAAATTTTCCCTCAAACCTGACGCTTTCAAACTACATAAAAAAAATTTCATGAATTCGCCGCAAAATGAATTGACTTCACCTTATAGTCTATTCGCCTTGATTATATTATTAATTTAGTTTGTTTTATTCACACGTCAAAACAATCGCGGTACCTTCCGAATAAACCAGATTATTTTTAACTACGTAATTTGTGTTTTTAAACAAATAAAATAGTGAAGAATTATAAAAAATTCAAAACAGATCTGATAGAATAACAGAAAATGCTAATTTTAAATAGTGATATCTGAGAGTGTAATAAAATATGTATCTACATTTATTTTACATGTGTGTTTTGATTTTTTATATGTTTATTAAAGTGAACATGAACGAATAAATTAAATACATATGTATGTACTATATTAATTTATAAATATACCAGTGTAAAAACAGTAAAAAAATATGGATATATCATAAGATATATGAACAAAGTGTGTCAATAATAAAGCAGTATAAATAGCAAACCTAAAAAGTCGCCTTACACATAGGTATGTACATACTTACATTAATTTTCCTTTTTCCCTTCGTCGAATTAATTCTGTGGTAAAAAGGCAAAAGCACATAAGTTGTTTTTATGTACTTTTCAGGATAACGTTTTAAAGTTTTAAATTACAATACAAAACTATAGTAAAACAAATTTTGAAAATTCGATATTTTCAAAAGTTCTGATCCGATCTTTATGAAAAATTGACAGAGAATTGAATATAGAGTGAGTACGGAGATCTCAAAAATGCGATTTTGCATAACTTGAGATATGTACTTTATTATGTTTGCCACATAATTACATATTCTAAATGTAAATACTGAAGTTTTTTGTGATAATAACTAATAAACAAAAATATTTATTTATTGGACAATTATTAATTCTATAAGAAATTAGACATCTGTTACATATTAGACTAAAAATGTTTAAGACCATAGGTAGCTCCATCTCTTAATTATAAGCGTTAACCTTCAAATTATGAAAATTTTATTTTGTTAAATATTGGTGCTTTAAATTACCCCACTATTCATCCAGATATTGATGTTAACTGCATTAATGAACACTTTATTTCTAATCAATTAAATGTGAATGATGGTTCATCATTGTGTATTTTCACAGTTTTCTAATAATATAAATGTAAATAAAGTCTACCTCAGTGGGACAGATGGTAACATTTTTAAATAACATTTTTAAAAATTACTTTCCTTATATAAGCAAGTAGGTATCTTTTATATTTTATTTATAATATTTTTACTTCGTTCAAATACCCCAATGCCTGGAAATTTTCTAAGATAATTTCTATTCCTAAAAACAGTGGTCAACCTGCAATTGATAACATGAGACCTGTTAGTATTTTGGCATCGTTATCTAATGTTGTTGAAAATTTAATTAAGGATCAAATTACAAAATTGATTGATGACAAAAAATTACTCAATGAATGTCAATATGGTTTTCGTCATGGCCGTTGTACAAATTTTCTTCTAACTGAATTAACCGAATCAATTAGAGAATTTTCTAATGCGGGTAAGGTCAGTGTTTTAGTATCAGTTGATCTGTATAAAGCATTAGATCAAGCTAGACACACTTTGTTGATTCATAAACTAGGAACTAGATATAATTTTATGGTCTGGTGGCAGACAATTTGCTGATACTGTTTCGGCTCAATCCGATATGGTTCAGTGTAAATGCACAAAAAGAATAAAACACAAATGATTATTAGTTTTATAAAAGGAGAAGATTTGTCTTCCTTTATTTATATATTACCTTAAGCATGTATGCACAACAAGAAGTGCTCTTTAAGGCTTCTAAATGACGAGTGAAAACAACTACTTATTTCTAAGTATATGGAGGCAAACAAAGTTTATATACAGTTAGCGGTTTACTTGTTGAATTAATAATAGTTTTCCATCAAAGATGTACTCTAAAAGTAGTAAATCATTAGGATTTACACTTAGAGGAAAAATACCGCAAATAATCGATTTGTACTTAAACATTGCCGGCCCCCTTTCAACACTTAAGGTGTTGTAACTAAAAAAAATAAATAAATGAGTCATTAAGGACTCTCGTGGACTGTTTTTTCCAAATTAAAATGAGCCATGATCAGACTCCAGTTTCTCTACATGGGTCATTATGGACCCCGGTTGAGCCATGATGAGACTCCGGTTGAGCCACGATTTAGACTCCGGTTTTTACTACTTGGGTCATTATGGACCCGTTTGAGCCTCTGGTCGACCCATTAAGAGACTCTGGTTGAGCCATGATGAGACTGGTTGAATCACTAAAGACTCTTGCTGAATTAAAAAGAATTTAGGGAAAGGTTAGTAAAGTAAATTGATATATAGTGATCATTTAGGAATTCGAAACAACAAGTCTGCCATACAAAGCGATCAATAGTAAAATTAGTCAAAAATTCTTCTTTCCATCTTTTACGAATCTATTAATACAGCGTTAGGGATAGACGTAAATCTCGAATTATCTATATTTAAATATTACCTCGTAAAGGTTACAATAAGTTTTTGCACATAGTGCCTTGTAGACAAAATGAAAATTAATGCTTTACAAACAATTTTAATAAGTTGCGGTACTATTACAGATTGATAAACTAACTAGTTCCTACATCATTTGGGTTCATTACGATTCCATGTTGGAATGTTTCTATTTTTAGTTGGCCTATATCCGAAACCGAAGGCAGATTTCCTGAAATGCTTGGCAAAACAGATGCCGAAGTGTTTAATAAAAATGATGAATCAGTACTAGAACCTATTATCAAATTACAAGTCTTCGTCGAAATGTCCGAAAATTCCTCATTTACGCCTGAAAACTTCGCTGTTTCGGAAATGGTTGGCAGCTTTAATCTTTTCATCAACTTTTCAGAAATAATAGTACATTCTGAAGCAGGGTCAATTAAAGCTCTAACTTGATATCTACAACCATTGAGTATCAAGTCGACTGTTGCTGTACCCAAAAGAGCAGAATGATTTCTACGAGTATGGAATATTTGTCGTTCAGTCACAGGCACCATGACTGAACGACACCATGACTGATCGAACGTAGTAGGTCTTCCATCTGTTGTACCTGACAAAATGGGTCGTTGGTCATTAGGAGTATTATTAGTGGGTCGTAAAACCACACTAGAATTGTCATCTAATGAATTAGCTAAATTACCCAAAGGAATAAAATGGTTTTGACTGGTTTGACTGGTTTGTCGTTCAACTATTGCGCCTGACGTAGTCGGTCTTTATACTAATGCAGTTGACAAGTTAGTAGGTCGTTGGTCATTAGAAACAGGATTGTATGGTCGTAAAACCAAAGAAGAGTTGTCATCTAATGACGCAGGAAGTGCATTTCTAGAGTTTTGCGAAACTGAAGAATCCCGATGTAGTGAAGTATGGTGCCGCTTATTACAAATAGAACAACGATGTTCGCTAGTGCAATCCCGAACATCATGTGATCTAGCAAGACAATTTATGCAGCAATGAAATTTTTTAACCGTTCTAAATCTCTCAGGAATAGACATTTTATCAAACTGACGGCAAAAACGAAGTAAATGACCCGGTTTTTTACATAAAACACAAGCATTCGTAGGACCTGTATTCGAAACATGTGTCTTTTCCTTGCGTTCAATACCTTTCTTATCAGTGTTGGAACTCATAAGATCGCGTATGCAATCTAACGTTTGGATTCTTTCGGTCAAAAACATGTCCAAATCTTTCCATAAAGATAAGGCAGTTTTGTCCTTAACACTTTGTTCCCATAGTGTCACTGTCTGAGACGGTAGTCTTTGTACGCAAATAAAAACGATAATTGGATCCCAATTTTGAGTGGGAATCTCATATATCGACATAGCAGTTAAAAATCCATTGATTCCGCCCTGTAACCTTTTCAATGAGGAACTATTCTCCTCTGTTATTGTCTCCAAACCAAACAAGCACTTTAGTTGATTATTAACTAGCATTCGAGGATTTTCGTACGTATTTTTCAAACTTTTCCACGCTATATCAAACCCAGCATTAGTCAACGGACATTTAGATACAATTTCTCTCGCTTCGTTTTCTATTCTTTTCACTAAATAACATAATCGCTCGATATTACTAAGCCGACTGTTATTAATATATAAGGCAGTAAAAAGATCCCTAAATGTAGGCCATGAGAGATAATCGCCGTTGAAGATGTCCGTATCACATGGCGGAAGAGGTAAATTATGACTAACATTATCAAAATTTGAATCATTGTTTGGATGAGGGGAAACTTTAGGCTTAGTCTTTGCTTCCAATTCATCAATCTTAATTTTTATCGACTTTGAACATCGCACATAAACATTTAGGGTACTCTGAAATTTTTTTTCAGCCACTGGAATATCTTCTGGCTCGGCGTCTTCAGAAGATTCAAGGTCATCTAAACACTTATCGAAAGTAATTTTCACCTTTTCCCAACACATCTTCAATTCACTTTTTAAAACTTGGAAGTAGTATACGTGATGTTCTTCCTCGCGAATATTATTAAAGTTTGCCTCAAATTTTATAACGGCGTCTGAAGCACGAGTGAAACGTTCGAGGGCGGTCAAAGGCATTTTTCACAATTTTAAGATTGGATTGTATTCAGTAAAACCGTATAAAAATGGAAGCAGCGTTCAAATTCACAAAAAAATTGAATTTGTATTATAAATTTCTAAACTAACTATTTTAAGTCAAATCGACCGACCGTAGGGTAACTAACAATAAATTAGTAAAAGGAGGAAGAAGAAGAATTTTATCTTTCACAACACAATTACTAATATTAAATTTGTGTGAACAAACCTTGCATTAAATGCAGTCACTAATTATTTTGATCACTATGTGTTTCACTATAAAATTTACACCAAAATAATTTTCATAAAATTTAATTATTGAAAATAATTTATTTATTTAAGTATTTGCCGAAAAAATGCAAATTTTAATTATCAATTATGGCTGTTGTCCAATGTAAACAAACGCAGCCTTGATTTTAAAAGTACCGATTACTATCTGTCAACAGGTACTGTATAAAATATAATCGCGCAAGGAATACCTATTAAGAAAACAAACTTTTTAAGAAACTTTTTTCACATTTGGCAAACTTTTTTTCAGAGTTGCAAAAAGATACTTTTTCTGCATGCACGTGTTAAAACTACATAAAAAATGTAAACAAAAGAAAACAAACCATAACAAAAGCCAATGCTGTATTTATAAAATTTTTTAAATGTTGGAATAAATTGAAAACAATAAATTGTGCAACAAAATGGACAATAGTGATCGATAGGGAATCGATCCCTGTATTGATTTTTTTGCGGGGTGCTTTCTATCGAATGCTGTGACATAACAAACTTTGACAAATTCACAAATCTAACGAAAATGAGGAAAATTTGTTTACACAAACAAATTTTAAAATATTCAGTGTGCACCAAAACAGCCAATAGTGGTCGATAGTGAAGCGATTAAGGAATCGATCCCAATATTGATTTTTTTCCGGGGTACTTTCTATTGGACTCTGTGATGCAACAAACATCTGCAACTTCAACATCGATCCCTATATTGATATTTTTCCGGAGTACTTTCTATTGGACAAAAAAGAGAAAAAAGTTTTTATACAAAAAAATTTTAAAAAATTCCGTCAGTTAATAGTGATCGATAGAGAATGCTGTGATGTAACAAACTTTGATAAATTCTCAAATCTAACGAAAAATACGAAAAAGTTTTTACATAAAAAAATGTTTAAATATTCCGTGTGCACAAAAACAGTCAATAGTGATTGATAGGGAATCGATTAAGCAACCGATCCCTATATTGATTTTTATTCTATTGGATGCAGTGACGCAACAAACTTTGACAAATTCTACACTACAAAATTTTAATTGTATTCTGTGTGCACCAAAACAGCAAACAGTGATCGATAGGGAATCGATACCTATATTGATTTTTTTCCTTGGTGCTTAAATAATATTTAAAAATTTTTAAACAGAGTTTTTCTAAATATGCAAATTTTTTAAAGTTTGTTACGTCTCATCATCCGTTAGCAAGTACCCAGAAATAAAAACAAAATGGGAATCGATTCTGTTTCGGCGTATATCCGATTCGATTCAAGATGGACAAACCAAATATGTTTCCCAATGATAAAAAGTAAAACACAAGAAAATTAATGAAATTTCAAAATCAGAGAATAAATCTCTTTCTTTATTATTTACCTTTGTAAATGTTAGTTTCAAAAAACTCTTTGCACAAGTGCAGTAGATGGCTTCACTTTGGCTAATAACCAAATCAAACTTATAACTAAATAATGGAGGCAAACAATGTTTAAACACCGTTAGCGGTTTACTCGTTAGTTTTATTATAGTTTTCCATCAAAGATGTAAACTAATGGTAGTAAATCATTAGGATTTACACTTAGAGAAAAATGCCGCAAATAATCGATTTGTACTTAAACATTGCCGGCCCCCTTGCAACACTTAAGGTGTTGTAACTGAACTTACTGAGCCATTAAAGGGCTCGCGACGACTATAGTAATAATAAAATATTTTCCTCAATTCAAAATGAGTCATAAAGGACTCCAAATTTATTTGAAATATATAATAGCCATTAAGAGACTGGTTGAGCCATTACGGGACTCTAGTTGAGCCATAAAGAGACTCTAGTTGAGCCATAAAGAGACTCTGGTTATATTAAGATTTTGAATCTTATTTAGTAAGGCGACAAACCCGTAATGATCCAACCAAAAATGCTATATTGGGCAAGTGGAAGCCCAGGGCTCTGATGAATCCTGTCCCTCAAAATCATTGGTGCAATCTCCGGCCCCAAAACCAACGCTACTTGACCGGAATGATTAAAGGTGGGATCGGCTAACTGGAGACCTTTAAACGGCTCCAGGATCAAATCTGACACTGTGAGAGGAGGTGTTTTTACACGATCCATTTGATATACTCTCGCCAGTACAATAATACGCTGAGTATTCTCAAACCTCGATTCAACTTCGATTCTACAATGTTCCTGATCATTAATCTTTATCTTTGGAATTCTTAGTTTGGCGACTAAATCTGCACAAATATAACTATTCTGGCAGCATAGATCCAGAACAGACCTCACCAAAACTTTATTTCGAGGCAAACACAGGTTAAGTTGTATAGTCGGGGAAAAAGCAACCGCTTGTCGCAATTGTACATCCGCGAATGACGCTGCCTGACGCTCATTGGTTTTTGTAGACTTGGTTTTGGGGTGGAGAAGAAAATGGTGAGCTTCTTTACAAAACTTACATTTTGCTGAACTTTTGCAATTTTTGCTAACATGACCGCTTAATAAACAGCGATAACAAACTTTGTGCAATGCCACTTTGCGAAATCTGAGCTCAAGGTCCATTTTCTCGAATTTACGGCAAAACCTTAACAAATGGTTTTTGCGGCAAATTGGACATCTCGGCTTTTCCCGATTAGGATGCGCTTGCTGATCGACAGGATTCGAACCCGAAGCTTCCACTTGTTCAGGTACAGTAATGGTTGGCGGGGGTACTATAGTTGGTTCTGCAACCACTTCCATAGCAGCTTCTTCTGCTGCGACGGGCCAACCTCTTCTTATTTAATGGTGGAACAACGGACTCCACTTGCATGGTTGGGGAATTCAAGCTTAACGCTGCTACCTTTAAGCTCTCAACAGTTAGACCCTGGGATCCAGTAACTTCATTGGAGTTGTCCTCGTTAAGGAGCTCTTCCTCAGTCAAAACTGTGGTAATTGGCTGTAGTTTTCTAACAGAGTCCATTGTTCTAGGGAAAATAAAAGGTTAGTAGGGAAATATTGACATAAAGTGATAGGTAAGTTAATCTTGCAAAACAACAAGTTTGGTTATCGGTCTTTTAAGTATCCCATTTGACGTCCGAACATCAACTACTCGAACGTGACCATCAGTACCATTATAAACCTGAACTACTCTTCCTATCTTCCATGAAGTAGCAGGTAACTGTTCATTTCGTAAAACAACTAAATCATTGATCGAAACATCTCTTTGGGGATGTTGCCACTTGTACCTTTTATGCAAAGTTGCTAAATATTCCTCTTTCCAACGTTTGCAAATATAGTGAACAAAAGCCTTCACTTTCCTATAACGATTCACAATACTAATTGGTCTGTCAAATATTGTTGGCTCCGGTGGAGCCAGTATTGCGGATCCTATTAAAAAATGACCAGGAGTGAGTGCAGTAAGCTCATTAGGACTATCAGGCATAGGACACAAAGGACGAGAATTCAGACATGCCTCAATCCTAGCCAGGATCGTAGACAATTCCTCAAACGTATATTTACAATTTTGAACTTCTTTCCGAAAATGGAGTTTAAAACTTTTGACTCCAGCTTCCCATAAGCCGCCCATATGAGGGGCGCCAGCTGGTATAAATTTCCATGACAAACTCTCATAACCTATTCTCGAACTCATTCTGGCCTCGCATTCTTTTAAAAAGGTTTGAAAATTCCTAGCTATTTCATTTGACGCTCCAACAAAGTTCGTACCATTATCCGAAAAAATAGTGTGAGGACAACCTCTTCTAGAAATGAATCGATCAAAGGCCGCTAAAACAGCGTCAGTAGATAGGTCTGAAGTCGCTTCTAAATGTATGGCTTTGGTCGAAAAACAGACAAATACACATACATAACCTTTTTTTATTAAACACGAACGACCAGTAAAGTTTTTCACATCGAAAGGACCTGCAAAATCAACTCCAGTGGTTGTAAATGGTCTATCGATTGTGGTACGTTCCGGAGGTAGCGCAGCCATAATTTGACTGTATGAACGTTTTCGATCTATCGTGCAACGTTTACAATGATGAACCACTGTCCGTATCAGGGTTCGCAGTCTAGGGACCCAATACTCAGTTCGATAAACTCTCAACATTAATTGATTTCCACCATGAATCGTCAGCCTATGAACAAACTCCGCTACAAGTTTCGCAAGCCGACACCCGTAAGGTAATATGATGGGATACTGCTCTCGATATGACAACGAAGGTGACCTCACTAATCTACCATTTAATCTCATAACATTTCGCTCATCGAGGAAGGGGTTTAAAGGGATTAAAGAGCTCTTTGATGGTAAAGGTTTCTTATCCACAATACATCTATATTCATTAGCATAATAGGCCTTTTGAGCTACAATAGCTAAACGAAGTTTCACCATTCTAATCTCTTGACAAGAGATTCTACTAGTCTCATAAACAAAACGCCCTTTCCTCGTTGGATGAGTGGCGTTGAAAAATCTGAATATATACGATATAACGCGTAAAGCTCTAGATAGCGAAGAAAATCTTTCTATCACATCCTCAAAACGGGTAAAGAAGGAAGCATTAACTTTCGTCTTTCGAACTTCTAAGTCAGTGTCCATATTATCCAAACTCCGGATTTCCCATTTAGATTGATCCTGACATAACCACGAAGGACCATGCCACCACAATTCATTTCGGGATAAGGTAAGAGGATCTACACCTCTACTACCTAAGTCTGCAGGATTTTCTTCTGAACGCACGTGAAACCAATTGCGGTTGCCAGTGTTCTCTTGGATGCGACAGACCCTATTTGCAACAAATGTTGTCCAAGAATAGGGTGGTTTGCGTAACCAAGCCAATACTATAGTTGAGTCAGTCCAACAATAGATACGCTCAATCGGAATTTGAATGTCCCGAGCAACATTCTTAAGCAATTCCGACGCCAAAACCGCACCACACAATTCAAGGCGAGGCAATGACACAGATTTTAATGGGGCTACTTTGGTCTTGGAAGTTAACAAGCTCGAAGTAATTTCGCCACATGGTGACTTTATACGTATATATAATACTCCGGCATAAGCTTTCTCTGAGGAATCAGAGAATAAATGAAGTTCAGTGACCGAATCTCTATAATAATTAACCCATCTTGGGATTTTAATAAAATTTACTTGGTTAAAGAACTCCACAAATCTTAACCACTCTTTCCTAGTAGAGTTTGTAAGAGAATCGTCCCATCCTATTTTGTCAAGCCAGATACGTTGCATAATTATCTTTGCTATGACAATAACTGGACTTAACCAGCCTACTGGATCAAAAAACTTTGCTATAGTAGATAACACCTCTCTTTTCGTATAAGACGTTTTAATTTCCAAAGGACATACTCTGAAGAAGAATGAATCTAACTGGGCATTCCAAAAAATACCTAAAGTTTTTGAACTACTAGACTCCATGAAAGTTAAAAGCTTTGCGTCAACCAAATGTCCAGGAGGCAAATCCTTTAAAATTGACTTGTCATTCGAAGTCCATTTCCTGAGTTCAAACCCGGCAGCCGATAAAGCCCTAATCAACTGATCCCTGGCTAACAAAGCACTAGACACTTCATGAGCTCCAGATAACACGTCGTCGACGTACATTCCTTCCCTTAAAATCTTCGAAGCCAATGGGAAGGTTTGCTCAGAGTCCTCTGCTAGTTGTAGCAAAGTCCTAATAGCCAAATAAGGAGCGCAATTAATACCAAATGTAACGGTCTGCAGTTCATAATCCACAATCTCTTCATCAGCTGAACTTCTGTAAAGAATTCGCTGGAATGGAGTGTGAGATGAATGGACCCTAATTTGCCTATACATTTTAGAAATGTCACAGTTAAATACAAACTTAAATAGTCGCCATCTCAAAATCAAACTAACCAAATCAGCTTGCAAAGAAGGTCCTACAAATAAACAGTCATTCAAACTTTTACCATTAGAGGTCCTATTCGAAGCGTTAAACACCACTCTAAGTCTTGTGGTATTACTTTCCGGTTTTAAAACTGGAAGATGTGGCAAATAGCAAGAGTAAGTAACGACCTTATTTCCAGTCCCCTTGGGCCTCATGTGATCCAAATCCAGATACTCCTTCAGCACTTCATCGTACATTTTCTTCACATCTGGTTTTCGTGTTTCAACACTCCTGTCCTCGAGATTCCTAAATTAATTTCCTGAGGGAACTCAGGTTTAAAGGGTAATGATACTACATATCTTCCCTCTGAATCACGAAAGGTAGTCTTTCTATAGATTTCCTCACACATTTTATCGGATTGCGATAGCACTTTCCGTCTTGGTGGCTGTTCTAACTCCCAAAATTTTGTGAGATTCTCATTTAAATTATCCTCCTCTGAATGGGTAATCGTAGTGGAGAATACATTGATAGAATCTTTTGGCGAAATGTTAACGGGTCCTGTCAGAACCCAACCAAACACAGTCTTCTGAGCCATTAAACTACCAACTATATTATTCCGAACTTCATTCAATATAATACGTGGATATAGGTCAGCGCCAAGTAATAAATCTACTGCCCTACTTTTGTAAAAGTTACGATCTGCCAGTCTTATATTTGGTAATTCACCTTTTATTTCCGAAGGACAATTGAATGAAGGCAAATTTCCGGAAATAGAAGGTAATACAAAAGCATTAGCTTCCAAATTAAAACCTGCATCTAGTGGGGAACCAACTCGAATAGAGCAACATTTCCTCGAAGTTGTAGAAGCGTCTTTATGAACACCGGAAATCGTAACATTCGTAGAATGTGACGGAAGTCGCAGTTGATTTCGCAAATGTTCCGATATGAAAGAGGCTTCCGAAGCAGGATCAATTAATGCTCTAGCTGGATACGTTGTATCATGACTATGAACCGAAACCATAGCTGTTCCCAATAAAACAGACGAATTTTGTAAAATATGGAAGACTTGGCGATTCGAATTAGTTGGAGCAGTGGCGGAGGTAGAAGCTTCTTGCAAATTTAATTCAGGCGTATTGCCAATTATTGCAACTTTAGAATTATTAGCTATAGGTGGTGAAGCAGAATTACCAACTGGATTCTCACGATGAAGCAAAGTATGATGTCTTTTCCTACAAACGGAACAACTATGTTCGCTCTTGCAATCCCTAACCTCATGGCTTGGTGCAAAACAGTTCACACAACAATGATGTTTCTTTACTACGTTATACCTCTCAGAAACAGACATTTTTTTGAATTGACGGCAAAAACGTAATAAGTGACCCTGTCTATGACAAACTACACACGCATTCTGAGTGCCTGTATTAGAAACATGAGCCTTTACTTTCCGTTCAAAACCTTTTTTATCAACATTGGAACTCGTTAGATCGCGGATGCAATCCAAAGTCTGAATTCTTTCGGACAAAAACATATCCAAATCCTTCCATAAGGATAAGGCCGTTTTGTCCTTGATGCTCTGTTCCCATAATGTCACGGTCTGAGAAGGTAATCTTTGAATACAGATAAAAACTAGAATGGGATCCCAATTTTGAGTGGAAATTTCATAAATTGCCATGGCAGTAATAAAACCATTAATTCCGCGTTGCAACGTTTTCAAAGACGAGCTAGTTTCTTTTGAAATTGTCTCTAACCCAAACAAACCTTTCAACTGATTATTTACTAACATTCGAGGATTTTCATATGTATCCTTCAAGCTTTTCCAAGCGATATCAAAACCTAGGTTAGTCAATGGACATTTAGATACAATCTCTCTTGCCTCCTTATCCGTCCTTTTTACCAAATAACATAACCGCTCTATATTACTAAGGCGACTGTTATTGATATACAATGCGGTAAAAAGATCCCTAAACGTGGGCCAAGATAGGTAATCGCCACTGAAAATGTCCGTGTCACAGGGAGGTAGAGGCAAATTATGACTGACGTTATCATGGTTTGTATCATTATTAATAGTAGGAGACTCTTTAGGTCTCGATCTGGCCTCAAGTTCATCAATTTTTAGTTTTATAAGCTTTGAACAACGCGCATAAATGTTCATGGTGCTATTAAATTTGCTTTCAGCCACTTGGATATCCTCTGGCTCCGCGTCTTCTGATGATTCAAGATCATCAATACACTTATCAAAGGCAATTTTCATTTTCTCCCATAACATCTTCAGTTCGCTGTTCAAAACTTCAAAATAATAAACATGATGCTCCTCTTCGCGAATGGTATGAAAATTAGCCTCAAATTTTATAACCGAATCCGAAAGACGGGTAAAACGTTCGAGAGCTGTCAACGGCATTTTCAAAAAAAGTTTTAATTCGTTTTACTATTGACAATCCTAAATTGTATTCAATAAATTTCAAAGGTCACTGTACTAAGTCAATTCCACCGACCGTAGGGTGACTTTTATGCAATTGCAAAAAGAGAAGAAGAAGCAAAAAATTACAAGATAAATGCTTGCAAACCACACGAAAATAAATAAACGCAAATCTACAAAAAATAAATTAGAGAATGCGTAAATAAACAAATTTACTCTTACGATTATATTGAGAGTTGTTTCCTCTAACGGCTGTGCTTTAGATAGAATTATATTTCTTTTACCTTTTTTCGCTAACACTAGCCGCGACTTGAAGTTTATTTAAACACTTATTTATTTCGAAAGTACTTTATAATCTTATTAATCGAGTGTATATAAAGGAGGAAAAAAAAGAAAAATGCACCGCTTATAACTTTACTCGATATTGTTTATTCTAATTAACTTCTTAATCTTCAATTATCAAAAAAAGCACAAATTTTTAATTTTAATTATGGCTGTCCGTCTTTATAAACAAACACAGCCTTGATAAAAATGGTACCGATCACAAATGTCAAAGGGGTACTGTATAAAATATATTTCCCCAGGGATGTATTTGATAAATTTAATTCACAATAAGAATTAATTCACAGTAATACAAAAAATCCCTTTTTGACACTAACCAACTTGTTGTTTCTTAAGAAATATAAATTTATACTTCGCAAACACACACACAAGTACATATATGTGTATAATTAATTTGTGACTTTATATTTTTCAACAAAACTACCACTTTTAATGCCAAATTCACTAACCTTATTTTTTCCAATTGATGTTGATTCCAATTTAAAGGGCTTTGTATTTCCTTGTCAAGGAGACTTCCTTTGTAAATGGATAAATTTTCCTTGTGTTTAATCCGGTCCGAAGGAACAATGTTTCGGCGTATATCCGATTCGATTCAAGATGGACAAACCAAATAAGTTTCCCAATGATAAAAAGTAAAACACAAGAAAATTAATGAAATTTCAAAATCAGAGAATAAATCTCTTTCTTTATTATTTACCTTTGTAAATGTTAGTTTCAAAAAACTCTTTGCACAAGTGCAGTAGATGGCTTCACTTTGGCTAATAACCAAATCAAACTTATAACTAAATAATGGAGGCAAACAATGTTTAAACACCGTTAGCGGTTTACTCGTTAGTTTTATTATAGTTTTCCATCAAAGATGTAAACTAATGGTAGTAAATCATTAGGATTTACACTTAGAGAAAAATGCCGCAAATAATCGATTTGTACTTAAACAGATTCCTTTATCAATACCTTATCGATCAGCATTGACAATTTTTTGCTCACAGAACATTTAATTTTTTTTTCATATATGTAGAAACTTTTGCGATTTTTATAAAATTTACTGAGTTATGCAAGTACACAGAAAAAAAAATAATTTTGTGATCGATTCGTATCCCGGAAAAAAATCAATATGGGGATCAATTCGTTCATCGATTCTCTATAGATCTCTATTGACTCTTTTGGTGCACACAGAATATTTTAAAATTATTTTGTATTAAAACTTTTTAGCCTTTAGTTAGATTTGCGATTTGTCAAAGTTTGCTACTTCACAACATTCGATAGAAAGTACCCCGGAAAAAAAATCAATATATTGATCGATTCCTTAATTGATTCCCTATCGATCGCTATTAGCTGTTTAGGTGCACACTTTCGTTAGATTTGTGTATTTGTTAAAGTTATTGTTACGTCATAGCATCCAATAGAAAGTACCCCGAGAAAAAACCAAATAGGTATCGATTCCTTAATCGATTCCCTATCGTTCACTATGGGCAGTTTTGGTGCACACCGACTCACAGTGGGGCAGAATCGAAATTTTTTGGAAATAAATCTGGCATTTCTAAACGGCTGATCCGATCGGGATAAAATTTGTCGTGAGCGTAGCCAAGGAGTATTCGAGTTTAAGTTTTGAAGATGAACCCTACAAATGCCCCAGGGACGGCGCTGTGGCGGCTCAAAGTAGGGTACCTACGACATGTAAAATTTTTAAACTCGTGCCATTTTTTTGTTTTTCACCCAAATACAAAGATTTTTATATTTTCTGAAAGCGCTTGAGATCTTAAAAAAACATGCTTGGACATACTACTTATCTCTTATAATATCCGAGTTATAGGCATTTAAAAATTTAGTGATACAAAATTTACCATACCTTGGTCCGTCTTTTTTTGAATACCGGGCGTAATTTTGGACCAAATGGACTCAATTTTTTTGTTAGTTAGACAACAAAATTATCCAATAATATACAAAAAATTTCAGATCAATATCATTTACAGATCCAAAAATATACGTTTTTTAATTTAAAAATTCAAAAAATTTTAGATTTTTGCCGTTTTTTTGCCAAAAATGTGTCTTAACTCTTTTATTAATAAAATAAAATTTTCTTTAAGAACATATAACAATTTTATAGTTTTCTAAAAGGTATCTTTACGCAGAACGCTTTGGCGTAAAAAACTTGTCCTATTTTTTGAAAATGTTGCCACTGCGTCCTTCCGAATATGACCTATTTTTTATCAAAACTTCAACTTTGGGCGACATGTTCTAAAATCCCAAAGCTGGGATCAGAAAACTGAAAGCAGTTTTGGAAACCTCAATATGTTTTCTATTTACTCCAAAAGTATTTTCCCAGCCCTGAAAGAAATGTGGACCCTATAGGCAAAAAAGTAAAAATCCCATTTTTGGGATTTTCATTCCTATTTTTGGGAATTGCGGGATGCCCTTTGACCTTTTCAATTTTTGCATTTTCTTATTTGAAATGACAAATTTAACAAGCGTTGAAAATTTCATTGAGTTTTGTTCATAAATAAAGATTTTGTCATATATTACATATTTGTTTAATTTCTAAAACTATGATTTATATCAAAATTTTAATAGGGTCGCAGATAGCTACAACAATTTAGTCCATATTTATCCCTTAATATCTTTTTTAGTTAGATATGGAAATTCTCGATTCTTTACAAAAAATTTCAAGCAAATATCTCAATTACATTCAAAAATATGTTCATTTAAACCTGTATCCTTTAATTTCATATTTTTCATATTTTAGTATTAAATATGACAGAACATATTTATATATTATATTTACCTATTTTCTATTTGTTTGCTTATCCTTATAATTGAAAGGTCCTATTATGCTTAAATTTTCAGAAATTTATAACTATTTTTTACCTAAATTTTTTCGACAGAAAGGTAATGATAATTTCGATTCATTCACTAATAAGAAATATCAATGACTGAATTACAGGTTATAGTAATATAGTCCTAAATGTTAATAGGTAGACAATTCGTAATTTTTTACTTTGGAATACCTGTATCGGAAATGACAAGAATTGGTATATAAGTAAACTTCTCAGATTTTAAGTACCATATTTAATAAATCTACAATGAAGATTACATTAAAGTACGAAGAGTTGTGTTCCGTTTTATGGAGTGTATCTTCAAAAGGGCCAGAAAGAATTGAAGACATTTCAAATTATATAAAAACTACATATAGTAGAAAAGTAGACAAAACAGGCATATCAAAAATTGAAAACTTTTTGATGTAAAAAGTAAGTCTGTGGATGGAAATCAAAAGAAATTTCGATTAAAATTTTGTAGTTGGATGGAAACTACTACGGAAATCTCAACTTACAACACATCAACAGGAGCGCCTTGCAAGTCATACGAAGACTTATGTTCAAGGTCAAAAAAAAAGAGGGTCACACAAAAATTTTTTTCAATCTCAAATGAGGAAATTGCAGATACATTTAACGAAATGCTGAAATAGGAAAACCAACCTATGGATGCCGTACATATTGCAACTATTCTTCCTAATGCATCACCAAAACGACTTAAGCGAATTGTGGAAAGTATACCAACTCCAACATCACAATCAAATTTTACTGAAGAGGAAGCAATAGCGCTTATGTTGGAACTGGGTCTCAGTCGAAATAAGTAACAAATATTAAGGAAAGCTCTGCATGAAAAAGGACACAATATATTACCATCATACAAGGCGATCCAGGAAAAAAACAAACTATCCTACCATCACCTATTGCTGTTAATGATGTGGAAGCTTGTATTGATATATCATCTTTGCTCGAAAACACAGCATCAAGAATTGTGTCAGACTTTTCAGAAGACCAACTAAGGAAAATTCATAACTGTGATGTTGTCTTAATGTGTAAGTGGGGATGTGACGGTTTATCAGCACTTCCAGAATACAAACAAGCTTGTGGAAGTCGGACATTAGCAGACTACAAAAGTGTATTTATGTCATCATTAGTGCCATTACGAATTCGTTCATATTGCCTTAATCCATCATCGTCAAGCATCGGAAATTCATTTGAAGATATATGGATCAATACAACTCCGGGTTCAAAAAATTTTTGTAGACCCATTGGATTTGAATATATAAAGGAGTCAAAGAAAACAACAAAAGATTTAGTGGAATATTTAAAAGATGAAATAAATGCACTGGAGCAAATAAAAATAAAGGAATTCTCTATTGACGTATTATATCAGCTAAGCTTAACAATGATTGATGGAAAGGTCAGCAATGCCATAACAGAAACTTCTTCCTTCTGGAGATGCTCAATATGTAATGAGAAAAAGTCGCAATTCTCAAATATAAACAAAAGCAGAAGTATTAATGAAGAAGTCCTGTCTTTCGGAATTTCACCAATTCATGCCAGAATACGATTTTTGGATTACTTTTTACACATAGCATACGACCTCAAATATAGAAGTGTGCCAGAGAATCTTACTAAATCAACAAAAAATAATGAAGAATTGAAAGAACTGAGAGCTGCGGAAAAAAGCAGAATCCAAGAAGAATTTAAAGTTCAGATGGGATTAAACATCGACAAACCACTTCTAAATTGCGGTAGTACAAATGACGGTAATACGGCGAGAAGGTTTTTTCGTGATTTTGAAATTACTTCGAAAATAACTGGAATCGACAAGGAGTTGCTTCGAAGAGTTAACACTATTTTAATGGCACTGAATAGTAAACATAAAATTAATGGAAATCGATTTGGGGAGTATACATCTGAAATTTCTAAATTACTTGTATCTCTGTATCCATGGAGGGAACTAACACCAACAGTACACAAAGTATTGTGTCATGGTCAAATAATAATTGAATCGAATATTCTTCCACTTGGAGAGTTAACAGAAGAAGCCCAGGAAGCGAGGAATCGAGATTTTAAGCATGTTCAACTATTCAGCTCAAGAAAATGCTCCAGGCAATCACAGAATGAAGATATTTTTAATGGTTTACTTCTATCTTCTGATCCTGTTCTTTCAACTATGCGAAAAAGATGGATTTGTTATGAAACTCTATCATCTCAAAACAAAACAAAACAAAAAAATCAATATGGGGATCAATTCGTTCATCGATTCTCTATAGATCTCTATTGACTCTTTTGGTGCACACAGAATATTTTAAAATTATTTTGTATTAAAACTTTTTAGCCTTTAGTTAGATTTGCGATTTGTCAAAGTTTGCTACTTCACAACATTCGATAGAAAGTACCCCGGAAAAAAATCAATATATTGATCGATTCCTTAATTGATTCCCTATCGATCGCTATTAGATGTTTAGGTGCACACTTTCGTTAGATTTGTGTATTTGTTAAAGTTATTGTTACGTCATAGCATCCAATAGAAAGTACCCCGAGAAAAAACCAAATAGGTATCGATTCCTTAATCGATTCCCTATCGTTCACTATGGGCAGTTTTGGTGCACACCGACTCACAGTGGGGCAGAATCGAAATTTTTTGGAAATAAATCTGGCATTTCTAAACGGCTGATCCGATCGGGATAAAATTTGTCGTGAGCGTAGCCAAGGAGTATTCGAGTTTAAGTTTTGAAGATGAACCCTACAAATGCCCCAGGGACGGCGCTGTGGCGGCTCAAAGTAGGGTACCTACGACATGTAAAATTTTTAAACTCGTGCCATTTTTTTGTTTTTCACCCAAATACAAAGATTTTTATATTTTCTGAAAGCGCTTGAGATCTTAAAAAAACATGCTTGGACATACTACTTATCTCTTATAATATCCGAGTTATAGGCATTTAAAAATTTAGTGATACAAAATTTACCATACCTTGGTCCGTCTTTTTTGGAATACCGGGCGTAATTTTGGACCAAATGGACTCAATTTTTTTTGTTAGTTAGACAACAAAAATATTCCAATAATATACAAAAAATTTCAGATCAATATCATTTACAGATCCAAAAATATACGTTTTTTAATTTAAAAATTCAAAAAATTTTAGATTTTTGCCGTTTTTTTGCCAAAAATGTGTCTTAACTCTTTTATTAATAAAATAAAATTTTCTTTAAGAACATATAACAATTTTATAGTTTTCTAAAAGGTATCTTTACGCAGAACGCTTTGGCGTAAAAAACTTGTCCTATTTTTTGAAAATGTTGCCACTGCGTCCTTCCGAATATGACCTATTTTTTATCAAAACTTCAACTTTGGGCGACATGTTCTAAAATCCCAAAGCTGGGATCAGAAAACTGAAAGCAGTTTTGGAAACCTCAATATGTTTTCTATTTACTCCAAAAGTATTTTCCCAGCCCTGAAAGAAATGTGGACCCTATAGGCAAAAAAGTAAAAATCCCATTTTTGGGATTTTCATTCCTATTTTTGGGAATTGCGGGATGCCCTTTGACCTTTTCAATTTTTAACAAGCGTTGAAAATTTCATTGAGTTTTGTTCATAAATAAAGATTTTGTCATATATTACATATTTGTTTAATTTCTAAAACTATGATTTATATCAAAATTTTAATAGGGTCGCAGATAGCTACAACAATTTAGTCCATATTTATCCCTTAATATCTTTTTTAGTTAGATATGGAAATTCTCGATTCTTTACAAAAAATTTCAAGCAAATATCTCAATTACATTCAAAAATATGTTCATTTAAACCTGTATCCTTTAATTTCATATTTTTCATATTTTAGTATTAAATATGACAGAACATATTTAAATATTATATTTACCTATTTTCTATTTGTTTGCTTATCCTTATAATTGAAAGGTCCTATTATGCTTAAATTTTCAGAAATTTATAACTATTTTTTACCTAAATTTTTTCGACAGAAAGGTAATGATAATTTCGATTCATTCACTAATAAGAAATATCAATGACTGAATTACAGGTTATAGTAATATAGTCCTAAATGTTAATAGGTAGACAATTCGTAATTTTTTACTTTGGAATACCTGTATCGGAAATGACAAGAATTGGTATATAAGTAAACTTCTCAGATTTTAAGTACCATATTTAATAAATCTACAATGAAGATTACATTAAAGTACGAAGAGTTGTGTTCCGTTTTATGGAGTGTATCTTCAAAAGGGCCAGAAAGAATTGAAGACATTTCAAATTATATAAAAACTACATATAGTAGAAAAGTAGACAAAACAGGCATATCAAAAATTGAAAACTTTTTGATGTAAAAAGTAAGTCTGTGGATGGAAATCAAAAGAAATTTCGATTAAAATTTTGTAGTTGGATGGAAACTACTACGGAAATCTCAACTTACAACACATCAACAGGAGCGCCTTGCAAGTCATACGAAGACTTATGTTCAAGGTCAAAAAAAAGAGGGTCACACAAAAATTTTTTTCAATCTCAAATGAGGAAATTGCAGATACATTTAACGAAATGCTGAAATAGGAAAACCAACCTATGGATGCCGTACATATTGCAACTATTCTTCCTAATGCATCACCAAAACGACTTAAGCGAATTGTGGAAAGTATACCAACTCCAACATCACAATCAAATTTTACTGAAGAGGAAGCAATAGCGCTTATGTTGGAACTGGGTCTCAGTCGAAATAAGTACCAAATATTAAGGAAAGCTCTGCATGAAAAAGGACACAATATATTACCATCATACAAGGCGATCCAGGAAAAAAAACAAACTATCCTACCATCACCTATTGCTGTTAATGATGTGGAAGCTTGTATTGATATATCATCTTTGCTCGAAAACACAGCATCAAGAATTGTGTCAGACTTTTCAGAAGACCAACTAAGGAAAATTTATAACTGTGATGTTGTCTTAATGTGTAAGTGGGGATGTGACGGTTTATCAGCACTTCCAGAATACAAACAAGCTTGTGGAAGTCGGACATTAGCAGACTACAAAAGTGTATTTATGTCATCATTAGTGCCATTACGAATTCGTTCATATTGCCTTAATCCATCATCGTCAAGCATCGGAAATTCATTTGAAGATATATGGATCAATACAACTCCGGGTTCAAAAAATTTTTGTAGACCCATTGGATTTGAATATATAAAGGAGTCAAAGAAAACAACAAAAGATTTAGTGGAATATTTAAAAGATGAAATAAATGCACTGGAGCAAATAAAAATAAAGGAATTCTCTATTGACGTATTATATCAGCTAAGCTTAACAATGATTGATGGAAAGGTCAGCAATGCCATAACAGAAACTTCTTCCTTCTGGAGATGCTCAATATGTAATGAGAAAAAGTCGCAATTCTCAAATATAAACAAAAGCAGAAGTATTAATGAAGAAGTCCTGTCTTTCGGAATTTCACCACTTCATGCCAGAATACGATTTTTGGATTACTTTTTACACATAGCATACGACCTCAAATATAGAAGTGTGCCAGAGAATCTTACTAAATCAACAAAAAATAATGAAGAATTGAAAGAACTGAGAGCTGCGGAAAAAAGCAGAATCCAAGAAGAATTTAAAGTTCAGATGGGATTAAACATCGACAAACCACTTCCAAGTTGCGGTAGTACAAATGACGGTAATACGGTGAGAAGGTTTTTTCGTGATTTTGAAATTACTTCGAAAATAACTGGAATCGACAAGGAGTTGCTTCGAAGAGTTAACACTATTTTAATGGCACTGAATAGTAAACATAAAATTAATGGAAATCGATTTGGGGAATATACATCTGAAATTTCTAAATTACTTGTATCTCTGTATCCATGGAGGGAACTAACACCAACAGTACACAAAGTATTGTGTCATGGTCAAATAATAATTGAATCGAATATTCTTCCACTTGGAGAGTTAACAGAAGAAGCCCAGGAAGCGAGGAATCGAGATTTTAAGCATGTTCAACTATTCAGCTCAAGAAAATGCTCCAGGCAATCACAGAATGAAGATATTTTTAATGGTTTACTTCTATCTTCTGATCCTGTTCTTTCAACTATGCGAAAAAGATGGATTTGTTATGAAACTCTATCATCTCAAAACAAAACAAACAAAAAAATCAATATGGGGATCAATTCGTTCATCGATTCTCTATAGATCTCTATTGACTCTTTTGGTGCACACAGAATATTTTAAAATTATTTTGTATTAAAACTTTTTAGCCTTTAGTTAGATTTGCGATTTGTCAAAGTTTGCTACTTCACAACATTCGATAGAAAGTACCCCGGAAAAAAATCAATATATTGATCGATTCCTTAATTGATTCCCTATCGATCGCTATTAGCTGTTTAGGTGCACACTTTCGTTAGATTTGTGTATTTGTTAAAGTTATTGTTACGTCATAGCATCCAATAGAAAGTACCCCGAGAAAAAACCAAATAGGTATCGATTCCGTATCGTTCACTATGGGCAGTTTTGGTGCACACCGACTCACAGTGGGGCAGAATCTAAATTTTTTGGAAATAAATCTGGCATTTCTAAACGGCCATAAAATTTGTCGTGAGCGTAGCCAAGGAGTATTCGAGTTTAAGTTTTGAAGATGAACCCTACAAATGCCCCAGGGACGGCGCTGTGGCGGCTCAAAGTAGGGTACCTACGACATGTAAAATTTTTAAACTCGTGCCATTTTTTTGTTTTTCACCCAAATATATTTTCTGAAAGCGCTTGAGATCTTAAAAAAAACATGCTTGGAAATACTACTTATCTCTTATAATATCCGAGTTATAGGCATTTAAAAATTTAGTGATACAAAATTTACCATACCTTGGTCCGTCTTATTTTGAATACCGGGCGTAATTTTGGACCAAATGGACTCAATTTTTTTTGTTAGTTAGACAACAAAAATATTCCAATAATATACAAAAAATTTCAGATCAATATCATTTACAGATCCAAAAATATACGTTTTTTAATTTAAAAATTCAAAAAATTTTAGATTTTTGCCGTTTTTTTTGCCAAAAATGTGTCTTAACTCTTTTATTAATAAAATAAAATTTTCTTTAAGAACATATAACAATTTTATAGTTTTCTAAAAGGTATCTTTACGCAGAACGCTTTGGCGTAAAAAACTTGTCCTATTTTTTGAAAATGTTGCCACTGCGTCCTTCCGAATATGACCTATTTTTTATCAAAACTTCAACTTTGGGCGACATGTTCTAAAATCCCAAAGCTGGGATCAGAAAACTGAAAGCAGTTTTGGAAACCTCAATATGTTTTCTATTTACTCCAAAAGTATTTTCCCAGCCCTGAAAGAAATGTGGACCCTATAGGCAAAAAAGTAAAAATCCCATTTTTGGGGTTTTCATTCCTATTTTTGGGAATTGCGGGATGCCCTTTGACCTTTTCAATTTTTAACAAGCGTTGAAAATTTCATTGAGTTTTGTTCATAAATAAAGATTTTGTCATATATTACATATTTGTTTAATTTCTAAAACTATGATTTATATCAAAATTTTAATAGGGTCGCAGATAGCTACAACAATTTAGTCCATATTTATCCCTTAATATCTTTTTTAGTTAGATATGGAAATTCTCGATTCTTTACAAAAAATTTCAAGCAAATATCTCAATTACATTCAAAAATATGTTCATTTAAACCTGTATCCTTTAATTTCATATTTTTCATATTTTAGTATTAAATATGACAGAACATATTTAAATCTTATATTTACCTATTTTCTATTTGTTTGCTTATCCTTATAATTGAAAGGTCCTATTATGCTTAAATTTTCAGAAATTTATAACTATTTTTTACCTAAATTTTTTCGACAGAAAGGTAATGATAATTTCAATTCATTCACTAATAAGAAATATCAATGACTGAATTACAGGTTATAGTAATATAGTCCTAAATGTTAATAGGTAGACAATTCGTAATTTTTTACTTTGGAATACCTGTATCGGAAATGACAAGAATTGGTATATAAGTAAACTTCTCAGATTTTAAGTACCATATTTAATAAATCTACAATGAAGATTACATTAAAGTACGAAGAGTTGTGTTCCGTTTTATGGAGTGTATCTTCAAAAGGGCCAGAAAGAATTGAAGACATTTCAAATTATATAAAAACTACATATAGTAGAAAAGTAGACAAAACAGGCATATCAAAAATTGAAAACTTTTTGATGTAAAAAGTAAGTCTGTGGATGGAAATCAAAAGAAATTTCGATTAAAATTTTGTAGTTGGATGGAAACTACTACGGAAATCTCAACTTACAACACATCAACAGGAGCGCCTTGCAAGTCATACGAAGACTTATGTTCAAGGTAAAAAAAAAGAGGGTCACACAAAAATTTTTTTCAATCTCAAATGAGGAAATTGCAGATACATTTAACGAAATGCTGAAATAGGAAAACCAACCTATGGATGCCGTACATATTGCAACTATTCTTCCTAATGCATCACCAAAACGACTTAAGCGAATTGTGGAAAGTATACCAACTCCAACATCACAATCAAATTTTACTGAAGAGGAAGCAATAGCGCTTATGTTGGAACTGGGTCTCAGTCGAAATAAGTACCAAATATTAAGGAAAGCTCTGCATGAAAAAGGACACAATATATTACCATCATACAAGGCGATCCAGGAAAAAAAAACAAACTATCCTACCATCACCTATTGCTGTTAATGATGTGGAAGCTTGTATTGATATATCATCTTTGCTCGAAAACACAGCATCAAGAATTGTGTCAGACTTTTCAGAAGACCAACTAAGGAAAATTTATAACTGTGATGTTGTCTTAATGTGTAAGTGGGGATGTGACGGTTTATCAGCACTTCCAGAATACAAACAAGCTTGTGGAAGTCGGACATTAGCAGACTACAAAAGTGTATTTATGTCATCATTAGTGCCATTACGAATTCGTTCATATTGCCTTAATCCATCATCGTCAAGCATCGGAAATTCATTTGAAGATATATGGATCAATACAACTCCGGGTTCAAAAAATTTTTGTAGACCCATTGGATTTGAATATATAAAGGAGTCAAAGAAAACAACAAAAGATTTAGTGGAATATTTAAAAGATGAAATAAATGCACTGGAGCAAATAAAAATAAAGGAATTCTCTATTGACGTATTATATCAGCTAAGCTTAACAATGATTGATGGAAAGGTCAGCAATGCCATAACAGAAACTTCTTCCTTCTGGAGATGCTCAATATGTAATGAGAAAAAGTCGCAATTCTCAAATATAAACAAAAGCAGAAGTATTAATGAAGAAGTCCTGTCTTTCGGAATTTCACCACTTCATGCCAGAATACGATTTTTGGATTACTTTTTACACATAGCATACGACCTCAAATATAGAAGTGTGCCAGAGAATCTTACTAAATCAACAAAAAATAATGAAGAATTGAAAGAACTGAGAGCTGCGGAAAAAAGCAGAATCCAAGAAGAATTTAAAGTTCAGATGGGATTAAACATCGACAAACCACTTCCAAGTTGCGGTAGTACAAATGACGGTAATACGGTGAGAAGGTTTTTTCGTGATTTTGAAATTACTTCGAAAATAACTGGAATCGACAAGGAGTTGCTTCGAAGAGTTAACACTATTTTAATGGCACTGAATAGTAAACATAAAATTAATGGAAATCGATTTGGGGAATATACATCTGAAATTTCTAAATTACTTGTATCTCTGTATCCATGGAGGGAACTAACACCAACAGTACACAAAGTATTGTGTCATGGTCAAATAATAATTGAATCGAATATTCTTCCACTTGGAGAGTTAACAGAAGAAGCCCAGGAAGCGAGGAATCGAGATTTTAAGCATGTTCAACTATTCAGCTCAAGAAAATGCTCCAGGCAATCACAGAATGAAGATATTTTTAATGGTTTACTTCTATCTTCTGATCCTGTTCTTTCAACTATGCGAAAAAGATGGATTTGTTATGAAACTCTATCATCTCAAAACAAAACAAAACAAAAAAATCAATATGGGGATCAATTCGTTCATCGATTCTCTATAGATCTCTATTGACTCTTTTGGTGCACACAGAATATTTTAAAATTATTTTGTATTAAAACTTTTTAGCCTTTAGTTAGATTTGCGATTTGTCAAAGTTTGCTACTTCACAACATTCGATAGAAAGTACCCCGGAAAAAAATCAATATATTGATCGATTCCTTAATTGATTCCCTATCGATCGCTATTAGCTGTTTAGGTGCACACTTTCGTTAGATTTGTGTATTTGTTAAAGTTATTGTTACGTCATAGCATCCAATAGAAAGTACCCCGAGAAAAAACCAAATAGGTATCGATTCCTTAATCGATTCCCTATCGTTCACTATGGGCAGTTTTGGTGCACACCGACTCACAGTGGGGCAGAATCGAAATTTTTTGGAAATAAATCTGGCATTTCTAAACGGCTGATCCGATCGGGATAAAATTTGTCGTGAGCGTAGCCAAGGAGTATTCGAGTTTAAGTTTTGAAGATGCCCCAGGGACGGCGCTGTGGCGGCTCAAAGTAGGGTACCTACGACATGTAAAATTTTTAAACTCGTGCCATTTTTTTGTTTTTCACCCAAATACAAAGATTTTTATATTTTCTGAAAGCGCTTGAGATCTTAAAAAAACATGCTTGGACATACTACTTATCTCTTATAATATCCGAGTTATAGGCATTTAAAAATTTAGTGATACAAAATTTACCATACCTTGGTCCGTCTTTTTTTGAATACCGGGCGTAATTTTGGACCAAATGGACTCAATTTTTTTTGTTAGTTAGACAACAAAAATATTCCAATAATATACAAAAAATTTCAGATCAATATCATTTACAGATCCAAAAATATACGTTTTTTAATTTAAAAATTCAAAAAATTTTAGATTTTTGCCGTTTTTTGCCAAAAATGTGTCTTAACTTTTTTATTAATAAAATAAAATTTTCTTTAAGAACATATAACAATTTTATAGTTTTCTAAAAGGTATCTTTACGCAGAACGCTTTGGCGTAAAAAACTTGTCCTATTTTTTGAAAATGTTGCCACTGCGTCCTTCCGAATATGACCTATTTTTTTATCAAAACTTCAACTTTGGGCGACATGTTCTAAAATCCCAAAGCTGGGATCAGAAAACTGAAAGCAGTTTTGGAAACCTCAATATGTTTTCTATTTACTCCAAAAGTATTTTCCCAGCCCTGAAAGAAATGTGGACCCTATAGGCAAAAAAGTAAAAATCCCATTTTTGGGATTTTCATTCCTATTTTTGGGAATTGCGGGATGCCCTTTGACCTTTTCAATTTTTTTTGCATTTTCTTATTTGAAATGACAAATTTAACAAGCGTTGAAAATTTCATTGAGTTTTGTTCATAAATAAAGATTTTTTGGGTCGCAAATATCTACAACAATTTAGTCCATATTTATCCCTTAATATCTTTTTTTAGTTTGATATGGAAATTCTCGATTCTTTACAAAAATTTTCAAGCCAATATCTCAATTACATTCAAAAATATGTTCATTTAAACCTGTATCCTTTAATTTCATATTTTTCATATTTTAGTATTAAATATGACAGAACATATTTAAATCTTATATTTACCTATTTTCTATTTGTTTGCTTATCCTTATAATTGAAAGGTCCTATTATGCTTAAATTTTCAGAAATTTATAACTATTTTTTACCTAAATTTTTTCGACAGAAAGGTAATGATAATTTCGATTCATTCACTAATAAGAAATATCAATGACTGAATTACAGGTTATAGTAATATAGTCCTAAATGTTAATAGGTAGACAATTCGTAATTTTTTACTTTGGAATACCTGTATCGGAAATGACAAGAATTGGTATATAAGTAAACTTCTCAGATTTTAAGTACCATATTTAATAAATCTACAATGAAGATTACATTAAAGTACGAAGAGTTGTGTTCCGTTTTATGGAGTGTATCTTCAAAAGGGCCAGAAAGAATTGAAGACATTTCAAATTATATAAAAAATACATATAGTAGAAAAGTAAACAAAACAGGCATATCAAAAATTGAAAACTTTTTGATGTAAAAAGTAAGTCTGTGGATGGAAATCAAAAGAAATTTCGATTAAAATTTTGTAGTTGGATGGAAACTACTACGGAAATCTCAACTTACAACACATCAACAGGAGCGCCTTGCAAGTCATACGAAGACTTATGTTCAAGGTAAAAAAAAGAGGGTCACACAAAAATTTTTTTCAATCTCAAATGAGGAAATTGCAGATACATTTAACGAAATGCTGAAATAGGAAAACCAACCTATGGATGCCGTACATATTGCAACTATTCTTCCTAATGCATCACCAAAACGACTTAAGCGAATTGTGGAAAGTATACCAACTCCAACATCACAATCAAATTTTACTGAAGAGGAAGCAATAGCGCTTATGTTGGAACTGGGTCTCAGTCGAAATAAGTACCAAATATTAAGGAAAGCTCTGCATGAAAAAGGACACAATATATTACCATCATACAAGGCGATCCAGGAAAAAAAACAAACTATCCTACCATCACCTATTTCTGTTAATGATGTGGAAGCTTGTATTGATATATCATCTTTGCTCGAAAACACAGCATCAAGAATTGTGTCAGACTTTTCAGAAGACCAACTAAGGAAAATTCATAACTGTGATGTTGTCTTAATGTGTAAGTGGGGATGTGACGGTTTATCAGCACTTCCAGAATACAAACAAGCTTGTGGAAGTCGGACATTAGCAGACTACAAAAGTGTATTTATGTCATCATTAGTGCCATTACGAATTCGTTCATATTGCCTTAATCCATCATCGTCAAGCATCGGAAATTCATTTGAAGATATATGGATCAATACAACTCCGGGTTCAAAAAATTTTTGTAGACCCATTGGATTTGAATATATAAAGGAGTCAAAGAAAACAACAAAAGATTTAGTGGAATATTTAAAAGATGAAATAAATGCACTGGAGCAAATAAAAATAAAGGAATTCTCTATTAACGTATTATATCAGCTAAGCTTAACAATGATTGGTGGAAAGGTCAGCAATGCCATAACAGAAACTTCTTCCTTCTGGAGATGCTCAATATGTAATGAGAAAAAATCGCAATTCTCAAATATAAACAAAAGCAGAAGTATTAATGAAGAAGTCCTGTCTTTCGGAATTTCACCACTTCATGCCAGAATACGATTTTTGGATTACTTTTTACACATAGCATACGACCTCAAATATAGAAGTATGCCAGAGAATCTTACTAAATCAACAAAAAATAATGAAGAATTGAAAGAACTGAGAGCTGCGGAAAAAAGCAGAATCCAAGAAGAATTTAAAGTTCAGATGGGATTAAACATCGACAAACCACTTCCAAGTTGCGGTAGTACAAATGACGGTAATACGGCGAGAAGGTTTTTTCGTGATTTTGAAATTACTTCGAAAATAACTGGAATCGACAAGGAGTTGCTTCGAAGAGTTAACACTATTTTAATGGCACTGAATAGTAAACATAAAATTAATGGAAATCGATTTGGGGAATATACATCTGAAATTTCTAAATTACTTGTATCTCTGTATCCATGGAGGGAACTAACACCAACAGTACACAAAGTATTGTGTCATGGTCAAATAATAATTGAATCGAATATTCTTCCACTTGGAGAGTTAACAGAAGAAGCCCAGGAAGCGAGGAATCGAGATTTTAAGCATGTTCAACTATTCAGCTCAAGAAAATGCTCCAGGCAATCACAGAATTAAGATATTTTTAATGGTTTACTTCTATCTTCTGATCCTGTTCTTTCAACTATACGAAAAAGATGGATTTGTTATGAAACTCTATCATCTCAAAACAAGGAAGATTTAAAGGACTTATATTACCTTCTGGATATGTATACCGATATGACAGATTATTTTATAGAAAATAAGTAGTGTTAGGAATTAACTATATAAGTAGGTTGTAAGAATTAATTGTATTATGTTTAAGATAAACAGTTCAAATAAAAAAAGCTATTATACTAACTGATGATATTGTATTAAATTGTGTTTTATATTTCGGTGGGCGGGAAAGGTGGTTTGTGTGGGGTGATTTAGGTGTTGTTGTGCGTGGCTCATAATAAAATTATAATTTTTTTATTGTATATTCAATGTTATAGTCTTTAATAAAATAATTAACTAAATAATTTTTAAAAATTGTCCAAATATTTTATTCAACACCAAATGTGTGTTCTGTCATACTTAATACTAAAATATGAAAAAGATGAAATTAAAGGACACAGGTTTAAATGAACATATTTTTGAATGTAATTGAGATATTGGCTTGAAATTTTTTGTAAAGAATCGAGAATTTCCATATCTAACTAAAAATGATATTAAGGGATAAATATCGACTAAATTGTTGTAGCTATCTGCGACCCTATTAAAATTTTGATATAAATCATAGTTTTAGAAATTAAAGAAATATGTAATATATGACAAAATCTTTATTTATGAACAAAACTCAATGAAATTTTCAACGCTTGTTAAATTTGTCATTTCAAATAAGAAAATGCAAAAAAAAAAATTGAAAAGGTCAAAGGGCATCCCGCAATTCCCAAAAATAGGAATGAAAATCCCAAAAATGGGATTTTTTATTTTTTGCCTATAGGGTCCACATTTATTTCAGGGCTGGGAAAATACTTTTGGAGTAAATAGAAAACATATTGAGGTTTCCAAAACTGCTTTCAGTTTTCTGATCCCAGCTTTGGGATTTTAGAACATGTCGCCCAAAGTTGAAGTTTTGATAAAAAATAGGTCAAATTCGGAAGGACGCAGTGGCAACATTTTCAAAAAATAGGACAAGTTTTTTACGCCAAAGCGTTCTGCGTAAAGCTACCTTTTAGAAAACTATAAAATTGTTATATGTTCTTAATGAAAATTGTATTTTATTAATAAAAGAGTTAAGACACATTTTTGGCAAAAAAACGGCAAAAATCTAAAATTTTTTGAATTTTTAAATTAAAAAACGTATATTTTTGGATCTGTAAATGATATTGATTGATTTTTTGTATATTATTGGAAATTTTGTTGTCTAACTAACAAAAAAAAAATTGAGTCCATTTGGTCCAAAATTACGCCCGGTATTCAAAAAAAGACGGACCAAGGTATGGTAAATTTTGTATCACCAAATTTTTAAATGCCCATAAGAGATAAGCATGTTTTTTCAAGATCTCGTCGAGCGCTTTCAGAAAATATAAAAATCTTTGTATTTGGATGAAAAACAAAAAAATGGCACGAGTTTAAAAATTTTACATGTCGTAGGTACCCTACTTTGAGCCGCCACAGCGCGTCCCTGGGGCATCTACGGGGTTCATCTTCAAAACTTAAACTCGAATACTCCTTGGCTACGCTCACGCCAAATTTTATACCGATCGGATCAGCCGTTTAGAAATGCCAGATTTATTTCCAAAAAATTTCGATTCTGCCCCACTGTGCGACTATTTAAATTTTTTTTTTGTATAAATACTTTTTCACTTTTTGTCAGATTTGTGAAGTTGCCGAAGTTTGTTGCGCCACATCATCCGATAGAAAGTACACCGCAAAAAATCAATAGGGATAGATTCCTTAATAGATTCCCTATCGATCACTATGGGTTGTTTTGGTGCACACGGAATAATTAACTTTTTTTTTTATACAAATACTTTTTCTTCTTAATGTCAGATTTGTGAAGTTGCCGAAGTTTGTTGCGCCACAGCATCCGATAGAAAGTACACCGCAAAAAAATCAATATAGGGATAGATTTCTTAATCGATTCCATATCGATCACTATTGGCTGTTTTGGTGCACACGGAATATTTTAAAATTTTTTATATAAAAACATTTTCCCTAACTTTATAAAATTGTCAACGTTACGTCATAGCATCCGATAGAAAGCACCCCGAAAAAAATCAATATAGGGATCGATTGCTTATTCGATTCCCTATCGATCACTATGAGCAGTTTTGGTGCACACTTTCATCTTTTTCGTTAGATTTATAAAGTTGTCAATGTTTGTTGTGTCACAGCATCCAATAGAAAGTACTCCACAAAAAAATTTAAATAGAGATCGATTCCCTAATCGATTCCCTATCGATCACTATTAGCCGCTTTGGTGCACACGGAATAATTAAAAAAAATTTTAGTATTAAAACTTTTTCTTGTTTTTCGTTAGATTTGTAAAGTTGTCAAAGTTTGTTGCGTCACAGCATCCAATAGAAAGTACCCCGCAAAAAAATTTATATAGAGATCGATTCCTTAATCGATTCCCCATCGATGACTATTGGCTGCTTTGGTGCATACGTAATATTTCAATTTTTTTTATGTAATAAACTATACCGATCGATAGGGAATCGGAAAATGACTGGATTCCAGTATTTTTTTCATTTCTGGGTACTTGCTATTATATGTTATGAAGCAGCAAACTCATAGATATTTAACAAAAACTTTTTTGTTAAAAAAATCGATAGAGAATCGATTAACGAATCGATCCCTATATTCATTTTTTTCCGAAGTACTTTTTATTGGACGCTAAGACGCAACAAACTTTGACATATTGCCAAATCTGACGAAAATGAGGAAAGAGTTTTTATAAACAAAAATTTTTTAAAAATTCCGCGTGCACCAAAACAGCCAATTGTGATCAATAGAGAATCGATTAAGGGATTGATCCCTATATTCATTTTTTCCCGGAGAACTTTCTATTGGACGCTGTGACGCAACAAACTTCGGTAACTTAACAAAATCTGACAAAAAAGAGAAAAAAGTTTTAATACAAAAAAATTTTAAAATATTCCGTGTGCACCAAAACAGCCAATAGTGATCGATAGAGAATCAATTAAGGGATCGATCTCTATATTGATTTTTTTCCGGAGTACTTTCTATTAGACGCTGTATCGCAACAAACTTTGACGACTTCACAAAATCTGACTAAAAAGAGAAAAAAGTTTTTATACAAAAAAAATTTTAAAATATTCCGTGTGCACCAATACAGCCAATAGTGGTCGAGAGAGAAGCGATTAAGGAATCGATCGCAATATTGATTTTTTTCCGGAGTACTTTCTACTGCATGCTGTGATGCAACAAACTTTGACAAATTCACAAATCTAACAAAAAAGAGAAAAAAGTTTTTATCCAAAAAAAATTTTAAAATATTCCATGTGCACCAAAACAGCTAATAGTGATCGATAGAGAATCAATTAAGGAATCGATCCTTATATTGATTTATTTCCGGAGTACTTTCTATTGGACGCTGTGACGCAACAAACTTTGACAACTTCACAAAATCTGACTAAAAAGAGAAAAAAGTTTTTATACAAAAAAAATTTTAAATATTCCGTGTGCACCAAAACAGCTAATAGTGGTCGATAGAGAAGCGATTAAGGAATCGATCCCTGTATTCATTTTTTTTCCCGGAGTACTTTCTATTAGACGCTGTGACGCAACAAACTTTAACAACTTCACAAATCTAACAAAAAAGAGAAAAAAGTTTTTATCCAAAAAAAATTTTAAAATATTCCGTGTGCACCAAAACAGCTAATAGTGATCAATAAAGAATCGATTAAGGAATCGATCCCAATATTGATTTCTTTTCGGGGTACTTTCTATTGCACGCTGTGATGCGACAAACTTCGGCAACTTCACAAAAAGAGAAAAAAGTTTTTTTACAAAAATATTTTAAAATATTCCGTGTGCACCATAACAGCTAATAGTGATCAATAGACAATCGATTAAGGAATCGATCCCTATATTGATTTCTTCCGGAGTATTTTCTATTGGACGCTGTGATGCAACAAACTTCGGCAACTTCACAAAATCTGACAAAAAAGAGAAAAAAAGTTTCTGTACAAAAAAATTTTAAAATATTCCGTGTGCACCAAAACAGCTAATAGTGATCGATAGAGAATCGATTATCGAATCGATCTCTATATTGATTTTTTTCCGGGGTACTTTCTACTGTACACTGTAATGCAACAAACTTTGACAACTTCACAAACCTAACAAAAAAGAGAAAACAGTTTTTATACAAAAAAATTTTAAAATATTCCGTGTGCACCAAAACAGTTAATAGTGATCGATTAAGGAATTGATTCCTATTTTGTTTTTTTTTGGGGGTACTTTCTATTGGATGCTATGACGTAACAAACTTTAACAAATTCACAAATCTTACGAAAATGTTTTTATGCTTAAAAAGTTGTATTTATTCAGTGTGCACCTTAACAGCTAATAGCGATAGGGAATCAATTAAGGAATCGATCTATATACTGATTTTTTTCCGGGGTACTTTCTATCGAATGTTGTGACGTAGCAAACTTTGACAATTGCAAATCTAACTAAAAAGGCGAAAAAGCTTTAATACAAAATAATTTTAAAATATTCTGTGTGCACCAAAAGAGTCAATAGTGATCGATAGAGAATCGATGGACGAATTGATCCCCATATTGATTTTTTCCGGGATACTTGCTGTGAGATGCTATGACGTAACAAACCTTGACAAATTCACAAAGTTAAGAAAAAAGTTTGTATACTGAAAAAATTTTAAATATTTTGTGTGCAACAAATCAGCCAATAGTGATCGATGAAGAATCGATAATCGAATCGATCACCAAATTATTTTATTTTCTGTGTACTTGCTATAACTCAGTAAATTTTATAAAAATCACAAATTTAAGGAAAAAGTTTTTACATGAAAAAAAAAAAAAATAAATATTCTGTGTGCACAAAAATGATCTATAAGGTATTGATAAAGGAATCGATTACCATTTTTTTTTATATCTGGTTACTTGCTAACGGATGCTAAGACGTAACAAACTTTAAAAAATTTGCATATTTAGAAAAACTCTGTTTAAAAATTTTTAAATATTATTTAAGCACCAAGGAAAAAATCAATATAGGTATCGATTCCTTTCTCGATTCCCTATCGATCACTGTTTGCTGTTTTGGTGCACACAGAATATAATTAAAATTTTGTAGTGCAGAATTTGTCAAAGTTTGTTGCGTCACTGCATCCAATAGAAAATACCCAGGAAAAAAAATCAATATAAGGATCGGTTGCTTAATCGATTCCCTATCAATCACTATTGACTGTTTTTGTGCACACGGAATATTTAAAATTTTTTTTATGTAAAAACTTTTTCGTATTTTTCGTTAGATTTGAGAATTTGTCAAAGTTTGTTACATCACAGTATCCTATAGAAAGTACTCCAGAAAAAAATCAATAGAGTGATCGATTCTTTAATCGATTTCCTATCTATTACTATTGGCTGTTTTGGTGCACACAGAGTATTTTAAAATTTTATAGTACAAAAACTTTTTCCTTTACTTTGTGAATTGGTCAAGGTTTGTTACGTTATAGCATCTCATAGAAAGTACCCCGGAAAAAAATCAATACAGAAATTAATTCGTCCTTCGATTCTCTAGCACACGGAATTTTTTAAAATTTTTTCTCTTTTTTGTCAGATTTTGTGAAGTTGCCGAAGTTTGTTGCGTCGCAGCGTCCAATAGAAAGTACTCCGGAAAGAAATCAATATTTGGCTCGATTCCTTAATCGATTCTCTATTGATCACTATTAGCTGTTATGGTGCACACGGAATATTTTAAAATATTTTTGTAAAAAAACTTGTTTCTCTTTTTGTGAAGTTGCCGAAGTTTGTTGCATCACAGCGTGCAATAGAAAGTACCCCGGAAAAAAATCAATATTGGGATCGATTCCATAATCAATTCTTTATTGACCACTATTGGCTGTTTTGGTGCACACGGAATATTTTAAAATAAAAAAATTTTCCTCATTTTCGTCAGATTTGTGAATTTGTCAAAGTTTGTTACGTCACAGCATTCGATAGAAAAAATCAATACAGGGATCGATTCCTTAATCGATTGTCCATTTTGTTGCACAATTTATTGTTTTCAATTTATTCCAACATTTAAAAAATTTTATAAATACAGCATTGGCCTTTGTTATGGTTTTAACACGTGCATTCAGAAAAAGTACCTTTTTTGCAACTCAGAAAAAAAGTTTGCCAAAAGTGAAAAAAGTTTGTTAAAAAGTTTGTTTTCTTAATAGGTATTGCCAAAAATCCTCCTGTTTGTTTTCTTCTTGTAGGTGCGCAAGGATATATTAAATAGGGATTAAAATTAATTCACAATAAATTATTGGCAGTAAAATTAATTCCCTTTTTCGACAATAGACACTTGTTGTTTTCTTTTGTTTTTTTCTTTATAACACACACGTATATACATCCATATGTATGTATTTATGTATGTTTATGTACTTTTCCTTTTGATACAATCACTTTTATATCAATTTACTAACCTTTTAAAAAAAAAACAATCTTAAAAACTCTCCAAACAAAAGGGCACTTAAAATTCCTTGGCAAGGGGTCTTCCTTTCATATGCTGGAGGATGAACTTCTTCGTGTTTTATCCGCTTGATTAAGATCAAGATGTGTAGATTATCCTCGATTCGAAGCAACAATTTAATTAATCCGGTTCGAAGCGACCAATATTTCGGCGTCAATCCGATATGGTTCAGTGTAAATGCACAAAAAGAATAATACACAAATGATTATTAGTTTTATAAAAGGAGAAGTGCTCTTTAAGGCTTCTAAATGACGAGTGAAAACAACTACTTATTTCTAAGTATATGGAGGCAAACAAAGTTTATATACAGTTAGCGGTTTACTCGTTGAATTAATAATAGTTTTCCATCAAAGATGTAAACTAAAAGTAGTAAATCATTAGGATTTAAACTTAGAGAAAAAATACCGCAAATAATCGATTTGTACTTAAACAGATACTTTACAATAAACTATGATTTGTCCAATCTGAATGATTGGATGACAATAAACTGCCTACATATCAACCCAGATAAGACCAAAGCTCTAGTATTTAGACCGAGAAGAATCCGATTTAAATTATTAGTACTTTACGGAGTTGGAGTTATAATTGATGATAGGTTATCTTTTGGACCACATGTTGATAATATATGTTATAGGGTCTGTCTGACTTTACGTGGTTTATATCAACTGTTCCCAAATGGGGGTCCGCGGACCCCTAGTGGTCCGTAGCAAAATCCTAGGGGGTCCGCGAAGGCGAACGAAGAAAACATGAATAAACAATATTCTGCTTTTATATACATACCCTATTATGCAAAAAACAAATTTATTTTAGACGTTTAGTTAAAAAATATTTAAAATATCTCCATTTATTTTTGTATATATGTACTAAAATATACACTTTTTGTTCAATAATCCCAGATTTGTTGGTGACTTTTTGAATTTCATATTTTCAGTTGTTTATCAGGACGAAGCTACACATTTATTGTATAATTTTTTAAAGTAAAGTATTGCGTGATTTGAAATTTGTACATATGTCTTGTATATGTACTGAAATAAAGGTATTTATTTCACACGGATAATCTTAGCCTTACAATTAAATAAATAATACTGGTATCACTGGTAGGCAACATTTCATAACTCAATGATAAGCTTATCGCATATTTATGTTTGTTTATATTCTCGTTTGAATGGAAAAAATAATATATTTCCGAAACAGAGGTGACCCTTTGTTCGTCTTCAGTACGTTAATCCAGTTAATTTTAAATATAAATATTCCATTCCGACGTGATATACAGAATTTAACTTTATTATTAACATCAGGAAACAACAAAGCAGTGAAATAACCATAGGTATTTTAAAATTCAAATTTAACTTCCAAATTTGCAGTACTTTCACAAAGAGTTGAAGTCATATATTATGAGTATAACGCATTCCGCATTTTTCCCGAAAAATTAGGTTACATACTCAGCTCACCCTTCCGCAATTACAACAAATGTTAAAAATGTGAATCTTTAAGCACATGCCGACAATGCTTAAAAAAGAAAACTTTTCGCTACCTAGACGATATGATCGGGAAAGTTCTCACGATCATAAAATTAAACATCATATAAACATTTCAACAAAGAAGTCATCTATAAAACCATGCAATTGATTCTCAATGTACGGGAATATTTTATAGATATAACATCTCTACATTTTTTTGACCTAAGGATTTGTTGTTGTTGTAACAGTTCGACTGTGGCCGATAGTTCTTTCCTGAAATTAGAATAAGAGATACTTAATTATTTGAGTTTGTGTCTGTGGGTGGAAGGGGGAGCTGGAGAAACTGCGCCACCTCAGTCGGTCTTAACCATAGGTCTATGGGGTGCAAATTTGTAGACCTAGCAGGACAATTGAATAAATGCACCGTGTCATGAGGACTTTGATGGCAGGCTAGGCAACGATTTAAAGTGCCTGGAACGATACGTTCACGGTAGCAGTTGAGGAAACTGCACCAACCGGCTCTTAATTGTGCCAAGATGGTTCTAGAGTGCCTGGGTAATTGTCTCTCACAATCCGATATCGCAGGGGGGTGTTCATTTAGGACTCTGTTGCATCTATAGCCATTAATGGCCTCGGTGACCGCCATTTGATGCAACATTTCCCGGGCGCTTGCAATTGACAGTCTGTTGACGTCCGATGGTATGACGTCTTGGATGTCGCTGCGAAAGCGTCGGAAGTCCATCCGGATGTGCCTAGGAGGGGGATCCTCCATCAGAATCTGATGGTTGGGGTGACTAGGCAGATGGCATGCCAACAGGAACTGTCTAGTCAACAACACATTATGTTGTCTGACTGACAGTAACCTGGTCTCCTCATGCAAATGATCCATATTCGTCATCTTGACACAACCGGTTGCGATTCGAAGTGCATTATTCTGAGCCGTTTGTAAACCTCGCCATTGGGTATCACTGAGGAAAGAGGTCCACACTGGGGCAGCATAATTGAGAAGAGAGCGACCTATAGCTTTATACGTCGCTACAATCGTCTCTTTATCCATGCCCCAAGAGATAAGGATTTGTGGACTAGGACAGTTTTCGGATGAACTATTATTTAGAGCAATAAGATATTAAAATATGTATGGGGGTCCGCAAAATTAAATAAATTCCTTAAAGGGTCCGCGAAGTAAAAAACGGTAGGGACCGCTGGTTTATATCATCTAAATCTGTTTCTACCTTTACATGTTAAAAAGTCAGTTGCACATCCTTTACATATGTCACATGTTAATTATTGTATTGAGATTTATACACGTTGTAACATGACTAATAAAAAATAATTAAATTTATTGTGCATAAAATTATTAGATTTGTATATGAACTTAGAGTAAAAGCTCATGTTTCCTCACACTTGAAAAATTGTTTGAATCTTGACTTTGATGATTATCTTAAATTTCGCTTGTTAATATACCTATATAAAATCATTAAACTTCAAATATCCCAGCATATTGTACATAAAATATTATTTACATGATCTTTTACATTATCAGTAATGACCTTCAAGCTAAGAATTCTTGATCTGTTTCAATCCAATAATTTTGGCTGATAATTAGGGTACATTGTTTATCTTATTTTTATATTTTATATAAGTATGTATTTGTAGGGGTCGTTAGGAGGAATGGATGTTCTCATAGATAATAAGAATACTTGTAATATAATTTTTATTGGCCAAGTAGCTGAATGTATTACATTTGAATAAATCCTATATATATATATAAAACAGACTGTTTGTTTGTGTGTTTGTTTGTTACGCTTTCACGGCAAAACTTCTGAACCGATTTACATGTAATTTGGACCGCTAATAGGTCTAGCCCCAAAAGGAACAATAGGCTATATAAGATCTTGATCGGATGCCACGCCCCTTTTACGCCCACTTTTTGTAAAACTATTATTACACCAATTTTCCAATCACAATATGCAAAAACTACTAAACCTAAGTACTAAGTCTGAAAAACTATAGGCTATATATAAGAGTGATCCGATGCCACGCCCCTTTCTACGCCCACTTTTTATAAAATTATCCTTACCTATATATTATCCTATAATTATATGAAAGAGAATGTCTGTTTGTTACGCTTTCACGGACAAACTACTGAACTAGCAGGGTTTCAAAAACCTGCTAATTGCAGTCGCAAATTACTAAATATTTGACTAAATTTAGTACCATGCTTAAAAAATAGTAACTCGTTAAAATTTCCCCTTACAAGCTAACTGAAGTCCTCAACTGTGTCAACACATTGCTGCAATAACTTGCAAGTGGTTTTGTTTTTCTTCAGCAGCCACACACACAAGCAGCGGCCATGTTAAGTTTTTCAACTCAGCCGAACTGAACACAACGACTGAACAGTAAAAACAGTTTTGCGTGTGCTGCTTACGTATTGCTTAGTTCTTGGTTTCGTTTTCTTACTAAGGGACGTAAAAAAACTGATAGTTTGACTGGTTAGTACAAATCAAGCCGACTGAACAATTAAACTTGATGGGTTGTTTGTTCATTAAGACTTTGTTATTGTATGCAATTTGTTTTAGTATATTGTATGTTTTTGTGTTTAAATTTGACAAAAGTAAACAAAGTAGTTGATAATTAAGAAATTGTTAATTAATTTAAAATTTATAAAATTATAAATTACTATACTTATAAATTTAGATATTTTCTTTAAATAAAAATTGATTTAAATTTAAACATTTTGATGATTTTTTAGTGAGATTTTGTTATTGTATGTATATATGTATATTAGGGTGGGTCGAAAATAGGCTTTTCGCTCGGATCAACATCTAATAGTGAAATTATGTTGTATTTTAACGTGAAATGGAAGACTGTAAAATATTATTCAATTATTTTGAGGGTAAGAGCCCGCGCATCGCCGCCAAAGTTTGTAAATGCGTTTATATGGGAAAATGGCACTTTTTGGAGTTTTTTCACAAAATGATGCTTTAAGTATTAATTATTGCACCATTTTATAGCAAAATCGTAATGTCTACAAAATTGTCTTTCCAAAAAGATGGAAAAACTCAAAATTGGTTAAAAAAGTTTTGAGTTATTAAAATTTCCCCCGAGAATTTTGTGATTCTGAAGACATATAAAAGTAAATATAAGAAAATTTTTGTTAGTTTTGAAAAATTTTACAAAAAAATATTATGTTTATCTTTATAAGGTTCATAAATGTGCTAGTACGAATTTTTGTTCAAATTGGATAACGCTTACTCGGTTTAGTCTGTGGTCAAAAAAGGGCCATTATTTTAACAGCATATCCAAAACTCCATTTTCAAACTTTAAAAATTTTTGTTAAATGGATTATTAAAAATTAAAGTTTTCTATGCTGGATATTATAAAGGATATATATAAGAATTAAACACAGAAAGAATGAGCTTAATTCCTCTCATAGTTTTACCGTACCTGCGATGTGAATTTGAAGGATTTCGGGAAAAAGGCAATTTTTGCCAATAATTAAGTAAAAATTATATTATTACCAATTGTTGCTTAATTTTGATCAAGTAAATTGCGATTATTATTTCCGAGTCCATGGAAAGTTAGTTCTAATCAAATTTTCGAAACTAAAAATCATTAACCCTCTAAACACCGGGGTCAAAATCAAATTTTTGAATTTTATGTTCTTGAAGAAATAAGAGCATGATGTTGTTAATTTGTTGATGGATATTGATGAAACTTCTTAGAAGTTATTTTTACTACATTCAAATAATACGATAAACCAAATACTGGATATATATCCATTAAATCTTTAAGAAAATTAATTTTAGAAAATTCCTTTTTAAAAGTGTTTTTTGTAGTGCTTAAAAGAAGAAGTTTGATTCCTATATTTCTGGATATATTTTCGTGTAGTTTGTCAAAATGAATTCATAATTAAAATTAAATACACAATATTTTGCTATTTTTAATGAAGAATATTAAATATACAAAAACTTGATTTTGTCCCCAGTTTTTAGAGGGTTAATGATTTTTAATTTCGGAAATTTTATCAGAAATAACTTTTCATGGACTCGGAAATAATAATCGCAATTTAATTGATCAAAATTAAGCAACAATTGGTAATAATATAATTTTTACTTAATTATTGGCAAAAATTGCCTTTTTCCCGAAATCCTTCAAATTCACATCGCAGGTACGGTAAAACTATGAGAGGAATTAAGCTCATTCTTTCTGTGTTTAATTCTTATATATATCCTTTATAATATCCAGCATAGAAAACTTTAATTTTTAATAATCCATTTAACAAAATTTTTTAAAGTTTGAAAATGGAGACAATTTGGTAAGACAATTTTGTAGACATTACGATTTTGCTATAAAATGGTGCAATAATTAATACTTAAAGCCTCATTTTGTGAAAAACTGCAAAAAGTGCCATTTTTCCCATATAAACGCATTTACAAACTTTGGCGGCGATGCGCGGGCTCTTACCCTCAAAAAATTTGAATAATATTTTACTTCTTCCATTTGACGTTAAAATACAACATAATTTCACTATTAGACGTTGATCCGAGCGAAAAGCCTATTTTCGACCCACCCTAATATACATACATACATACATACAATAACAAAATGCTTGAATTTAAATCAATTTTTATTTAAAGAATGTATCTAAATTTATAAGTATAGTAATTTTTAATTTTATAAATTTTAAATTAATTAACAATTTCTATTAGCAATAATTATCAATTACTTTATTTACTTTTGTCAACTTTAAACACAAAAACATACAATGTACTAAAACAAATTGCATACAATAACAAAGTCTTACTGAACAAACAACCCATCAAGTTTTATTGTTCAGTCGGCTTGATTTGTACTAACCAGTCAAACTATCAGTTTTTTTTACGTCCCTTAGTAAGAAAACGAAACCAAGAACTAAGCAATACGTAAGCAGCACACGCAAATCTGTTTTTACTGTTCAGTCGTTGTGTTCAGTTCGGCTGAGTTGAAAAACTTAACATGGCCGCTGCTTGTGTGTTTGGCTGCTGAAGAAAACAAAACCACTTGCAAGTTATTGCAGCAGTGCGTTGACACAGTTGACTGACTTCAGTTAGCTTGTGAGGGAAAAATAAATACTTGAACTTTCTTCAGTTCAGTCGACATTTAAAAAAATAAAACTAAAAACTAAATATTAAACCCTGAAATTTAGAACACTAATAGTTCTATTCTAAAGTGATAATTTGACGTCACGATTCTTCTTATTCTCATTTTTTTTCTATATAATTGTCATACAAAATTTCCATTCGAGACTTACAGAAAACTACTGAACCGATTTACATGAAATTTGGTATACCAATAGGTCTGACCTCAGGATCTGGATTGGACGCCATGCCCCTTTTTACACCAACTTTTTGTAAAACAATTATTAAACCAAATTTACGTTCAGGCATACTAAACAAATTCCAACTCTTATTTTGGAGATTTGTTGCTTTTGTTTTTACTTTGTTAAGAAATTAACAAAGTTGTTCAATAACAGAATTGAACTATGCACACAAATAAAATAGAGAATTTTATTTCTACTTACGTGTTGGTTGGTGGGAATTGAAACACTTTTTTTTTTTTTTGTTTTATTTTTTTTTTTTCAAATAATTGGAGCACCGGGAGTGCGTTTTATTTTTTTGTTTTTGTTTTTAATTTATTTAAAAAACACCACTTTGACCGGGAGTCGTTCGGGATGGTTAATAATAAGCCGATCCTCTTCGGCGCCAAGCCCGGCTTCCTCGTAACACTTCCTAAAATATTGCCTTTAGGAAGTGTTTGGAGACCTTCAGTCAAGGTCGGTAAGGCCGTCGTCGAAGTCGATAAGATCGTCATGGAGATCGATCAAATCGTCTTCAACGAGGCGTGACCGGACTTCGACATGCCGGCCTCCTTGCACTGGTGCAATTGTCGACCCTGTGAGTTGGCTGAGGGCCGAAACGATTTGGTTGACCAGCCCCTGGGTTGAGGCTGGCGTTGCCGCAGGCTGAGGAACGGCTATGGTTTGTGGTTGATGTTGTTGGCGCTGTTGTTGTTGGCGTCGTTGTGGCTGCCGCTGAGATTGTTGCTGTAGTTGCCGTTGTTGTCGTTGGCGTTGTTGCTGCTGTAGTTGTTGTTGTTGCTGTTGAATAACCTGCTGCTGTTGTTGCAGACGTTGACGGAGGTCATCTAACCGCTGTTGAGCTCTCTGTTCACGCGAGCGGGTGGGCGTGACCTTTGGCTTTGCCTTGGCACCTGAGCAGCAGTCCTTGGGTGCAGCAATGTGTGGTGCAAATCGCAGCATATTTGGCACGCACCCATTGAGATACAGCTACCTATCAGATGAGTCCGCGAGAAGCAATTGGAGCAATACTTATGGGTTCTCACCACATAAAGTCGTTGCTCCAATGTCAACTTACGGAACATCTTGCAATATCTCAATGGGTGATATGCAAAACACACAACGCACAACTCTGGGTTTTGGGCTGGATCCATTCTGGAATGAGATTAAAATACAAAGAACAGAGGCAGATTAAGGTCGAAAAAAATAGCTTTGGACACATAGACACGACATTGTATGGACAAGAACAAACTAATCTACAGACTTTTCACATAACGGGAGCATGCATAATTTTACTATTGGTCGGGTCACGACGCCACTAGATGTTCTAACATCAGCGACTCTTACGCGCTTATCCCGACCAACGTGTACGGCTTCTATTCTGCCTAACCTCCAGTCGCATGGAGGAAGAAGCTCATCCTTGATGATAACGAAATCACCAGTCTGTAGATCCCGTCGTGGATTCTGCCATTTGTACCTCTTGTGTAGCTCCAGAAGGTACTCATTTTTCCATCGTTGACCAAATTTATGATGGAGTGCTTTCAGTCGTTCCCAGCGATTCAATAACGACAAATTGTCAGGCGGTATTTCTGGCGCGAATACCAAAGGTGCACCGCGCAGAAAATGACTAGGAGTAAGGGCCTGCAGGTCATCTGGGTCTTCTGACATCGGTGATATTGGTCGTGAATTTAGAACACTTTCTATTCGCGCAAGCAGAGTAGAGAACTCTTCAAAATTAAATTTATGTGCACCTGCAATTTTCCTGAAGTGGATTTTGAAGCTTTTAACGCCAGCTTCCCATAAACCTCCCATATGCGGGGCGCTAGGTGGAATGAACTTCCACTCAAGTCCATTAATTGCATATTTATCGGTTATATCCTTGGAGGATTGTTTAAGAAATAACGAATACTCCTTTAGCAATGACTTACTAGCGCCTATGAAATTTGTACCATTGTCCGACATAACTGATTTTGGCAATCCTCGCCTAGCTATAAATCGTGCAAAAGCAGCTAGAAATGCTTCTGATGTTAAACTAGAGCAAGCTTCTAAATGAATGGCTCTTGTAGCAAAACATACAAAGATACATGCGTAACCTTTCATATATGGTGAATTTCGCAAATTGCCAGACTTGATCTGAAATGGACCAGCAAAGTCGACACCCGTATGTGAGAACGGTAATGAGAGAGTGGATCTCTCTTTTGGCAGTGCAGCCATTATTTGCTATTTCACATGTTGTTTGTAACGAACACAGGTTAGACAATGATGAACGCATTTCTTGACTGTTCTTTTTAAACCAGGAATATAGAACTGGCTTCTTACTGCGCTCATCATAAGGGTTATGTCAGCATGGACTAGAGTTTTGTGGACAAACTCCAGAAAAATTTTTCAAAATTGAGAAGAGTTAGGGATAATTATGGGAAATCGCTCATCGTACGTAAGCGAGGCATTAGCTAATCTACCATTAACCCGCATAAGACCTTGAGCGTCGAGAAATGGATTTAGAGTAAGCAGAGAGCTTCTCTTTGAAATATGCTTAGAATCCGAAAGATTCTTTAAATCGTCAGAATAATGAAACTTCTGCGTTAGTCTAATATATACAATTTTTGCGTTATTAATCTCTTCGTGAGAGAGCGTTAAGCTTTCAAACTTAGTTTTCTCTAATCTTTTATTAGTAGAACGTATGAACCTATAAATATATGCTATTACGGCGAGGGCTCGCCGATATGAAGAAAAACTTTGTAATATATTGAGTTCATCTGGAACGGAACAGTGAACTTCAACTTTCCTTTGCTCCATAAGAGCTATGGCAGGTGGGTTAGATTTAGGCAAATTGTCTTGGGAGTCAAGTAGCCACATTGGTCCATACCACCATAAAGAATTTTCTTTAAAATCTTGTGGTTTACAACCTCGTGTTCCAAGATCTGCTGGATTTTCATGGGTTAAAACGTGGTTCCACTTAGCATTACCAACATTTTCAATGATTTGAGATGTTCTATTGGCAACATATGTTTTCCGAACTGATGGATGTTTTTGTAACCATGCTAATACTATAGTGGAATCTGACCACAGGAAAAGTTGAGCACTTTTAAATGAATTGTTAGTTAGAGTTTGTTTAATTAGTTTCGAGAGCAGTAATGCCCCACATAACTCCAACCGAGGAAGACTTACACGTTGCAACGGCGCAACTTTGCTTTTCGATACTAGCAGATTATAATGTCTGCCAGACAAATCTTCCACTCGAATATATATTGTTGCACAATAGGCCTGTTCAGATGCATCACAGAAACCATGGATCCGGATTTTGCTATCTGGATGGAAATGGATCCATCTGGGGATTTGAATGGATCTTAAGTGTGTAAAATCTTCTTAGAAAATGTTCCACCTTGAAAGAGTCTGAGGTTTCACATCTTCATCCCATCCAACCCCATCTTGCCACAATTCCTGTAGTAGGATCTTTGCTTGAACAATAATGGGCGTTAGCCACCTTGCGGGGTCAAACAATTTAGCGACCGAGGACAAAATTGTTCTTTTTGTTACTTTTGATGCGAAATCGGGAATTTCGCATCCACTGAATACCTAACGTTTTCGTAGAGCTCGAATCGTAAACTTTTAAGAAATCTGCACTTAAAATATCTTCAGTTGGAATATTTTCTAATAATTTGCTATTATTTGCCGTAATTTTTTTAAGTGGAAATCCAGCTGATTTTAAAGAATTTATTAATTGACTTTGCGCTTCTAGGGCTGAAGCCAAAGTATGTCCACTAGCTAAAATATCATCGACATATGTTTCATGTCTTAATATGTGAGATGACAAAGGAGACTGTCTCTCTACATCTGTTGCTAACTGCAGCAACGTTCGTATAGCTAAATACGGTGCACAATTCACTCCGAAAGTGACTGTTAACAGCTCGTAATCTTCAATATTGCTTGAATTTTTTGTTCTATACAAAATTCTCTGAAACGGACAATCTGCTTCCGTTACTAATATTTGGCGATACATTTTTTCGATATCTCCATTGAAAACGTATCTATATATACGCCAATTTAAAATAACTGACATTAAGTCAGATTGCAACGTTGGACCAATATGCAATACATCATTCAAATGAAAATGAGCTTTTCGTTTTGCGAGAACCATTAAAGACTACTCTAACTTTTGTAGAAGTGCTTTCCGGTCTAAATACAGCATGATGTGGTAAATAATATGAAAAATACTTTCCATCTTTACAAATTTCGGAAGAATTTGTTTTCCTCATATGACCCAATGTTATATATTCTTCTAAAACATCATTATAAATCTGTTGAAGATCTATTTGTTTTTGTAATTTTGCCTCTAGATGAATATATTGACTTTTTGCTGCGAATCTGGAAGATTGCAAATACAAGTTTTCTGGAAATTCTTGTTTAAAAGGAAGTTTTACAACATATCTACCATCACTTCTGCGATATGTTGTCTTTTTATAAAGTTCTTCACAGTAGAGATCTGTTTCTGATAGAACTTTCGATTTTGGAATTTCTTCTGTTTCCCAAAATAGTTTAAGCATTGAGGTTATTTTATCATTTTCTTCCTTATTTTGAATATTAGCAGTTAGAGAAACGCTATGTAATTTCATTGGGCCATAAATATACCATCCATAGATGGAATTTTGAGCAAGGAGATTGCCTAAGATATTCTTTTGTATTCCATCTTGAATTATATATGGAATTATATCACTACCGATTAGCATGTCTATTTGTGAAGATACCAAGAAATTAGGATCGGCTAATCTTAGATGTTTTATTCCCGAGAGATCAGCGTTTGAAATCGTAAAGCTTGGCATAAATTTGGTTAAATTTGGAACTATTATAACTTGGGTACTGAGTGAGAACTCGTGGTTTTTTCTACACAAAGTTATGGTAGATATTTTACTTGAATTTGCTACCACTGTACCCCCTAATCCACAAATTTCAAAATTTGCACTTTGAGTTATTAAACCAAGCCTTTTTGATATTTTTTTAGTTAAAAATGATCGTTTTGATCCCGAATCTATTAGAGCTCTAACTGTAAATACTTCTCCTAAATGTAAACTTTCTACATTTATGTCATCATCATTGACAGAAAAGTTTGTTTGTGTGTTTGTCTTGTGTACTGTAGACATTGAGCTACATGGTGGTTGGCGGTTTATTGTGTCCTCCGGTTGCTGAGAGGGATCAGCATAAAACGTATTGGACGTTTTGTTTTTATTTGCTTTATTCTTCTTATTATTGGAATAATTATCCAAATGAAGTAAGCTGTGGTGCTTGTTCTTACACTGGACACATGTAAAAACGCTTTGACAATTTGTATTTGTGTGAGCTGAAGACAAACAATTACTACAAATTTTGTTCTTTTCTACATAGTCAATTCTCTGTTTTACTGAAAAGTTTTGAAATTTATGACAATTTCGAATGATATGTGTTTTATTACATAATTTGCAAAGCATATCATCATTCTTCGATTGAGCTTCTTTGTTCGGGTTTTCATATCTAGCTTTATTCTGCTGTGAAGAGATATTATAATTTCTACCCTGATTATGATATGGAACATAAGCTGGGTTTTGACTTCTGAATGTAGATATTCTTTCCATTACCTGATGTCTATTTATTAAAAATTCTTCCATTTCTGCCCAGGAAGGTAAACGAGTTGGAGAACTCAACGATTGCTCCCAAAGAGCTAATGTTTCATCAGGTAAATTTGTGGAACACAAATATATTAGGATTGGATCCCATTGATCGGTTCGTATACCATGAGCCTTTAAAATTGATAAACAATCGCTAATGGTAGTTTGAATCCTGTTAATAGATTCGCAATTTTCAGCCTTTGCTGCTGGTATATTAAATAGAATCTTCAACTGATTATCTACTAAAATGCGCTTGTTCTCATATCGCGCCCTTAACGCGTCCCACGCCAGTAAATAATTCTGATCTGAAAGTGGATATTTAGCTACAATACTACCTGCTTCGCCCTTTGTTTTATTCCTTAGATGATATAACTTTTGAGCCTGTGTCAATCGAGGGTGATTACCATAAATGGCGGTAAACATATCGCGGAATGATGGCCATTCCTCATAACCCCCATAAAATTCCTGAGTATCACAAGGAGGAACCTTTATACAAATCTCCGAATCATTAAATGTGGCATTAATGGGATACATATTCGAAGTATTGAACAAAGTAGAGTTAGTCGGTTGATCGGGCCTTAGACCTTGATTACTAGAAGCTCTGTGCATCTTCAATTGGTCCATCATATTAGCCTTGGTACGTTGATATTCGTCCTTAACCGATCCAAATCTTACTTTTGCCGTGCATTTTTCGCTCTCAGGAATAATATTCTCATTAGTTAAAATTAAATCCTCAGGCTTTTCGAACTGATTGCCAGTCCTCTTCAAGGGACTGCAATTTCGTCTCGAGAAGTGACTCGGTTAAATTTTCCAATGGAGTTATATCAAACTTGGAACAAGATCCACCTAAATTATCGCATTCTAAAGCGAACTTAGCACATAATGTGGAGCCCATTATTGAAAAAGTTCAAATAAATTGTTTAAAATGGAAAATTAAAAAGCCAAATGAGGAAAACTAATATCGAAAAAGCCAAATCAATGAAAAGAACAACTAACAAGTAGAACAGTAAGTGATCTGCACTAATATTATCTAATTTGACCGTAGGTTGAAAAATATTGAGAAAATAAATCCGTATACAAGTCCTATAATGTACCTAATATACCGAATCTAATTGCGTAGAGTGACCGCTAAATCGCGAAAAAATATTTCTAAAAAGTTAAATAAAAAATCTTTTAATTGAAAAAATATTACAAAATAGTTCCGTTTACAGGTCCTATATTGTACCTAATATGCCGGATCTAACAGCGTAGGGTGACCGCTAATTCGCGAAAATATTTTTCCAAAAAGATTTTACTCGAAATTTAATTAAAAATTTAAGTCGATGTTATAATTAGTATTGAACTAATCAGACCGACTCACAATGTGTAGGGAACACACAAATTACAACAAACACAATAATGTATATATGTAATGTATGTTTGTATATATGTTTATTTTGTCTCTTTGTTTTTTACTTTCTTTTGTTATAGCTACGGTATAGCGTATAAAAAAAGAGAATATATTTTGTTATTTTAAGAGATAAAATAAACAAAAAACCACCACCAAATTTTCTTTAATATTTTTAAATAATAATATTGTAAATCTTAGTAAGTATGTATGTGCAATATTCAACAATGTTTTGATGGAAACAAAACAATAACAATCACTAGTTCTTGCACTAAATAGAATGAACTTTATATATAAAAAATAATTATGTATGTGAAGAATGGGAATTCTTGCGACTATACTTATTATTTTTTATATAAATTTTCAATTAATTTAGCACTTTCACTGTGGTTCAAAAAGGACCATAAACAAATTCCAACTCTTATTTTGGAGATTTGTTGCTTTTGTTTTTACTTTGTTAAGAAATTAACAAAGTTGTTCAATAACAGAATTGAACTATGCACACAAATAAAATAGAGAATTTTATTTCTACTTACGTGTTGGTTGGTGGGAATTGAAACACTTTTTTTTTTTCAAATAATTGGAGCACCGGGAGTGCGTTTTATTTTTGTTTGTTTTTGTTTTTAATTTATTTAAAAAACACCACTTTGACCGGGAGTCGTTCGGGATGGTTAATAATAAGCCGATCCTCTTCGGCGCCAAGCCCGGCTTCCTCGTAACACTTCCTAAAATATTGCCTTTAGGAAGTGTTTGGAGACCTTCAGTCAAGGTCGGTAAGGCCGTCGTCGAAGTCGATAAGATCGTCATGGAGATCGATCAAATCGTCTTCAACGAGGCCTGACCGGACTTCGACACATACAAAAAACTACTGATCCGATTTTCATAAAAACTATTATAATGAATGTTCTGGAATGAACAGTACGACACATTACATCTTCAAAACGTATAATATGTATTTAATAATAAATATATATGAGACTCTTTTTACTCTTTCACTACATAACTACTAAACCGATTTACATAAAATTCGGCATATTAATAGGTATAACCTCAGAAGTTAGAAAAGACTCTATATTATATTGATTGGATGCTACGCATATTTTTATGTTCACTTTTAGAATACCACCTATAACACCAAATTTCTAGGCTAAATATAAAAAATATGAACCGATTTTCAAGAAATTTGGCAACATACAGTGTATTTTTGGAATCAACTTTTTGATCTGGATTTTATGCTTCATGAATATTTGCATGACAATAGTTCGTGGAAGGTTAGGTTAGTTTGAGGAAGAGAATATTTAATACATAAAATCCAAAAAAAATACACCTATACCACTAATTTCAGGGATGTTGTGATCTTAATGAAATGCAATGACTTTTTTCCGTCTACTTTTTGTTACATTTATAATGCTAAAGATCATGATATATATAAGAATTATTATTTAGTTCAATTTTTAATCAAAAATTTATTTTTATTTGAAAACTCTATAATGTTTAACTAACTTTACGATTACGTAAAATAAAAATCTGTAATCAATTTAATTTATTATCAAAAATCGATTTTCATCTAAAGCGTAAAATCGGTTGTAGATCCGTATATAATACTCCCATCACTTATATTTTCCACCGGAAAACTATTCTTATTTCAAAACCTGTAATCGGCTGTATATCCTCAAAAAATAACTATTTGAAAACAGAATCGGATGTATTTTACTACGATCGAGAAAATAGCATATGAACATTTTTTATCAAAATTATATTATTGTAGATCCATATATAAGACTCCAATCACTTATATTTTCCACCGGAAAACTATTTTTATTTCAAAATCTGTAATCTGCTGTGTATCAGAAAATAACTATATTAAATCAGAATCGGATGTAGTTTCCTACGATCCTAAAATAGGGTAAATGATATATTCATATTACATTTTCACAAAAATTCGAATTTAAATCGGCTGTGGGTCCTTATATAACACTTAAATTTATCTAGAAAATCATTCTTATCTCCCCTTAAAATTTATATTTATATAACTATTTAAAAATTTACTTTAAATAACTCTCAATTCGAGAAAACAATAAAGATGCGTAATCACTAATATTTAAATCGAGATAACAATAAAAATCTGTGATCAGTTAAACATACCATGAAAAAATTATCTTGATATAAATTCGGTTGCCATTTTTTAAATGCAGCTCAAATCTAAAAATCTAAAAAACCATGAAGATATGTATTTGACTACTCATTAGAGTGTCCCGAAAGACAGCACTTTTGCAAATCTTATATAAATAGGTAGACCTCTCAAATGATGCATATAAAGCATTGTTCATATAAAATTTGGATGAATTCATCATTCGATATCTTTTTATACTTTTAGAAAATTATCCACCAAAAATTCTGCACAACTTTTTCTGTATGTAGCGCCGTATTTATTGCAAGCTTTTCAAATTAAATAATGATTTTGAACATAGAAAAATAAATAGAACTGAAACTGAGAATAAGAAATATTACTCTCTCACATGTACAGGTTCTGTGTGAATTTAATACAATTGTATGAGTATTTTTATTTTTGTTTACATAAAATAACAAAAATATGAAAGTACAAAATGTATCCGAATACATCATACCCTACCACATTGCGAGTAAGTAGCAATAAGTTATTTAGTATTTTTTAATGTAGAAGTTATATTCAAGAGATTGATGTTTGCTTAATTAATGAATGTACTACTCATTATAACAATATATAGTCGAAATTTCGTATATATAAAATTTGCTGAGTCGAATTTTATAAATACCCTCTTCTTGTATAGCATGTACCGCTTACAAAAAAGTTCAATAGGCTAATTTATGGGCGGATTACATGATTACATCGACGCAGGTGTTACAAACTTTAAGACGTAAACAAAATACCGTTCCCATTAGTGTGGTGTAGGGTGTATTTTGACTGCATTTGGGCTGCTTTGAAATTAACAATAATCGTTCATATCAAGCGTTAATTTTAGCATTAGCACAATTCCTTTGGCAAAATAGCCCCTGCTGCTGGAATAAACACTTATGTTACAGTTATGTTTTCCCATAAAATTATTGAAAACATTTTCAGAAAAAAAAAACAAATTTTTCAATCGTTTTTATTTTTTAATATTATTTTCAAGTGTCAATATTGACTCAACCCAGCAACCACAAAGAGTTTATTTAAAATTAAAAATAATTTTTAATGAAGATCTTTCTTACATTGGTCAACTGATATTGAATAAAAATGGCTAATTCAAACCATTATTTCATAAAATATCGAAATATAATATCAAACAAAAATATAAAAACTTTTAGACGAAAGAGTTTGTGTTTGTTGGGTTACATATTTTTCAACTAATACATTCTCACGACTTAGGTTTTTGACAGCAGACTTAGGTTTTGTTATACTCAGTTTCAGTTCTATGTATACCTTTTCTATGATTTTGAATAACTCCAGCACACATTTTCCTTTTACCATTAACAAATTCCGAATTTTTTTTAATTGGAGGAAGATTTGGATATTTTAATAAGTAAAATTATTTGGGTATGTTTTTTGTATATCTAACGATATTTGACCTTTAAACCTTTATTTCATCGGATTTAATAAGTGGTGTCTAAATCCAGCCAAAACTTAAGTGTGGATGCATAAAAGCTAATGAATAACAATAATATTTTTAAACATACTTTTGTATAAATGGATGTATTTGAGAAACAATGATGAGACAAAAACGGTGGTTTTACTCTTTAATGAACAACTCAAAATTGTTTGTCAAATTAAAAGTTGTTTTGTTTTCTCTGTCAAAATTCAAGGACTCTTCATATTTTCCTAGGACAGTAATTTTGTTCTTTTTTAAGAATTTTGAAATCTTGCAATGAGCCCAAATTTTTCATGATTTTGTCCAGAATTTTGCATAATCGTTTCAGAGTTTCTTCAATTGCATGTAATTTTTCAAATAGCAAGAAAATCGCTTGAAATTTTGTATGGTTAATGGTACGTATTTTTGTAGTTAATAAAATGCCCCGAAGCCTTTTGCCACTTTACACCAGGGGCACTACAATTCAAAGTAAAGTGTGACCAAATTTAAACTGAACAGTTCGTAAAATCTACTGCACGTGGTAAAATTAAAACAACTATTTTGAAAGTGTCCTTAGTTCCCTACCAGTGATTGAAAATGCTGATTTCAGTATAATTTCTCGAAAAAAGTTTCTTAGATTTGTCTACAAATTAGTAAAAATTTCCTAATTTAAGCTCATTATCAATTTGTAAATTTTTAAAGGACTTTTTGGTCCAGAAACTGACTTTAAGTATTAAACAAAATGCGAAAAAATATAATAACTATTTTATCGTTATAAGCTAAATTTTGACATCTATTTAAAAAAAGTATAGTCATTGCAGATAGAAAAATATTCTTTTTAATTTTCGAAGAAACCCGGGCAACGCCGGGTTCACGCAGCTAGTAAATAATATAAATAAAAACTGTGAAGTTTATGAGATATTTTTTCAATACTATCAATAAAGGTTGGATAAGCTTATTTAGTACTGCAGAAATGTATTTCTATGTTGAAAGTTATATTTGAGAATAAAAATTTTTTAAATATTTTTTCATATGTACAATATTTCAAAAACCTACTTATACAAAATTTACAAAATTCAATTAATATTTAACTAAAGGCTCAAATCGTCACCTGAAACGCAAACGGACCTAACTAACCAAAAATTCAAAATCGATTCAAAAATTCAAAATGTATTGCATCAAAACAAATGTCCACAGCAAAAATTTAACTCTTCCGACCAAAAGGCCATATCTACAAAAACATTTAAATATTAAAGGTAAAAACTCCAATTTATCAATTTTTATATACGCCATTGTCTACTATCATAACAAACGATAGGTTTCACTATTAAACAATTTGTTTATTAACTACAAATAAATCGCGTTGATAGAAACAAACTTTTCGATTTAAAAAGTTTTTTGTTTCTCCTGTAAAATTTTAAAAATGTTAGATAGGGCCGTTTGCGTTTTAGGTGACGAAATAGACTACACAAGCGGCTTGACAAACATACCAATATTTTACGTTTATGCAAGCCTGTTGTGTAGTGTATGAGTGTGTTTCGTGTTTGTACAAATGCTTGCTGTTCGTTTGTACAAAAATTAAAAAAAATGTTTTTTACAGAAACGTATTGCATTTTTGTCAAACCGTTTGTATTGTTTATATTCATTAACCACAAAATTCCCATTTCTAAGAAAAATTGACATCTGTATCTTTGCAAGTCCACAAAAACGTGAACGTGTGTAGTGTGTGTGCGTATGAAAAAAGTATGTTTGATAAGCCGCTTGTGTAGTCTATTTGGGCCTTAAGTATATAAAAACAAGTTTGTATTAACAATATTCCAATACCATTCCTTAATACAACTTCAACAAATTTTGAAATTTTAATATAAGACTGAGGTTTCGTCAATATGTTTGCTTGCATTTCATCTGTAAGGCAATACAAATTATTTTATTTTTAAGATCTCGTACAAAATGATATTTGGTTTTGTTCTTTTGCTGAATTTTTCGGAATCAACTAACTTTATGCAACTTTGGTTATCTTCAAAAATTGTAGTAGGTTCGTGGAGTTAAATACCAAAATCTTCAACGAGTTTTCTTAACCATATCGTTTCTTGCGTTGTTTCAGATAGCGCTATATATTCGGTTCCTGTAGACGATATTGATACACACTGTTGTTTGTGACATTACCACTTTACACAACCACCATTATATTTAAAAACGTAACCGCTAAAGGATTTTCTGTCGATTCGGTTTTGTGCTCATTCAGCATCTACATAACCAACGCATCACATCTATTACCTCCGAGTTTTAATTTCAAACTTTTTGTTTCATTTAGGTATTTGATTATTAATCTTTTCAACTCTTTCCAATCTTCTTCAGCTGGTTGACTGACATGCTGACTATGGAATATGCTGAAATATCTGGACGGTTATTTACTAAAAGGAATATTAGACATCCAATTAGCTCATAATATTTTTCGTTGTTTTCCATTAATGTAAAATCTTTCCATTCTAATGCAATATAGTCGACATCCATTGTTATTTTCGAAACTTTGCTTTCTTGTAAACCAGCAGAAACAATTGAATAAACGTATTGACTTTGAATATTATAAAAACCTCGTTCAATTTTGACACCAAAATAAAAATGTACATCTCCAAGTTTTGTATGTTCAATGAATTCGTTAATAATTTGCATTTTTAATAAACTGTTTGAGTACCTCTAACAGTTTTGTGTTCCAGCATCGCTCTGCTTGTTTAAGGCCATACAAACTTTTTTGTAGTTTACATACCATTTTATCTTTGCTATTATTTGATACATCATATCCAACTGGTTGCCGCATGTATATTTCTTCATCAAGTTATCCGTTTAGAAACACCGTTTTTATGTAGTAGTGTTTGACGTTGTAATTTTTAGAACCATTCTCAATGTAGACTGTCTGATGACAGAAGCAAAAACTTCGTCATAATCCACAACGTACTTTTGGATAAAGCCCTGCGCAACCAATAGAGCTTTGTATTTTGAAATTTTACCATCTGGACCACATTTTATTTTGTAAATCCACTTGCATCCAATGGCTTTTCGTCCCTCGGGCAATGGTACAACCTTCCAAGTTTTCTCGTTTTCTAATGATTTCATTTCCTCACTCATAGCTTCTACCAATTTTCCCTTTTCGTCACATTTATGGCTTGTTTGTATGTACTGGGTTCAACGTTTTGTGTTAAATTTACGTACCTCTTTTGCAATACACCCAAATTCGAACGATTAGATCTTCTCAAATTAACTTGTGGGTCTGAAATAAGTTTTACATCATTAGATTCGCTAGTATTTGAAATTACTGTTAAATCGTTTGAATCACTGGAACCATTATCTTCATCTTCATATTGTACTGCAAACTCTTCATCAGCTGGAAAATAATCTTCATTATGAGAGGTTGAACTTTTGTGGTATTGAATTTGTGTGTCTGAATACTTCAACTTCTTCTGAATTCGATTGTACCATTTTGATTTTTCTTGAACTCGATTTATTATAATCTTCATATTCGATTCAAAAAACGTAATGCTTCTGAATATCCCACTAATATCAATACTTCAGTTTTCTAATCCAATTTTTTACGTTTTTGCGCTGGTATAAGTACATGTGCTTAAGAGCCAAAAACTTCAAATTGGTTTACATCAACCTTCTTATATATATATATATATATATATATATATATATATATATATATATATATATATATATATATATATATATATATATCTTTAGACCCACTTTAGACCCCGGATTTTGGATCTGGTGGTCATTGAACCCTCCAAATGATGCATTGGAAATTGGCCATTTTGAACACAGTACGTTCTTAAAAAACCGAAATTTAACTCCGATTTCTTAAGACTTACAACATAAACTTTAAAATTGGGATAATTCTATAAATTTCCTTTAATTTAATCAGGTTTTTCAAATCCTTCGATTTCCAAAGTATACAATAATGCTACCAATCATATCCTGATATACTCGAGACAATAACCATGTTATATGTATCGGACATTTTATTTGTTCTAGCAACAAATTAAGATGTATCCGTGTTCAAAATTGTTCAATTCGTATTCATACCACTAATTGTGCCTGATTTAATATAAAAATCTTACTATTTTGGACAATAACCAACTTCAGAACCGATATGTAGTGTAAGTTATTGACATGGTCACCATTTGACGATTATTGGTAGTATTTAGAAGTGTGTAATGGATGATTGGAACCAAAAAACTTGTTTTAATTAATGGATACTAGTTCAAATATTATTAATATCGCTTTTTAAGATATAAATTTTAGGAAATCGCCGTTAAATATCGAATATGAACGCTATACTATGTTAAAAACGGCAATGTTCCGCAATGGATTGCAATTATTGTAAAGAAACAATTAATTTAAAAGTTATAATATCGTCTTCCTCTGCATCATAATGAACAAACGAGGGATATTATTGAATACCGGATCCAAAACTCCGGGGGTTTAAATAGTCAGATGTTCTTAAATAGGAAAAAATGCTCCTATAAATAATATTCAGATCAATAACCAAAAATTTCAATTTTTCGGAAAAAAATTAATTTTTCCATATTGAAATTATCTGTATACTTACTTTTGTGACGTAAATTTTGCACCTATTTAACTACACCTTAAATGAGAACTCAAGTAACCAAAATAACCCAGAAAAAAGTAGTGAATAATAATTATCATAATTGTTTTTAATAAATAAATGTGTTACTTTTTTTATTTTTGAAAAAATAATATCCTTTTTTAAATAAAACCAATTGTCAGTATTTCTGTATACTTATTTTTGAGATTAACTATATATATATATATATATATATATATATATATAGTGATGTTCCGCAAAATAGAGCCACCTCCTCTTTCGAAGTTTCTTTTTACTTAAAATCCCTCCAATGAAGAATTGAGTTGGAAAAACTAACTGAAATTTTGTATTGATCAGTTATGAATATAATACCATTATTTTTGCAAAAAATTTTAATGACATTTTAAAATAAAAAACAAAAAAAAAAATTAAAACTAAAGTTAAATATTATACCCAAAAAATGCTTAAAAACAGAGTCTATTGTAATGTCGAATATATTCGACAAAACCACGGAAAGGGTTAAAGTACAAAAGAAAAATTTATTAAATTCCATCCCTTATAGCGTCTTCCCTGAGAAACAACTTAAAATCCTTTTTCAAGTTTTGGACAGTACTTCATCCTAGCTTCCACCCTATGTGCCAGAATCCCGTTCAGGTCTGTCGTAGATGACCCAAAATACGTTTAGAACCTAAAGAGCAAAAAATTTAGAAATAAATTCTATGTCCTTACAGTCCGCCCTGAGAAATAACTTAAAATCCCCTTTCTAGATATGGAGACTACTCCCTCGTAGCTTCCATCTTATGTGTTAGAATCCCGTTCAGGTCTGTCCTAGGCGGCCCACAACACTTTTAGAAATTAAACTTCAAAAAATTTAGAAATAATTTCCCCTACAGCGCCTGCCCTGGGAAACAACTTAAAATCCCCTCTCCAGATTTGGGAACCTCTCCCTACTAGCTTCAAACATATGTGTCAGAGTCCCATTCAGGTCTGTCCTAGGGGCCCGAAATACGTTTGGGATGGTTTATAACTTACACATTTCTAGTGAATTATGTTTAGTCATTTAACTAAAAAATTAGAAAAAAATTGAAATCAATTTATTTTCTTTTTAAAATGTATAAAAAATAAATTTTGTTTTTTTTTATTAAATTTTAACGTGTGGAATGTGTATAACGTATTTTAACAGCATGTGGAATGTAGTTAACAGAGGTGTGGAACGTATATATTCGACATATTTATCTTCACGCCGTCTATGGCAACACTAGTTATATCTAATACATCATCTCTGATTCTACTGACGAAGGTAGCTTTATTACCTAAGTTCAATGTGATCAAGTCTTTAGTATTAAAGAAATCCATGAGGGCTTGTCCCCTGCGATTGGTGTTTTTGCTACCCCTAGCTACATGGTGGGAATTGGCATCACAACCTATTACCATTTTCTTATTTTTTCTTTGTGCCTCTTCAACCAGTTTCATCAAATCCGACGTTGGTGGTAGTGTCGGATAATTATATTACCATTTTCTTATTTTTTCTTTGTGCCTCTTCAACCAGTTTCATCAAATCCGACGTTGGTGGTAGTGTCGGATAATTGAAGGGCAGGTAAACAGATGCAAGGTATATGTTGCCAGGACCTTGCTGCAGCACCGTTGCATCCGATCCTATTGAGAGGAGAACTCATAAGTTCTTGTGGCATAAGGCACATGTTCCCGGCGAGACCCTGTATCAGCGTAAAAAAGTTGAAAATTTACGTGATTTAATGCAGAAACATTGTTGCGAATCGTCCAAGGTTCCTGGATTAAAGCTATATGTATTTTACCTTTGTTTATTTTAGCCATCAAAGCGTTGGTATCCGTCTCGCTCCGATGGAGGTTTATTTGGATAACCTCAATTATGGTCATCCATTGAACTGTCTTCCGGCGAGTTTGTGATCACCTCCTCGCTCTTTGGATTTGACTCCTCCGGGAAGCCTGAACTAGCTATTGATGCAGTGGGTACTATTAATGGCACTGCGGTGTCCTTATCAGGCCTAGGAATGGCAGTCTTTTTAAATGGCACCATCCCGATATTGGAAAGCTCCGCTGTTCTGTCTTCTGGCGAGGGAGTAATTACCTCACTTTTAGGATTTAATTCCTCATCGCTACCAGGCTAATGATGTTTTGGGCACCGTCTTAGGTATTTTTGTGTCCTTGTCGGGGCCAGTTGTGACAGCCCTTTCAATCGGTTTCTTCCCAATATTAGAAAGGGCAGCTGCACTTTTTTCTGGCGAGTTAGTGGTAATCTCCTCGCTTTTAGGATTTGACTCCTTAACGTTACCAGTAGTGGCTAATGATGCTGTGGGCACCGTCTTAGGAATTTTAGTGTCCTTGTCAGGGCTTGTTGTAACAGCCCTTCCAATCGGCACCTTCCCAATTTTGAATATGACAGCTTTAGCTCTCTATTGGTTGTTTACCCTTTGAAGCGATTACGTGGTCCACTATCCCATTGTTGACCAGATCTTCTACCTTATTCTGCTGGTCTATTGGAATTTTAACTGTTTGATTATCGGCATCGTATACTGCAGAGCAGAGATCGTCCCGGTATCTTCTCTTGGCAACTTTAGCGTAAGATGGCGGCTCTTTTCCTTTTCCACCGTCTAGTTTCTCCTTACTCGTTTTTCGGGACTTTTTTTGGGATACCCTTTCCTTTGTGGTTGATTTCGCCGACGTGTTCGTCTTCGGAATATCTGGCTTGGCGTTGTCACCCTTACTCGCAGGATTCTTGATGTTCCTGGTATGGCTTGGCTACGACTGTATATTAGAAGACGGGGAGCTCTTTTTCTTTTTTAGGTTTATTCTCAGTTGTCAACTCCTCGAGAGATCTGATCCTCTTTGCCTCAGATATTGAGAGAGAATACGATTTTTCATTTGGAGTGTCATGATATTGAATCACTATGATTTCCTGAAGCATCTTCTTCAACTTCCTCCTCTGTGCTCCAGAAAGCCGTTTTTTAGTAATAGGTAGTTTAGCTATGCTATCACTCACCTCTTTCACAATCTGGTCTTTTTCATCCTTTTTGGGATTCGCTATGATGGTTTTGTTATTATTATCATCTGAGGATTCAGAGTCGGAACCCTCACCTATGTTTAAAAGCTGAGATTGCTTAGAACTCTCTCCGAGTACATCTTTAACTTACCCACGTCCGTAGTAGTCTTTTGCTCACAATCACAGGATGACGATGACACATGACTCGCTAGCAGATCAACATTTGCCGCCGGTACTGGGTTATTTAGGCCCTGCACCGTAACTATTATATTACTATTTTTATTTTCCATATTTGTCTTTTTCCAGTTTTTGGTCCGCGGGGAATACAAGATTCCCAGGTGGTGGACAGTCTGCCCTCCCTTTGCTTAAGTGAAACTATAGCTGGGAAAGACAAATTGTCCATCACCGCCTCTATCCGCCACCCGGGGACGCGCTCGGTAGGAAAAACTGGAAAAAACTCCCCCGAGATTTAGAAATTAACGTAATGAAAGTTTTTAATGAATTTTCGACATAAAAAAATACTGAACATCTGAAGGACATGTTTGAATGTTAAAATGGTTGTAATGTTCCGTCATTTACCTATTCGATGGCTTTCTCCAGCCCAGCAGTGGAACAATTAAAAAAAAATTATCCAGCCATTCTAAATTTTCGTCGCAGGCATGCTAATTTTTCGAAAATAAATGCCCCTATTATGGTTTACAACTCAACTCTTCTTTAGTTGAAATTTTGCTCTTTGGTATTATCGATAACAACTTAAAATTTAAAGTTGAAATTTATTACAACTTTTTTGAAAAAAATTACAACTTATCAAAAGCAGTTGTAACAAATTACAACTCAAATGTTTAGAATAAATTTTTAATATAAAACAAAGTAAAGTTTTTTTTTAAACATTTTTTTTAAATTTATTAATCACTGATTTCAAGCGAATTTACAATAAAAAGATGTTCAATACATTTGTCATTTACGAAAAACAGAAATTCATAACTTTTCACTTAATTTTATGACAAAAAAGCACTTTTTAGGTTGGCAACATCAACACAATTGCAACTGAAATTGGTTGTAGTTCATAATACCAAATATAAGTTGAGTTGTTCTAAAGTTGAGTTGTTTCAATTTCAACTCAACTGAGTTGAGTTGTAAACCATAATAGGGGCAAAAGTATCTGAGGAAGTTGTAAGAAAGTTATAGACTTGTAATAATTGATATGTTTTAAATAATAAAAGGGTTGATTAACAAATTTGAATAACAGAATAAAAATTTTATGAGTTCTTAGACAAATGTTTTTCTAGCATTCGTAAAAATCGGCAATAAATTTGTCTTTTAAGAAAGCGCGTAGAAGAGTTTTAATATAACTAATTTTATATCGGTATAATAATGCTTCCATTTAGAAAATAATAAGTCTGAAAAACTTCAACGCTCTATAACACAGCATCTCCAAATTTGAAATTTTCTACAAATTCGAATAGCAGCACAAATTTAATAAAATACGTAGTTTTAATCGTTTATTTAGTGTCGACGATCCATTCTGGAACAAAACATTAGGCTCCATTGGCTGTTTTTGGTGTTTTTTGAGTATTTAAGATAAACTATTCCCTTTTAACATAACGTAGCCCACAAGCTACAAACAAATTTAACTGATCAGATCTCAAAATTTAAAACAAGAAGAAAGTTTTTTTGGACTTGATAGAAAGAATATAATGTATACAACAGTTTACATAAACCGATAAGTCACAATAACTGTTAATATAGAAATTTGATAGAGATAACCGGTATGTTGCCTGTGGTATATTATATGTTATATAGGGTTATATTTATAGGGGGTTAAATTTTCTACTAACGTTATGTCATTTCGCGTTCTAATTAATTTGTAACAATTTGTTACTGGATTTCGTTCGCGTAATTTACAAAATTTGCAACGAGAATGTATGAGAAAAATAAAAATTACGGTTTGTTGATAGAGAATTTTTGTAAATTTGAATTTTTTTTGATATGGAATATTCAAAATATATATTTTTTGGAAATTGCCAACAATATGTTCTGCCATTACACGTATGGAGGAAATAGAAATAGGAATAGAATTTACAATTTATTTTAAATATTTAAAAATAACAACAAAACAAATTTGTTTTTGTAGTATTAACATACCTTATTGAGGTACATGATAAATTCATTTCATATTTTAAAATATTTATAAACTAAGTGGTAAGTGCTTACCATCAGTTAAGAGTTAATTGCTACTGGGATAGTTAAAATCATTTATTTTTCATAATTAAATACACCAATTACTTTTACCATAAAAATATTTTCTAAATTAAATAATGTCAATCGGTTTCGCTAATCCGTTAATATGTATTTTAAAGCAGAAAAAAGGCTTTCAACACTAACTTGCGTAGATGGTACTGGGAGTATTGTTTTGGCTAAAGCAGATAAATTGTTATTTTTAGTATTCCAATAATCCAAAATATTGCAGTGCAGGGGTAATCTTGGTTCACGTTCATACATCATAAAACTGACTTCTAATTCCGTTAACAAAGGCAAATTGGACTCATAGGTGTTCCGATCAAGACTTTTTAAAAGTTCTGATAAGGATTTTGCTCTCGCACTTGTTGATGGCGCTTCTACATCTTCATCTATAAAAGAATTATTAGCGTCTTTCATAGTAGTATCTATAAAAAACAAAGAAAGAATTTTAATTTTTTAGTATATTTGTACTATGATTAATTAGTTAAATCTTTAATTTATAAAAAAAAATTATTATTAATTACAATATTTTTCATTACTTACCTTTCATTGAATTTATCCTTTTATATAATCCAGTTATATATTTCTTTGCTCTCTCCTTCTGTTCTGAATCCATGCAAATTTTAATTCGGGGATCAAAAAATATTGCTGCATTAAATAGCACGATTTCAAATAATTTTGATTTACGCTTGGCCAGGTGGTACATTTTTAATTTGGAATAATATGTCCATTATAATAATGTATAGTTCGCTAAAACATGATTGTTCCGCTTGAAGTTTTATTGTAGCATTATAAATAGGTTTAAAAACTTCTATATATTCCTTGACAAACTTCGAATCCTTAGGAATTAAATGAATGCTGGCATTTTCAATGCTTTAGTACGTATTCAATTTAATGCGTTTTAAATACATTCCTATATTCTAATAAATTTATCATAAGTGAACTCATAAAAAATTGCATCTTATAACTTAAATTAATTTATTAAAAATAACATTAATTTTAGTAGGGTTTTGTATTAAACTAGCTATACCCAGTGTGCTTTGCTACACTAAAATCAATGTATATAAAAAACACTTTACGACTTTGAAGATTTTAACTATAAGAGTTTTACAGATATACATTTTTTGCATATTGGGGATGCCACGTAAATTATTGCAAGTTCGCCAATTTTTCCAAACGTTAATTTAGATTTTAATGTAACCTATGAAAAATTCTAATAATATAATAGTTTCCCAGATGTATGAAATTTTGTATTTAATTCTTATGGGAGATGCCAAGGTCCCTTTGAAAGTCCGCCCAGTTTTCTCTAAGTGTTCACATGAATGTCAAAGTTTTTCATGTAAAAATTTCTAGCTCTAATAGTTTATCAGATATATGAATTTTTTATTTAATTCTAATTTTGGCGGTTCTAATTTGCTAGTCCGCCAATTTTACCAAAATGTTTACATTGATGTCAAAGGATTTTAGTTCTAATAGTTTCCCAGACATACGATTTTTTCTATTAAATTCTTATGTGAAGTTACACAAAATGTTTACATGGATGCTAAAGTTCTTCGTGCAAAATTTGAAGGTTCTCTAGGTTCTAATTTAATATTTTCTTCATATGGAAGGTGCCACGCCCACTATAGCCATTCCGCCCATTCTATCTAAAATATTCTTATGAATGTCAAAGTTGTCCATACAAAATTTGAGGACTCTAACTCTTGCAGTTTCTGAGATATGTTCTTGCAGTTTCTGAGATATGCTACTTTTAATACTTATTTTGAATGTGGGCGTGGCACATCACCCACTTGAAATTTTGAAGTTCCTACAGTTCCTTCCAGACATACAGGAAGACACTATGAAAATTTCAGAAAAATTGGTCCAGCCGTTTAGCTGTCTATAAAGTCCAAACAAACAAACATACAAACACACATTCATTTATATACAGTGAATCAACTAAGTTTTTTGCCTACCTTTTTTTAAGAGAATTTTGTTCATAAATAAAATTCAAAAAACAGGTAAAAAGTCAATTTATGTTTTCCAATTGAAAATGGAGATTGTGTAGAATGGGAGAACCAAGAAAAAAATATTAAAATAAAAATTTTGGTGCATTTTATTATTTTTCATCAGAATTTGCACGTCAATAAAGTATTTTTACTAATCAACTCGGGAATACCTCAAGGAAGTGTCTTGGGTCCAGTACTATATACTTTGTTTACGTTTGATATGCCTACAATGGATAATCTAACTATTGCAACTTATGCCGATGACACTGCTATATTATCTTCGCATCATTCCCCAATTATGGCCTCTGAATTGCTACAAAATCAGCTAAATCTTATCCAAGATTGGTTACAGAAATTGAACATAAAAGTAAATACACAAAAATCGGTTCACGTAACATTTACCTTAAGAAAAGGTGATTGCTCTTCAGCATATTTAAATGGATCTATTTTACCAAAAAGTACTTAGGCCTTCATCGAAGACTAACATGGAAAGAACATATAAAAAATAAACGCGAACATTTAAACATAAAAACAAGGAAAATGCATTGGCTATTAAACCCAAGATCTGAACTAAGTTTAGAAAATAAAGTTTTACTATATAAAGCTATTCTTAAACCGATATGGACATATGGTATTCAGCTTTGGGGGACTACTAGTAACTCAAACATTGAAATATTGCAGAGATATCAGTCTAAAACTTTAAGACTAATCACTAATGCGCCCTGGTTTGTAAATAACAATAATATACACAAAGATCTGAAAATTGGAAAAGTAAAAGATGAAATTAAATATTACAGTAAAAGATACCTAAATAGACTCAGCAACCACACGAATGTGTTAGCAATTAATCTATAAAATGACAGTGAAGAAATACAAAGGTTAAAGAGGTTTCATGTACTTGACCTACCATTTAGAAAATAGAAAAAAATGAAAATAAAAATGTATATATTTACTTTAATAATACAATTTTGTATTTTGTATAAGTATTAAGTTCATGGAACTTAATACATAAGTTATTTTTAAGTTGTTATGAAATTTGCTTATTATTTTAATATTGTAAAATAGATTGCAAATAAAGATGAATTGAAAAAAAAAAAAATAAAGTATTTTGCATATTGAAAATTCCAGCTAATTTCGTTGGGTTTTTCAAATTATTTTTTAATTGCTTTTTGGAATTTATTGTTTTATTGTTAAAAGGACACGTGTTAAGTATTTTTCAATTGTAATTTTCAAAAATCATATCCTCATTGTGTGAAACTGTGTAGTTATTTGCGTTAAAAATGTTTAAAGGGAAATAATGAGGCAATTCCAATATAAAAAATTAGTTTAGATTTTTAGAACAAGTGTAAATCAATTAAATTTAATTATGAGATGTTTAATCAATCATTAAAAATATAAAATATAGAAATTGATGAAATAACACAAAGAATTATTAAAAAAAACGCATTGAGTTGTCTTTCAAAATCTTTAACTGCCAAAGGGAAGCGACTTGTATCCAAGCAAAAACCATTGAAGTCCTCATTTTTCTTCTCCAAAGTCCAGATACGAACTTAAAAGAACACTATGTTTAAATTTAGACCTCTAAACAGACCTTAGGTTGCTTGGAAACAATATAAAGTGTACTATCGTGTGGTATAGGAAAAATACTTAATATAGATATTTACAAATAGAGACGGTTCTCATCACCTAAGGTCCACAAAAGCAATATTTTTCAGCTAATACATACACTTATATATAGTTAGAACCCAAATCAAAAATAACTATCCAGATCCAACTACGCCTACTGTATTTTATTCATAAATAAAAGCATTCAAAATATGAGGTAGAAAATCAAGATTTAAGCATATAATAGTTCTATAGTGGTATACGGTGATATCCCCATACTTAGTGTGGCAAGGATGGTACTTAGTGTTAGCTTTATTGAATAAGAATCAATTCTAAATAAAATTCACACAGTACTCCCCAAATAGATGGGGTTTCCGTAATGTAGTTTTGTTTATCAATACAAAATGACCAAAAACCCAGTTTATTTTGTTATAATATGTAGTTTTATACCCCACTAAACATTTTTTCTAGGTTCAAATCCACTGATTTTCTAGTATATCATGTATCGTTTTCAAAATTACTTATTATTTTCGAAATAAAATCAAAGAAACGATAGATTTCATGTTAAGTCAAATATTTTATATTTGCTGAAAAAAGTGAACTTTTTTCGCGAGCACAAAAATTACGTTTTGAATGAAAGTTTCTTGAAGAAATTATACAATACGATTATTATAATAGTGGTTTTTCTAATCAAAAAACGAACTATTATTAAAGCTCTATAGGATAAGAATTCATGCTTGAAATTGGTTCTTTTTTTTTGAGTGAAAAATTTGGCGTAAATCGATCTGTATTACGATTTCACCTGAGAAAAAACGTGGAAAGGTAACAGATAGTGGTCATCTATGGAAAACTACCACTTTTAAAGACCGTCACATGATTAAAATGTTCAAAATCGTCTCACGAAAGATGTCAGTGGACGTTGCAAGTTTCACAATGGAGCATATGGGTGACTCTATTGGAGTTCAAATTGCCCGCAGAAGGTTTAAAAAAGTGTAATTTGCTTGGAAAATGATTCACAAAGGAATCCCAGATTAGTAGAGTCAAATAAAAGTACCGCGAGTTTGAGAAATGTGTTAAGCATTGGTCAGGTGGTACTGTAAATGCTTGACATATAATCAGTGATTTCATTGCGAAAATCTCGCTTCTTGCACCACTCCGAAATGAATTTTTCGACATATGTGACCATTAAACGAATATATTGTCTTTGTCTAGGGCATCTAGTAAGAAATTTATGGTATCGGAGCCAAATAAATTTTATTTGCTCACGTCGTCACATAAGACCTTAACCCGCTGTTCACTTGACCAATGCTGATACCTTTCGCAAAATAACGGGGCTTGTTTTTCTTGACTCTACTGATGAGTGGTTCCTTAGTAAAACGTTTTCCAAGAAAATTACACTTTATTAAAACTTCCGCGAGCAATGTGAACTCCAATAGAGTCACTCATATGCTCCTTTGTGAAACTAGCAACGTCCACTATCTTCTTTCGTGAGCCGATTTTGAACAATTTAATCACCTGACGGTCTTTAAAAGTGGAAGTTTTCCATAGACAACCACTATCTGTTCCCTTTCCATGCTTTTTCTCAAGTGAAATCGTGATTCATATCGATTTACGCCAAATTTTTCACTCAAAAGAACGAACCAATTTCAAGCATGGATTCTTATCCTCCAGAGCTTTAATAATAGTTCTTTTTATGATTAGAAAATATCTGCTACTACTATAATGCTCGAATTGTATAATTTCTTCAAAAAACTTTCATTCAAAACGCAATAAAAATCATAAATTTACTGTTATTTCATTGCGTTGCATTTTTTGTGCTCGCGAAAAAAGTTCACTTTTTTCAGCAAATATAAAATATTTCACTTTGCGTAATAGAAATTGAAACAAAATTTCGCTTGTTTGGAAGCTCTGAGTTAAGAGAATAAACAGCAAAAAGAAAAGTTATTTCGAAACAGACGAAATCGAAGATCATATCGTCACGTGTTGCATTTTTTGTGCTCGCTACTGTATATAGGATAATAAATCGGTTAAAGAAATGTCCAAATTTAGTCGTACCACTACTTAAATATCTACAAAATTTTATTTTAATATACAGGAGTAATAAAAATGTAAAATTGTATAAAATTATACAGCAATATTAAAAAAATAAACAAAAAACCTAAAAAAGCAAAATACTTTATTGACCTAAAAAATTAACAATACGTTCACATTTTATCAAAAATCTCTTTAGTTAATATCACGATTTTATTTTTTGGTAGAAAATTAAAATATAAGATATTCTTTAAAAAACACAACAAACAAATTGCTTAACTTTGAAAAAAATAATTGTTCAGACAAAGTTTTTTCTTAAAATTTATAAAATTTTACATAGGCAAAATACTTAATTGATTCACTGTATATATATAGATAGATATTTGTTAAAATTAGTAATATCAAGTCCATTTTAAAATCATACTTAATAAGAGAAGGGAAAAACCAAGTTAACTGACTGCTTAAGCTGCCAATATGAGAGAAGTCGTTAGATTTTTATTTCATACTGCCAAAACAAATTAAAATGAAAATTGGTATGATTATTAATAAAATCAAATAGAAAATATATATTGTTTCTACACTATCAGATTTGAAATAAAATATGTCAATTTTAAAAAATTCAAAGAAAACAAGTAATAGTGCTATATTCGGCTGTGCCGAATCTTATATACCCTTCACCATAGTGTATTTAAAAATATCAATTTTATAAAATGTTAATTTATTTAATTTTCCCGACTATATCATTATTATAGAAATAGCAAAACATAATGAACAACAACAACGCTAAACGAAATAAACAAACAAAATACACAAGGCAGGCAAACCAACAGGCATCCAAACATACGAAACCACTGAACACTAAGAAGTGAAACGCTGTCAAAAAGTACCTAAGTCTACTGTCAGTCGGTACCTAACTCTAAGAATGTATTAGTAGAATTCTCAAGTCAACATAGTTGCAAAAAATCGGATTTAAAAATATTGAAAAAAATTATTACATTTAAATTTATATTTTAAAAGATTTCTTTAAATATTTTGCAACATAATTTATCTATAAACATTATATATGAATGCATCTTTGCTTTTTAATCTGCAATATTGAAATAATAAATAAATTATTTGAAATGTTTTTGTTGTACCATACGAAAATTTACAACATTGTTTTTTTTCAGTTTTAATTTCAACAACAAAAATTAAATGCCAAAAAAATAAAAAAATATTTTTTTCGTTTTTAAAAAATTAAATCTTTTCGGGCTATTAAATATATTTAAAGTGTGCAAAAAAATAATGAAATATAACGTTAAGTGATTAATAATATATTCAAGTGCTATAAGCCACGAATTTTCGCGACAAAGTTTTGAAGTTTGGAGAGAGAGTAAGATTCTTACATATGTGTTGGAGTTACACAGAACTCGTCTGTGAGAAGAGCGTAACGTTAATGTTGTAAAAAAATGACAGCGTTTCACTTCTTAGTGTTCAGTGTACGAAACCAAATACACAGAAAAACAAAATACACAACGCAATGAGACATCCAAATATACGAAAAACTGAATACACCAAGAAACAAAAACAATATACACAAGGCAATGGAACACACAGCCATCCAAACATACGAAACTGGATACACCAAGAAACAAAAACAACATACACATGGCAATGAAACACACAGCCATCCAAAAATTCGAAACGAAATAATCGAAAAAACAAAATACACAACGCAATGAATAAGCAGTGTTGTTGTTAAATAGGAAACATCTCGAAAGCATGTCTGATAGAATTATTGAAGATTTGGATCACGAAGATAACTGGGGTCTTCAGGAAACTGATTTCAACAGACAGACGAACAGACAGATTGACAGACGGACATGGCTTAATCGACTCCGCTATCTATAAGGATTCAGAATGTATATACTTTATAGGTTCGGAAAATTATATTTTGGAAATTACAAACGGAATGACAAATTTATATATACCCTTCTCACGAAGGTGAAGGCCAGCTTTAACGGATTTTAAAATATAATGGGTATTTTTACTCTGAATCAATTTTAATGAAATTTAAAATCAGTTATTAATATTTTATTTTCTTATCATACATAATATTTATCAATATCACGTTAAAAATTATTTTAAATATTAAAAATTAATACATCGTACCTTCATTTTAAAATAAATATGGTGCACCAATGAAAATTCGTATGAAAATCATCGAATGTTCATTGGTTGTAAGCATTCATTTTAATGACGAACTATTTTTTTTATACGAATCCATGCTTGGCAATGACGCGCTAATGTTAAAATCATGTATGTTTCACCTAAATATGAACCAGTTCATTATCAGTTGAACACATCTTACAATTTTTTGTACGTCTTTTTTTGCTGGGTAGTGGCTTTATAACATCTTTAATTTCCAATCATCTTTTCAGCATAACAAATGTTGAATTCCATCTAGTAATGCAATCAATTATTGGCTTTTTGCAGTTGCTATTTTTTAAAATATTAAAATAAGCTTGAGTCCAGTTTGGTTTTAATTTCAGGAGCTTTTATTGCATCTTGAACACAAAGTTGTAGTGTACGTGCTCCGCAACGAACGCCAGTTATACTGTATGATAAAAAGTGTGATCGGATTGATTCCATTTTATCCTCATCGCAGTGTTCATCATTTAAAGAATTTAATTCATCTTCCTCCAGGGAATATTGTAATTCTGCATTAAGGTCTTTTATAGTTTTTATCATATTTGCTCCATTATCCGTTGTAATTGTAAAAATGAGATTTAAATCGATGTTGTAATCTTTTAGGACTTCCAGTATCACTGACTTTTAATATTCTTTCGTATGACTCGACTTAAGTTCTTTTATTGCCAAGGTTTTTCTTTGCACGATCTTATTTTTGATGTACTGCACATTTATTACAAGAACACTTAAATCATGTCTAGTTGCTGCATCAATTTTTAAGGACAATAATTTTCCTTCTAAGTCTTCAATAATTTCCGTTTTTAATTTTTGTGAAAACGCAATGATCCTTGATGTTGTGTTCATTTAAACGAATGCCAAAAGCATAAAATACATGTTGTACCAACATTATAAATGCATAATCCTCCACCATATGCGTCCATTTTTTGTAAATAGTTCCACAATTGCTAACTCCAAGCCGTGAAATAACCAAATTATAAATAATTTTCATTAAAATATCGCTAAAATTGAAAATTATAATTATATAATAAATAATTGTTTAAATAAATTTAGTAATAAATTAATTAAATAATTTATCAATTAATTACTAGACTAAAACTACAGTATAGATTAGACTGTAAACAAGAGTATAGACTAGACTATAGACTAGACTATAGACTAGACTATAGACTAGACTATAGACTAGACTATAGACTAGACTATAGACTAGACTATAGACTAGACTATAGACTAGACTATAGACTAGACTATAGACTAGACTATAGACTAGACTATAGACTAGACTATAGACTAGACTATAGACTAGACTATAGACTAGACTATAGACTAGACTATAGACTAGACTATAGACTAGACTATAGACTAGACTATAGACTAGACTATAGACTAGACTATAGACTAGACTATAGACTAGACTATAGACTAGACTATAGACTAGACTATAGACTAGACTATAGACTAGACTATAGACTAGACTATAGACTAGACTATAGACTAGACTATAGACTAGACTATAGACTAGACTATAGACTAGACTATAGACTAGACTATAGACTAGACTATAGACTAGACTATAGACTAGACTATAGACTAGACTATAGACTAGACTATAGACTAGACTATAGACTAGACTATAGACTAGACTATAGATTAGACTATAGACTAGACTATAGACTAGACTATAGACTAGACTATAGACTAGACTATAGACTAGACTATAGACTAGACTATAGACTAGACTATAGACTAGACTATATACTAGACTAGACTAGACTATAGACTAGACTACAGATTAGACTATAGACTAAACTATAGACTAGACTATAGACTAGACTATAGACTAGACTATATACTAGACTATAGACTAGAATATAGACTAGACTATAGACTAGACTATAGACTAGACTATAGACTAGACTATAGACTAGACTATAGACTAGACTATAGACTAGATTAGACTATAGACTAGACTATAGACTAGACTATAGACTAGACTATAGACTAGACTATAGACTAGACTATAGACTAGACTATAGACTAGACTATAGACTAGACTATAGACTAGACTATAGACTAGACTATAGACTAGACTATAGACTAGACTATAGACTAGACTATAGACTAGACTATAGACTAGACTATAGACTAGACTATAGACTAGACTATAGACTAGACTATAGACTAGACTATAGACTAGACTATAGACTAGACTATAGACTAGACTATAGACTAGACTATAGACTAGACTATAGACTAGACTATAGACTAGACTATAGACTAGACTATATAGACTAGACTATAGACTAGACTATAGACTATATACTAGACTATAGAATAGACTATAGAATAGACTATAGACTAGAATATAGACTAGACTATAGACTAGACTATAGACTAGACTATAGACTAGACTATAGACTAGACTATAGACTAGACTATAGACTAGACTATAGACTAGACTATAGACTAGACTATAGACTAGACTATAGACTAGACTATAGACTAGACTATAGACTAGACTATAGACTAGACTATAGACTAGACTATAGACTAGACTATAGACTAGACTATAGTACTAGACTAAGAGAACTATTAGACTAGACTATAGACTAGACTATAGACTAGACTATAGACTAGACTATAGACTAGAGACTATAGACTAGAACGATAGACTAGACTATAGACTAGACTATAGACTAGACTATAGACTAGACTATAGACTAGACTATAGACTAGACTATAGACTAGACTATAGACTAGACTATAGACTAGACTATAGACTAGACTATAGACTAGACTATAGACTAGACTATAGACTAGACTATAGACTAGACTATAGACTAGACTATGACTAGACTATAGACTAGACTAGACTAGACTATAGACTAGACTATAGACTAGACTATAGACTAGACTATAGACTAGACTATAGACTAGACTATAGACTAGACTATAGTACAGACTATAGACTAGACTATAGACTAGACTATAGACTAGACTATAGACTAGACTATAGACTAGACTATAGACTAGACTATAGACTAGACTACAGAGTACTATAGACTAGGACTATAGACTAGAAGCTATATAAGCTACTAGACTATAGACTAGACTCATATACTAGACTATAGACTAGACTATAGACTAGACTATAGACTAGACTATAGACTAGACTATAGACTAGACTATAGACTAGACTATAGACTAGACTATAGACTAGACTATAGACTAGACTATAGACTAGAAAGACTAGACTATAGACTAGACTATAGACTAGATATAGACTAGACTAGACTAGACTAGACTATAGACTAGACTATAGACTAGACTATAGACTAGACTATAGACTAGACTATAGACTAGACTATAGACTAGACTATAGACTAGACTAGACTAGACTATAGACTAGACTATAGACTAGACTATAGACTAGACTATAGACTAGACTATAGACTAGACTATAGACTAGACTATAGACTAGACTATAGACTAGACTATAGACTAGACTATAGACTAGACTATAGACTAGACTATAGACTAGACTATAGACTAGACTATAGACTAGACTATAGACTAGACTATAGACTAGACTATAGACTAGACTATAGACTAGACTATAGACTAGACTATAGACTAGACTATAGACTAGACTATAGACTAGACTATAGACTAGACTATAGACTAGACTATAGACTAGACTATAGACTATACTATAGACTAGACTATAGACTAGACTATAGACTAACTATGACTAGACTATAGACTAGACTATGACTAGACATAGACTAGACTATAGACTAGACTATAGACTAGACTATAGACTAGACTATAGACTAGACTATAGACTAGACTATAGACTAGACTATGACTAACATAGCTAGACTATAGACTAGACTATAGACTAGCTATAACTAGACTATAGACTAGACTATAGACTAACTATAGACTAGACTATAGACTAGACTATAGACTAGACTATAGACTAGACTATAGACTAGACTATAGACTAGACTATAGACTAGACTATAGACTAGACTATAGACTAACTATAGACTAGACTATAGACTAGACTATAGACTAGACTATAGACTAGACTATAGACTAGACTATAGACTAGACTATAGACTAGAACTATAGACTAGACTATAGACTAGACTATAGACTAGACTATACAGACTAGACTATAGACTAGACTATATACTAGACTATAGACTAGACTATAGACTAGACTATAGACTAGACTATGACTAGACTATAGACTAGACTATAGACTAGACTATAGACTAGACTATAGACTAGACTATAGACTAGACTATAGACTAGACTATAGACTAGACTATAGACTAGACTATAGACTAGACTATAGACTAGACTATATATCTATAGACTAGACTATAGACTAGACTATAGTCTATAGACTAGACTATAGACTAACTATAAGACTAGACTATAGACTAGACTATAGACTAGACTATGACTAGACTATAGACTAGACTATAGACTAGACTATAGACTAGACTATAGACTAGACTATAGACTAGACTATAGACTAGACTATAGACTAGACTATAGACTAGACTATAGACTAGACTATAGACTAGACTATAGACTAGACTATAGACTAGACTATAGACTAGACTATAGACTAGACTATAGACTAGACTATAGACTAGACTATAGACTAGACTATAGACTAGACTATAGACTAGACTATAGACTAGACTTATAGACAGACTATAGACTAGACTATAGACTAGACTATATACTAGACTATAGACTAGACTATAGACTAGACTATAGACTAGACTATAACTAGACTATAGACTAGACTATAGACTAGACTATAGACTAGACTATAGACTAGACTATAGACTAGACTATAGACTAGACTATAGACTAGACTATAGACTAGACTATAGACTAGACTATAGACTAGACTATAGACTAGACTATAGACTAACTATAGACTAGACTATAGACTAGACTATAGACTAGACTATAGACTAGACTATAGACTAGACTATAGACTAGACTATAGACTAGACTATAGACTATATATCTAGTCTAGTCTAGTCTATAGTCTAGTCTATAGTCTAGTCTATAGTCTAGTCTATAGTCTAGTCTATACTCTTGTTTACAGTCTAATCTATACCGTAGTTTTAGTCTAGTAATTAATTGATAAATTATTTAATTAATTTATTACTAAATTTATTTAAAGACTATAGACTAGACTATAGACTAAACTATAGACTAGACTATAGACTAGACTATAGACTAGACTATAGACTAGACTATAGACTAGACTATAGACTAGACTATAGACTAGACTATAGACTAGACTATAGACTAGACTATAGACTAGACTATAGACTAGACTATAAACTAGACTATAGACTAGACTATAGACTAGACTATAGACTAGACTATAGACTAGACTATAGACTAGACTATAGACTAGACTATAGACTAGACTATAGACTAGACTATAGACTAGACTATAGACTAGACTATAGACTAGACTATAGACTAGACTATAGACTAGACTATAGACTAGACTATAGACTAGACTATAGACTAGACTAGCTAGTTAGTATAATAGCTTTTTTTATTTGAACTGTTTATCATAAACATAATACAATTATTTCTTACAACCTACTTATATAGTTAATTCCTAACACTACTTATTTTCTATAAAATAATCTGTCATATCGGTATACATATCCAGAAGGTAATATAAGTCCTTTAAATCTTCCTTGTTTTGACATGATAGAGTTTCATAACAAATCCATCTTTTTCGCATAGTTGAAAGAACAGGATCAGAAGATAGAAGTAAACTATTAAAAATATCTTCATTCTGTGATTGCCTGGAGCATTTTCTTGAGCTGAATAGTTGAACATGCTTAAAATCTCGATTCCTCGCTTCCTGGGCTTCTTCTGTTAACTCTCCAAGTGGAAGAATATTCGATTCAATTATTATTTGACCATGACACAATACTTTGTGTACTGTTGGTGTTAGTTCCCTCCATGGATACAGAGATACAAGTAATTTAGAAATTTCAGATGTATATTCCCCAAATCGATTTCCATTAATTTTATGTTTACTATTCAGTGCCATTAAAATAGTGATAACTCTTCGAAGCAACTCCTTGTCGATTCCAGTTATTTTTGAAGTAATTTCAAAATCACGATAAAAACTTCTCGCCGTATTACCGTCATTTGTACTACCGCAACTTGGAAGTGGTTTGTCGATGTTTAAATTCTTCTTGGATTCTGCTTTTTTCCGCAGCTCTCAGTTCTTTCAATTCTTCATTATTTTTTGTTGATTTAGTAAGATTCTCTGGCACACTTCTATATTTGAGATCGTATGCTATGTGTAAAAAGTAATCCAAAAATCGTATTCTGGCATGAAGTGGTGAAATTCCGAAAGACAGGACTTCTTCATTAATACTTCTGCTTTTGTTTATATTTGAGAATTGCGACTTTTTCTCATTACATATTGAGCATCTCCAGAAGGAAGAAGTTTCTGTTATGGCATTGCTGACCTTTCCATCAATCATTGTTAAGCTTAGCTGATATGATACGTTAATAGAGAATTCCTTTATTTTTATGCAAATGGGCTCCAGTGCATTTATTTCATCTTTTAAATATTCCACTAAATCTTTTGTGGTTTTCTTTGACTCTTTTATATATTCAAATCCAATGGGTCTACAAAATTTTTTGAACCCGGAGTTGTATTGATCCATATATCTTCAAATGAATTTCCGATGCTTGACGATGATGGATTAAGGGAATATGAACGAATTCGTAATGGCACTAATGATGACATAAATACACTTTTGTAGTCTGCTAATGTCCGACTTCCACAAGCTTGTTTGTATTCTGGAAGTGCTGATAAACCGTCACATCCCCACTTACACATTAAGACAACATCACAGTTATGAATTTTCCTTAGTTGGTCTTCTGAAAAGTCTGACACAATTCTTGATGCTGTGTTTTCGAGCAAAGATGATATATCAATACAAGCTTCCACATCATTAACAATAGGTGATGGTAGGATAGTTTGTTTTTTTTTCCTGGATCGCCTTGTATGATGGTAATATATTGTGTCCTTTCTCATGCAGAGCTTTCCTTAATATTTGGTACTTATTTCGTCTGAGACCCAGTTCCAACATAAGCGCTATTGCTTCCTCTTCAGTAAAATTTGATTGTGATGTTGGAGTTGGTATACTTTCCACAATTCGCTTAAGTCGTTTTGGTGATGCATTAGGAAGAATAGTTGCAATATGTACGGCATCCATAGGTTGGTTTTCCTTTTTCAGCATTTCGTTAAATGTATCAGCAATTTCCTCATTTGAGATTGAAAAAAGTTTTTGTGTGACCCTCTTTTTTTTTGACCTTGAACATAAGTCTTCGTATGACTTGCAAGGCGCTCCTGTTGATGTGTTGTAAGTTGAGATTTCCGTAGTAGTTTCCATCCAACTACAAAATTTTAATCGAAATTTCTTTTGATTTCCATCCACAGACTTACTTTTTACATCAAAAAGTTTTCAATTTTTGTTATGCCTGTTTTGTCTACTTTTCTACTATATGTAGTTTTTATATAATTTGAAATGTCTTCAATTCTTTCTGGCCCTTTTGAAGATACACTCCATAAAACGGAACACAACTCTTCGTACTTTAATGTAATCTTCATTGTAGATTTATTAAATATGGTACTTAAAATCTGAGAAGTTTACTTATATACCAATTCTTGTCATTTCCGATACAGGTATTCCAAAGTAAAAAATTACGAATTGTCTACCTATTAACATATAGGACTATATTACTATAACCTGTAATTCAGTCATTGATATTTCTTATTAGTGAATGAATCGAAATTATCATTACCAGTATATTTTTACCTACATGATCATAAACGAAACAGAACGAAATGATCTGTCGAAAAAATTTACGTAAAAAATAGTTATAAATTTCTGAAAATTTAAGCATAATAGGACCTTTCAATTATAAGGATAAGCAAACAAATAGAAAATAGGTAAATATAAGATTTAAATATGTTCTGTCATATTTAATACTAAAATATGAAAAATATGAAATTAAAGGATACAGGTTTAAATGAACATATTTTTGAATGTAATTGAGATATTTGCTTGAAATTTTTTGTAAAGGGTCGAGAATTTCCATATCTAACTAAAAAATTATATTAAGGGATAAATATGGACTAAATTGTTGTAGCTATCTGCGACCCTATTAAAATTTTGATATACATCATAGTTTTAGAAATTAAACAAATATGTAATATATGACAAAATCTTTATTTATGAACAAAACTCAATGAAATTTTCAACGCTTGTTAAATTTGTCATTTCAAATAAGAAAATGCAAAGGTCAAAGGGCATCCCGCAATTCCCAAAAATAGGAATGAAAATCCCAAAAATGGGATTTTTTACTTTTTTGCCCATAGGGTCCACATTTCTTTCAGGGCTGGGAAAATACTTTTGGAGCAAATAGAAAACATATTGAGGTTTCCAAAACTGCTTTCAGTTTTCTGATCCCAGCTTTGGGATTTTAGAACATGTCGCCCAAAGTTGAAGTTTTGATAAAAAATAGGTCATATTCGGAAGTACGCAGTGGCAACATTTTCAAAAAATAGGACAAGTTTTTTACGCCAAAGCGTTTTGCGTAAAGATACCTTTTAGAAAACTATAAAATTGTTATATGTTCTTAAAGAAAATTTTATTTTATTAATAAAAGAGTTAAAACACATTTTTGGCAAAAAAACGGCAAAAATCTAAAATTTTTTGAATTTTTAAATTAAAAAACGTATATTTTTGGATCTGTAAATGATATTGATCTGAAATTTTTTGTATATTATTGGAAATTTTGTTGTCTAACTAACAAGAAAAAATTGAGTCCATTTGGTCCAAAATTACGCCCGGTATTCAAAAAAAGGCGGACCAAGGTATGGTAAATTTTGTATCACTAATTTTTTAAATGCCTATAACTCGGATATTATAAGAGATAAGTTGTATATCCAAGCATGTTTTTTCATCTCGTCGAGCGCTTTCAGAAAATATAAAAATCTTTGTATTTGGGTGAAAAACAAAAAAATGGCACGAGTTTAAAAATTTTACATGTCGTAGGTACCCGCCACAGCGCCGTCCCTGGGGCATCTGGAGGGTTCATCTTCAAAACTTAAACTCGAATATTCCTTGGCTTCGCTCACGCCAAATTTTATCCCGATCGGATCAGCCGTTTAGAAATGCCAGATTTATTTCCAAAAATTTTCGATTTTGCCCCACTGTGCATTTGCATATATTAAATAAAGAATAATTCCAAGTTTTGACCCTTGAGGGACACCACTATCCGAATAGATTTCGTTGCTTAGTATGTCACAGATTTTGACTCGATATGTCCGAAGATCCAGATAGTTTTTAAACCATTCCAAACATTTACCTCTTATTCCGTTTCGTTCCAAAATTCTTCAAAGATTATGGAAGCGTATCGAAAGCCTTACTAAGTGTAGATTTTCTCCTAAATTCATATTAATAAGATTTGAGAAGTCTCCTAACAATTTATTAATGTTTTTACCCTTCTGAAAACCATATTGATTTGGGTTTATAATTTTGAATTTTATTAAGTATCCGTTTAGCCTTCTAACTAGTACTTTTTCGATAACAAGTAGTATTGAAATAGGTCTGTAGTTATTACAGTCACTTTTAGGGCCGCTTTTATAAATTGGATGAATTATCTCACTTTTTAATAGATTTGGAATACTTGCATTTTCAATACTTGAGTTGAAGGTAGTGATTATTGGTGTAAGCAAATGTGAATTGTTCTTCAGGTCTCTTGGTCTAATTGTATCTATTCCTGCTCCTTTTCGTATATTCAGTGTTCTTAGTATATTAAATACCTCCTCTTCTGTTGTCGGAGACAAAAACATTGAGTTTTGTTTTGTTGTTGGTTGACTTTGACAAGTTTTAATATCACATTTAAGCAAAATTGTTTGAACATTTTCCTAGAACTTCTCCGCAAAATTATTTGCAAGGTTTTTTAGGTCTTCGCCTCTGAAATTATTTACTAGCGAAATGTCAATGTTGGTTGTTTTCTTTACCGTTATTTCATTTATTAGTTGCCAATTGGCTCTAATGTTATTTCTATTTTCAATAAATTTAATTTTATAATAATTATTTTTTACAAAATTCAGTTTTTTATTTAAAAAATTTCGAAATTTTTTGTATTGAAACTCGCAATTTTTATTATTTTTGTTATTTAGTCATTTTAAATAAAGTTTATCCCTTCGCTCATCCAGAGATTCACTTTTCTTTGTTTTTTTATTACTTTTGTTGTTTGACTTAGATATTTCATACACGTTCTTAAAATGTTCATATATTGTATTAAATATGTCATTAGTATTCATATTTTGATTAATTAATGCATTCCAATTTATTGTTTGCATATGGTTATTAACTTTAAAATTATTCAAACTGGTACCCCGAAAAAATAAGTTTTCCATACCCTGGTTTATATTTCTTGCATTTTCTTCTTCTTGTATGCAGCAACAAAGCGAATAATGATCAGAGATATTTGTTCTCACTACAGCAGCATATGTGTGTGTTTATTTTGTTGTTTCTGATATGTAAGTGGTCAATGCAAGAGTTTGTTTTCTTTGTTATGTCTTCTCTTGTTGTTTCGCTTATTATACATTCCAATCCATTTGAAGAGATCATCTCCGTGTATTTTGTTGTTGTAAAATATTAATATTCATATCGTCAATGTTAATTATATCTTGCTTATTGTTTTGTGTGTTTATTATTGTATCGAGTTCTAATATGAATTCGTTTACATTATTTTTTGGCGGTCGATAAATTGCGAATAAAGAGAATGTTTTGTTTTTATTTGTAACATTGATACATATTGTTTCGAATGAGTTTGTATTTATGTTGATTTTTGTGTGAATAATGTTTTCTCTTACATAGACGGCTACACCTCCACCTCTACCATCTCTATTAAAGAAATACGAGTTGAAACCATTTATATTATAAACATGTTGCCCTTCATTTTTGATATTGGTTTCCACTAGAACTATAAAGTTAATATTATTTATGATATTAATCAAACTAACTAGGAACGTATTAAAATTTAATCGTAGTGAACGTATATTCATATATATGATTGTTATAGGATAACTTAAATAGCCTTTATTTATTTGGTTAAAGTTATTTAATATTTTATTTGGATTTGGACTCATAATTTGGTAAATTTGTTTAAAAGATTAGGATTAAATAAGGAGAAAAAATTGTTTTTTAATTATTTTGAATTGTTGATGTAATCAGTTCAATATCTGTGGCATTTGAGATTATAATGGGGCTTGAAATTTAATTTTTCTTGACGTAAATGTTTCCATCACGAATCCATACGAATTTCCAATTAGCTTCCTTTGCTTTGGTTTCGGCTAGCCAGAGCAAACGCCGTTTATATGGGGTTAGGTGTTCGTTGACGTAAATATATTTGTCACCAGTTTCATCATTAACTAAGTTTGAATCCACTCTACGGCGACTTATTTTGCTTAGTAACTCTTTTTTCTTATTGAGAGACGTAAATTTAACGATAACTCTCTTTTATTTTTTCAACACGTACGAATTGCTAATTTCGTGGTCCTCTATTTGAACATTTAATGAGTTAGCGATCGTTTTAACATCTTCATTCGGATGTATGTTTTCCTTGGTTATATTTTTTATTTCTATAGTTTTATTTAGCATTCGTTGTTCCATATCGTTGATTTGTTTACCCATCTCAGTAATTTGTTTCGTTTTATCCTTATTGCTTTCACAAAGTTCACTTACTTGATTTGTAAGAGCGCTGATAGAGTTTGTAATTGTTGTGATAGCTGTTTGGAAATTATGATTCATTTGAGCGGTGTTTTCACACATTTGTTTTGCAAATTCTTGCATTGTTGTTTTGATGTCGTTAATATCAACTCTCACGGCCTTTATCGCATTTATATCAGATATCATGGAAGAAACGTCTGTTTTTAGTTCTCTGACATCATCTTTAATCATGGATACACTATTATTCGTTTCACCTCATCATTTTCTTCTTGTTCCTCATCTCTTTGCTGTTTTTGATTTGTTTGTACTGGGCCATCATATACTATAGATAGGTAAGAGATGTTGCTGCTAGTAGATCCCTTACGTGGTTTGCACCTATGACATCTCCAATCGGTTCTCTTCTCAATGGTCATTGTTCCATAATTTTTCTCTGATAGAGGACAGCAAGTGGAAAAATGGTATTGAGAGTTAACGCATAGCATTTCACAATTTTTTTTGGTAGATCAGTACTACATTGTCCACAGAGACTCATTTGTATGCTTTTCTTTTTCTTTTAGTTTTGAGGTTTGTATATATTGTATGTATTTTTTGTTTGTTTCACAAATACCACAATTGTTTTAATAAAAATTATGTTGTTTTTATAACAATATTGTAGTAAATTGTTTGCTTTATTAAAATATGTCTTTCTTGTGTATATTAAACACTTTTAAAACCGTAAAATTGACGACTTTGTAAGAGCGTACTAAATAATCGACCGTTCGCATGCAAACTGGAACTGAAACTGTAGACACGAACTAGACTAGACATAGACTAGACTATAGACTAGACTATAGACTAGACTACTATAGACTAGACTATAGACTAGACTATAGACTAGACTATAGACTAGACTATAGACTAGACTATAGACTAGACTATAGACTAGACTATAGACTAGACTATAGACTAGACTATAGACTAGACTATAGACTAGACTATAGACTAGACTATAGACTAGACTATAGACTAGACTATAGACTAGACTATAGACTAGACTATAGACTAGACTATAGACTAGACTATAGACTAGACTATAGACTAGACTATAGACTAGACTATAGACTAGACTATAGACTAGACTATAGACTAGACTATAGACTAGACTATAGACTAGACTATAGACTAGACTATAGACTAGACTATAGACTAGACTATAGACTAGACTATAGACTAGACTATAGACTAGACTATAGACTAGACTATAGACTAGACTATAGACTAGACTATAGACTAGACTATAGACTAGACTATAGACTAGACTATAGACTAGACTATAGACTAGACTATAGACTAGACTATAGACTAGACTATAGACTAGACTATAGACTAGACTATAGACTAGACTATAGACTAGACTATAGACTAGACTATAGACTAGACTATAGACTAGACTATAGACTAGACTATAGACTAGACTATAGACTAGACTATAGACTAGACTATAGACTAGACTATAGACTAGACTATAGACTAGACTATAGACTAGACTATAGACTAGACTATAGACTAGACTATAGACTAGACTATAGACTAGACTAGACTAGACTATAGACTAGACTATAGACTAGACTATAGACTAGACTATAGACTAGACTATAGACTAGACTATAGACTAGACTATAGACTAGACTATAGACTAGACTATAGACTAGACTATAGACTAGACTATAGACTAGACTATAGACTAGACTATAGACTAGACTATAGACTAGACTATAGACTAGACTATAGACTAGACTATAGACTAGACTATAGACTAGACTATAGACTAGACTATAGACTAGACTATAGACTAGACTATAGACTAGACTATAGACTAGACTATAGACTAGACTATAGACTATAGACTAGACTATAGACTAGACTATAGACTAGGACTATAGACTAGACTATAGACTAGACTATAGACTAGACTATAGACTAGACTATAGACTAGACTATAGACTAGACTATAGACTAGACTATAGACTAGACTATAGACTAGACTATAGACTAGACTATAGACTAGACTATAGACTAGACTATAGACTAGACTATAGACTAGACTATAGACTAGACTATAGACTAGACTATAGACTAGACTATAGACTAGACTATAGACTAGACTATAGACTAGACTATAGACTAGACTATAGACTAGACTATAGACTAGACTATAGACTAGACTATAGACTAGACTATAGACTAGACTATAGACTAGACTATAGACTAGACTATAGACTAGACTATGACTAGATGACTGAATAGACTACTAGACTAGACTATAGACTAGACTATAGATAGACTATAGACTAGACTATAGACTAGACTATAGACTAGACTATAGACTAGACTATAGACTAGACTATAGACTAGACTATAGACTAGACTATAGACTAGACTATAGACTAGACTATAGACAAGCCTATAGACAAGCCTATAGACTAGACTATAGACCAGACTATAGACTACGTCTAGAAAATACTTGTAGTTTGTAAAATCTTCCATTGAGTAAGAAATCATGGAATACTTTTCTAAAATAAAATAAAACGAGTAAATATTGACAAAAAACTAATTTTATTTAAGAGGGATAATATACAGAATAGCGTAAATTAGTGACCGAATCTCATAGTAAATTTTGGTTCCTTTAACACTTGTAAAAGTTGAATTTCATCGCTATACTGCTATTTTAAGCCAGTTATACGCTTTAAAATCGATGGGCATAGGGCTAAACATTGCCCTATCCCCATAAAATGTCGTAAATAGTTTTTGGGTCCCATAACTCTTGTTTATGTCGGATTTCATCACTATTCTACTATTTAAAAAACAGTTATAAGCTTTAGAGTAATTTTTGCAAGGGTACTTTATATGGGAGCTATGGTCAAATATGGACCGATACTCATAAAAATTTGTGTAGCGATTTATGTTCATTAAAGCTTTGTCTATATTTCGAAGCTTTACTGATATGTTTAATGCATTTATGAGCGTTAAAATAATTTGCTGAAGAGGATCTTATATGGGGGCTAGGATCAAATAAAGCCCGATGTCCGCTATTCTTTACTATATTATTTTTGAATACAAAAAAATAACTGGGTCCATATTTGATCAGGATTACTAGCTACTCATCATATTTATTTCTGTTTAATCTCTTTTCCGAGGAGACACTTGTATGGGGACCATGAGAAATCGCGGATCTACACTTACTTAATTTTATACACTTCCATCGAAAGACACAGCAAAACATCTGCATCAAATTATATCAAACTAGCTGCGCGAACCCGGCGTTGCCCGGGTTTCTTCGAAAATTAAAAAGAATATTTTTCTATCTGCAATGACTATACTTTTTTAAATAGATGTCAAAATTTAGCTTATAACGATAAAATAGTTATTATATTTTTTCGCATTTTGTTTAATACTTAAAGTCAGTTTCTGGACCAAAAAGTCCTTTAAAAATTTACAAATTGATAATGAGCTTAAATTAGGAAATTTTTACTAATTTGTAGACAAATCTAAGAAACTTTTTTCGAGAAATTATACTGAAATCAGCATTTTCAATCACTGGTAGGGAACTAAGGACACTTTCAAAATAGTTGTTTTAATTTTTCCACGTGCAGTAGATTTTAAGAACTGTTCAGTTTAAATTTGGTCACACTTTACTTTGAATTGTAGTGCCCCTGGTGTAAAGTGGCGAAAGGCTTCGGGGCATTTTATTAACTACAAAAATACGTACCATTAACCATACAAAATTTCAAGCGATTTTCTTTTCTTAATTTGAAAAATTACATGCAATTGAAGAAACTCTGAAACGATTATGCAAAATTCTGGACAAAATCATGAAAAATTTGGGCTCATTGCAAGATTTCAAAATTCTTAAAAAAGAACAAAATTACTGTCCTAGGAAAATATGAAGAGTCCTTGAATTTTGACAGAGAAAACAAAACAACTTTTAATTTGACAAACAATTTTGAGTTGTTCATTAAAGAGTTTTGAGTTGTTCATTAAAGAGTTTTTTGTCTCATCATTGTTTCTCAAATACATCCATTTATACAAAAGTATGTTTAAAAATATTATTGTTATTCATTAGCTTTTATGCATCCACACTTAAGTTTTGGCTGGATTTAGACACCACTTATTAAATCCGATGAAATAAAGGTTTAAAGGTCAAATATCGTTGGATATACAAAAAACATACCCAAATAATTTTACTTATTAAAATATCCAAATCTTCCTCCAATTAAAAAAAATTCGGAATTTGTTAATGGTAAAAGGAAAATGTGTGCTGGAGTTATTCAAAATCATAGAAAAGGTATACATAGAACTGAAACTGAGTATGACAAAACCTAAGTCTGCTGTCAAAAACCTAAGTCGTGAGAATGTATTAGTTGAAAAATATGTAACCCAACAAACACAAACTCTTTCGTCTAAAAGTTTTTATATTTTTGTTTGATATTATATTTCGATATTTTATGAAATAATGGTTTGAATTAGCCATTTTTATTCAATATCAGTTGACCAATGTAAGAAAGATCTTCATTAAAAATTATTTTTAATTTTAAATAAACTCTTTGTGGTTGCTGGGTTGAGTCAATATTGACACTTGAAAATAATATTAAAAAATAAAAACGATTGAAAAATTTGTTTTTTTTTCTGAAAATGTTTTCAATAATTTTATGGGAAAACATAACTGTAACATAAGTGTTTATTCCAGCAGCAGGGGCTATTTTGCCAAAGGAATTGTGCTAATGCTAAAATTAACGCTTGATATGAACGATTATTGTTAATTTCAAAGCAGCCCAAATGCAGTCAAAATACACCCTACACCACACTAATGGGAACGGTATTTTGTTTACGTCTTAAAGTTTGTAACACCTGCGTCGATGTAATCATGTAATCCGCCCATAAATTAGCCTATTGAACTTTTTTGTAAGCGGTACATGCTATACAAGAATAGGGTATTTATAAAATTCGACTCAGCAAATTTTATATATACGAAATTTCGACTATATATTGTTATAATGAGTAGTACATTCATTAATTAAGCAAACATCAATCTCTTGAATATAACTTCTACATTAAAAAATACTAAATAACTTATTGCTACTTACTCGCAATGTGGTAGGGTATGATGTATTCGGATACATTTTGTACTTTCATATTTTTGTTATTTTATGTAAACAAAAATAAAAATACTCATACAATTGTATTAAATTCACACAGAACCTGTACATGTGAGAGAGTAATATTTCTTATTCTCAGTTTCAGTTCTATTTATTTTTCTATGTTCAAAATCATTATTTAATTTGAAAAGCTTGCAATAAATACGGCGCTACATACAGAAAAAGTTGTGCAGAATTTTTGGTGGATAATTTTCTAAAAGTATAAAAAGATATCGAATGATGAATTCATCCAAATTTTATATGAACAATGCTTTATATGCATCATTTGAGAGGTCTACCTATTTATATAAGATTTGCAAAAGTGCTGTCTTTCGGGACACTCTAATGAGTAGTCAAATACATATCTTCATGGTTTTTTAGATTTGAGCTGCATTTAAAAAATGGCAACCGAATTTATATCAAGATAATTTTTTCATGGTATGTTTAACTGATCACAGATTTTTATTGTTATCTCGATTTAAATATTAGTGATTACGCATCTTTATTGTTTTCTCGAATTGAGAGTTATTTAAAGTAAATTTTTAAATAGTTATATAAATATACATTTTAAGGGGAGATAAGAATGATTTTCTAGATAGATTTAAGTGTTATATAATGAACCACAGCCGATTTAAATTCGAATTTTTGTGAAAATGTAATATGAATATATCATTTACCCTATTTTAGGATCGTAGGAAACTACATCCGATTCTGATTTAAAGTAGTTATTTTCTGATACACAGCAGATTACAGGTTTTGAAATAAAAATAGTTTTCCGGTGGAAAATATAAGTGATGGGAGTCTTATATATGGATCTACAATAATATAATTTTGATAAAAAATGTTCATATGCTATTTTCTCGATCGTAGTAAAATACATCCGATTCTGTTTTCAAATAGTTATTTTTTGAGGATATACAGCCGATTACAGGTTTTGAAATAAGAATAGTTTTCCGGTGGAAAATATAAGTGATGGGAGTATGATATACGGATCTACAACCGATTTTACGCTTTAGATGAAAATCGATTTTTGATAATAAATTAAATTGATTACAGATTTTTATTTTACGTAATCGTAAAGTTAGTTAAACATTATAGAGTTTTCAAATAAAAATAAATTTTTGATTAAAAATTGAACTAAATAATAATTCTTATATATATCATGATCTTTAGCATTATAAATGTAACAAAAAGTAGACGGAAAAAAGTCATTGCATTTCATTAAGATCACAACATCCCTGAAATTAGTGGTATAGGTGTATTTTTTTTGGATTTTATGTATTAAATATTCTCTTCCTCAAACTAACCTAACCTTCCACGAACTATTGTCATGCTAAATTTCATGAAGCATAAAATCCAGATCAAAAAGTTGATTCCAAAAATACACTGTATGTTGCCAAATTTCTTGAAAATCGGTTCATATTTTTTATATTTAGCCTAGAAATTTGGTGTTATAGGTGGTATTCTAAAAGTGAACATAAAAATATGCGTAGCATCCAATCAATATAATATAGAGTCTTTTCTAACTTCTGAGGTTATACCCATTAATATGCCGAATTTTATGTAAATCGGTTTAGTAGTTATGTAGTGAAAGAGTAAAAAGAGTCTCATATATATTTATTATTAAATACATATTATACGTTTTGAAGATGTAATGTGTCGTACTGTTCATTCCACAACATTCATTATAATAGTTTTTATGAAAATCGGATCAGTAGTTTTTTGTATGCCTGAACGTAAATTTGGTTTAATAATTGTTTTACAAACAGTTGGTGTAAAAAGGGGCATGGCGTCCAATCCAGATCCTGAGGTCAGACCTATTGGTATACCAAATTTCATGTAAATCGGTTCAGTAGTTTTCTGTAAGTCTCGAATGGAAATTTTGTATGACAATTATATAGAAAAAAAGTGAGAATAAGAAGAATCGTGACGTCAAATCATCACTTTAGAATAGAACTATTAGTGTTCTAAATTTCAGGGTTTAATATTTAGTTTTTAGTTTTATTTTTTTAAATGTCGACTGAACTGAAGAAAGTTCAAGTATTTATTTACTAAAGTCAGTCAACTGTGTCAACGCACTGCTGCAATAACTTGCAAGTGGTTTTGTTTTTCTTCAGCAGCCAAACACACAAGCAGCGCACAGTGGTATAGGAAAAAAAAAAGAGGGAAATAATTCGGTAACTTCTAAACGGTTAATCCGATTTTAATGAAATTTGGTGTGCACAAAGAGGAGGTGTTGTCGAGTTTAGGTTTTGAATTTGGACCTTATAGGCCAACCAGGGGCCCGGCGGGGGGTCCTCAAATTAGGACACCTCGGCTATGTTAAATTTTTAAAACGATCCTATTTCTTCATTTGAGTTCCGATTTAAAAAAAATTTCGTATATAGAATCTCCTCATCGAGCTCATCGTAGCAGTAAATTATCTCTTATAGTTTAGGAGATATTCGCATTTGAATATTTAAATTTTAAAATTTTTACCGTCCTTACTTTAGTTTTTTTGATAATAGCAGGTCCAAATATTTCCGATTTTCGCCATTTTTTTTTATTTGCTTAACAACAAGTTTATATACCAAGCAGTGAAAGAATTATGTAAAAATCATGACTGAGTCCAAAGTTATAGGCATTTAAATTTAAAAAATTAAAAAAAGGCGATTTTTTGTCATTTTTTTGGGAAAAAAGTATCTTTTTCTTTTTAAGTTATCTAAAAAGTTTCTAAGAAGATGTATATAGAATTTATACTTTTTGGAAAGCTGACTTTACATAAAATACGATAAATGAAACAAAACCTAAAAATTTTTGATACCGAGGGGACCAGGTCCATCCAAAAAAACCCTATTTTTTATGGAAAATTAAATTTTGAGCAAAAATTCTCAAATCGCATAGTCGATATCAAATTATAGTGACCTGTTTTATATGACCCAATAAGTTCTTAATCATTTTGTAACGGGTTTCGATAACCCCGCCCCTGGTATGGATATAATAGGCAAAAAACTAAAAAATCCCATTTTTGGGATTTTTTAAAACTTTTTTGGGAATTCCGGGATTTCTAATAAGAAAATTCGAAATTTTGATTTAATTTTGGATTTTGAGTAAAAAAATCTACCTAACTGTAAAATTTCATCAAAAAATATTCATAAATAAAATTTTTATTGCAATTTGAAAAATTTGTATCTTCGCAAAAACTGAATAAAAAACATTTTTTAATTTTTTTTAAAAAAAGTATTCCGCGAATTTTTTAATTTTCAAAAATTATATACAGTTTTGAAAAATAGACAAAATTACCTTTCCATTGATATATAACATGCCTACCTAATGTTTTTTAAGTGACAAATTAATTAAGGAAAACTCAACATCTTTTAGAAAATTTGCCTAGCACTATTATTTTCATCCATAAGGTTAACTCTTAAATTTGTTACATATATGGATGAAAATAATAGTGCTAGGTAAATTTTCTAAAAGATGTTGAGTTTTCCCTAATTAATTTGTCACTTAAAAAACATTAGGTAGGCATGTTATATATCAATGGAAAGGTAATTTTGTCTATTTTTCAAAACTGTATATAATTTTTGAAAATTAAAAAATTCGCGGAATACTTTTTTTAAAAAAAATTAAAAAATGTTTTTTATTCAGTTTTTGCGAAGATACAAATTTTTCATATTGCAATAAAAATTTTATTTATGAATATTTTTTGATGAAATTTTACAGTTAGGTAGATTTTTTTACTCAAAATCCAAAATTAAATAAAAATTTCAAATTTTCTTATTAGAAATCCCGGAATTCCCAAAAAAGTTTTAAAAAATCCCAAAAATGGGATTTTTTGGTTTTTTGCCTATTATATCCATACCAGGGGCGGGGTTATCGAAACCCGTTACAAAATGATTAAGAACTTATTGGGTCATATAAAACAGGTCACTATAATTTGATATCGACTATGCGATTTGAGAATTTTTGCTCAAAATTTAATTTTCCATAAAAAATAGGGTTTTTTTGGATGGACCTGGTCCCCTCGGTATCAAAAATTTTTAGGTTTTGTTTCATTTATCGTATTTTATGTAAAGTCAGCTTTCCAAAAAGTATAAATTCTATATACATCTTCTTAGAAACTTTTTAGATAACTTAAAAAGAAAAAGATACTTTTTTCCCAAAAAAATGACAAAAAATCGCCTTTTTTTAATTTTTTAAATTTAAATGCCTATAACTTTGGACTCAGTCATGATTTTTACATAATTCTTTCACTGCTTGGTATATAAACTTGTTGTTAAGCAAATAAAAAAAAATGGCGAAAATCGGAAATATTTGGACCTGCTATTATCAAAAAAACTAAAGTAAGGACGGTAAAAATTTTAAAATTTTAATATTCAAATGCGAATATCTCCTAAACTATAAGAGATAATTTACTGCTACGATGAGCTCGATGAGGAGATTCTATATACGAAATTTTTTTTAAATCGGAACTCAAATGAAGAAATAGGATCGTTTTAAAAATTTAACATAGCCGAGGTGTCCTAATTTGAGGACCCCCCGCCGGGCCCCTGGTTGGCCTATAAGGTCCAAATTCAAAACCTAAACTCGACAACACCTCCTCTTTGTGCATACCAAATTTCATTAAAATCGGATTAACCGTTTAGAAGTTACCGAATTATTTCCCTCTTTTTTTTTTCCTATACCACTGTGCAGCGGCCATGTTAAGTTTTTCAACTCAGCCGAACTGAACACAACGACTGAACAGTAAAAACAGATTTGCGTGTGCTGCTTACGTATTGCTTAGTTCTTGGTTTCGTTTTCTTACTAAGGGACGTAAAAAAAACCGATAGTTTGACTGGTTAGTACAAATCAAGCCGACTGAACAATAAAACATGATGGGTTGTTTGTTCAGTAAGACTTTGTTATTGTATGCAATTTGTTTTAGTACATTGTATGTTTTTGTGTTTAAAGTTGACAAAAGTAAATAAAGTAATTGATAATTATTGCTAATAGAAATTGTTAATTAATTTAAAATTTATAAAATTATAAATTACTATACTTATAAATTTAGATATATTCTTTAAATAAAAATTAATTTAAATTCAAGCATTTTGTTATTGTATGTATGTATGTATATTAGGGTGGGTCGAAAATAGGCTTTTCGCTCGGATCAACATCTAATAGTGAAATTATGTTGTATTTTAACGTCAAATGGAAGAAGTAAAATATTATTTAAATTTTTTGAGGGTAAGAGCCCGCGCATCGCCGCCAAAGTTTGTAAATGCGTTTATATGGGAAAAATGGCACTTTTTTGGAGTTTTTCACAAAATGAGGCTTTAAGTGTTAATTATTGCACCATTTTATAGCAAAATCGTAATGTCTACAAAATTGTCTTTCCAAAAAGATGGAAAAACTCAAAATTGGTTAAACAAATTTTGAGTTATTAAAATTTCCCCCGAGAATTTTGTGATTCTGAAGACATATAAAAGTAAATATAAGAAAATTTTTGTTAGTTTTGAAAAATTTTACAAAAAAATATTATGTTTATCTTTATAAGGTTCATAAATGTGCTAGTACGAATTTTTGTTCAAATTGGATAACGCTTACTCGGTTTAGTCTGTGGTCAAAAAAGGGCCATTATTTTAACAGCATCTCCAAAACTCCATTTTCAAACTTTAAAAAATTTTGTTAAATGGATTATTAAAAATTAAAGTTTTCTATGCTGGATATTATAAAGGATATATGTATATAAGAATTAAACACAGAAAGAATGAGCTTAATACCTCTCATAGTTTTACCGTACCTGCGATGTGAATTTGAAGGATTTCGGGAAAAAGGCAATTTTTGCCAATAATTAAGTAAAAATTATATTATTACCAATTGTTGCTTAATTTTGATCAAGTAAATTGCGATTATTATTTCCGAGTCCATGGAAAGTTAGTTCTAATCAAATTTTCGAAACTAAAAATCATTAACCCTCTAAACACCGGGGTCAAAATCAAATTTTTGAATTTTATGTTCTTGAAGAAATAAGAGCATGATGTTGTTAATTTGTTGATGGATATTGATGAAACTTCTTAGAAGTTATTTTTACTACATTCAAATAATACGATAAACCAAATACTGGATATATATCCATTAAATCTTTAAGAAAATTAATTTTAGAAAATTCCTTTCTAAAAGTGTTTTTGTAGTGTTTAAAAAATCGGTCTTGAATTGACCCCAAGTATGACAGAGGGTTAATTTTTGAAGAAGTTTGATTCCTATATTTCTGGATATATTTTCGTGTAGTTTGTCAAAATGAATTCATAATTAAATACACAATATTTTGCTATTTTTAATGAAGAATATTAAATATACAAAAACTTGATTTTGACCCCGGTTTTTTGAGGGTTAATGATTTTTAATTTCGGAAATTTTATCAGAAATAACTTTTCATGGACTCGGAAATAATAATCGCAATTTAATTGATCAAAATTAAGCAACAATTGGTAATAATATAATTTTTACTTAATTATTGGCAAAAATTGCCTTTTTCCCGAAATCCATCAAATTCACATCGCAGGTACGGTAAAACTATGAGAGGTATTAAGCTCATTCTTTCTGTGTTTAATTCTTATATACATATATCCTTTATAATATCCAGCATAGAAAACTTTAATTTTTAATAATCCATTTAACAAAATTTTTTAAAGTTTGAAAATGGAGTTTTGGAGATGCTGTTAAAATAATGGCCCTTTTTTGACCACAGACTAAACCGAGTAAGCGTTATCCAATTTGAACAAAAATTCGTACTAGCACATTTATGAACCTTATAAAGATAAACATAATATTTTTTTGTAAAATTTTTCAAAACTAACAAAAATTTTCTTATATTTACTTTTATATGTCTTCAGAATCACAAAATTCTCGGGGGAAATTTTAATAACTCAAAACTTTTTTAACCAATTTTGAGTTTTTCCATCTTTTTGGAAAGACAATTTTGTAGACATTGCGATTTTGCTATAAAATGGTGCAATAATTAATACTTAAAGCATCATTTTGTGAAAAAACTCCAAAAAGTGGCATTTTCCCATATAAACGCATTTACAAACTTTGGCGGCGATGCGCGGGCTCTTACCCTCAAAATAATTGAATAATATTTTACAGTCTTCCATTTCACGTTAAAATACAACATAATTTCACTATTAGATGTTGATCCGAGCGAAAAGCCTATTTTCGACCCACCCCACAGTGGGACAGAATGGAAATTTTTTGGAAATAAATCTGGCATTTCTAAACGGCTGATCCGATCGGGATAAAATTTGGCGTGAGCGTAGCCAAGGAGTATTCGAGTTTAAGTTTTGAAGATGAACCCTGCAGATGCCCCAGGGACGGCGCTGTGGCGGCTCAAAGTAGGGTACCTACGACATGTAAAATTTTTAAACTCGTGCCATTTTTTTGTTTTTCACCCAAATACAAAGATTTTTATATTTTGTGAAAGCGCTCGACGAGATCTTGAATATCCGAGTTATAGGCATTTAAAAATTTAGTGATACAAAATTTACCATACCTTGGTCCGCCTTTTTTTGAATACCGGGCGTAATTTTGGACCAAATGGACTCAATTTTGTCTTTTTAGTTAGACAACAAAATTTCCAATAATATACAAAAAATTTCAGATCAATATCGTTTACAGATCCAAAAATATACGTTTTTTAATTTAAAAATTCAAAAAATTTTAGATTTTTGGCGTTTTTTTGCCAAAAATGTGTCGTAACTCTTTTATTAATAAAATAAAATTTTTATTAAGAACATATAACAATTTTATAGTTTTCTAAAAGGTATCTTTACGCAGAACGCTTTGGCGTAAAAAACTTGTCCTATTTTTTGAAAATGTTGCCACTGCGTCCTTCCGAATATGACCTATTTTTTATCAAAACTTCAACTTTGGGCGACATGTTCTAAAATCCCAAAGCTGGGATCAGAAAACTGAAAGCAGTTTTGGAAACCTCAATATGTTTTCTATTTACTCCAAAAGTATTTTCCCAGCCCTGAAAGAAATGTGGACCCTATGGGCAAAAAAGTAAAAAATCCCATTTTTGGGATTTTCATTCCTATTTTTGGGAATTGCGGGATGCCCTTTGACCTTTTCAATTTTTTTTTGCATATTCTTATTTGAAATGACAAATTTAACAAGCGTTGAAAATTTCATTGAGTTTTGTTCATAAATAAAGATTTTGTCATATATTACATATTTGTTTAATTTCTAAAACTATGATTTATATCAAAATTTTAATAGGATCGCAGATAGCTACAACAATTTAGTCCATATTTATCCCTTAATATCATTTTTTAGTTAGATATGGAAATTCTCGACCCTTTACAAAAAATTTCAGGCCAATATCTCAATTACATTCAAAAATATGTTCATTTAAACCTGTGTCCTTTAATTTCATCTTTTTCATATTTTAGTATTAAGTATGACAGCACATATTTAAATCTTATATTTACCTATTTTCTATTTGTTTGCTTATCCTTATAATTGAAAGGTCCTATTATGCTTAAATTTTCAAAAATTTATAACTATTTTTTACCTAAATTTTTTCGACAGATCATTTCGTTCTGTTTCGTTTATGGTCATGTAGGTAAAAATATACAGGTAATGATAATTTCGATTCATTCACTAATAAGAAATATCAATGACTGAATTACAGGTTATAGTAATATAGTCCTAAATGTTAATAGGTAGACAATTCGTAATTTTTTACTTTGGAATACCTGTATCGGAAATGACAAGAATTGGTATATAAGTAAACTTCTCAGATTTTAAGTACCATATTTAATAAATCTACAATGAAGATTACATTAAAGTACGAAGAGTTGTGTTCCGTTTTATGGAGTATATCTTCAAAAGGGCCAGAAAGAATTGAAGACATTTCAAATTATATAAAAACTACATATAGTAGAAAAGTAGACAAAACAGGCATATCAAAAATTGAAAACTTTTTAAAACTTTTTGATGTAAAAAGTAAGTCTGTGGATGGAAATCAAAAGAAATTTCGATTAAAATTTTGTAGTTGGATGGAAACTACTACGGAAATCTCAACTTACAACACATCAATAGGAGCGCCTTGCAAGTCATACGAAGACTTATGTTCAAGGTAAAAAAAAGAGGGTCACACAAAAACTTTTTTCAATCTCAAATGAGGAAATTGCTGATACATTTAACGAAATGCTGAAAAAGGAAAACCAACATATGGATGTCGTACATATTGCAACTATTCTTCCTAATGCATCACCAAAACGACTTAAGCGAATTGTGGAAAGTATACCAACTCCAACATCATAATCAAATTTTACTGAAGAGGAAGCAATAGCGCTTATGTTGGAACTGGGTCTCAGTCGAAATAAGTACCAAATATTAAGGAAAGCTCTGCATGAAAAAGGACACAATATATTACCATCATACAAGGCGATCCAGGAAAAAAAAAAACAAACTATCCTACTAAATCAACAAAAAATAATGAAGAATTGAAAGAACTGAGAGCTGCGGAAAAAAGCAGAATCCAAGAAGAATTTAAAGTTCAGATGGGATTAAACATCGACAAACCACTTTCAAGTTGCGGTAGTACAAATGACGGTAATACGTCGAGAAGGTTTTTTCGTGATTTTGAAATTACTTCAAAAATAACTGGAATCGACAAGGAGTTGCTTCGAAGAGTTAAAACTATTTTAATGGCACTGAATAGTAAACATAAAACTAATGAAAATCGATTTGGGGAATACACATCTGAAATTTCTAAATTACTTGTATCTCTGTATCCATGGAGGGAACTAACACCAACAGTACACAAAGTATTGTGTCATGGTCAAATAATAATTGAATCGAATATTCTTCCACTTGAAGAGTTAACAGAAGAAGCCCAGGAAGCGAGGAATCGAGATTTTAAGCATGTTCAACTATTCAGCTCAAGAAAATGCTCCAGGCAATCACAGAATGAAGATATTTTTAATAGTTTACTTCTATCTTCTGATCCTGTTCTTTCAACTATGCGAAAAAGATGGATTTGTTATGAAACTCTATCATCTCAAAACAAGGAAGATTTAAAGGACTTATATTACCTTCTGGATATGTATACCGATATGACAGATTATTTTATAGAAAATAAGTAGTGTTAGGAATTAACTATATAAGTAGGTTGTAAGAATTAATTGTATTATGTTTAAGATAAACAGTTCAAATAAAAAAAGCTATTATACTAACTGATGATATTGTATTAAATTGTGTTTTATATTTCGGTGGGCGGGAAAGGTAATTTGTGTGGGGTGATTTAGGTGTTGTTGTGCGTGGCTCATAATAAAATTATAATTTTTTTTTATATACAATATTATAATAAAATAATTAACTAAATAATTTTTAAAAATTGTCCAAATATTTTATTCAACACCAAATGTATGTTCTGTCATACTTAATACTAAAATATGAAAAAGATGAAATTAAAGGACACAGGTTTAAATGAACATATTTTTGAATGTAATTGAGATATTGGCTTGAAATTTTTTGTAAAGGGTCGAGAATTTCCATATCTAACTAAAAAAAGATATTAAGGGATAAATATGGACTAAATTGTTGTAGCTATCTGCGATCCTATTAAAATTTTGATATAAATCATAGTTTTAGAAATTAAACAAATATGTAATATATGACAAAATCTTTATCTATGAACAAAACTCAACGAAATTTTCAACGCTTGTTAAATTTGTCATTTCAAATAAGAATATGCAAAAAAAATTGAAAAGGTCAAAGGGCATCCCGCAATTCCCAAAAATAGGAATGAAAATCCCAAAAATGGGATTTTTGACTTTTTTGCCCATAGGGTCCACATTTCTTTCAGGGCTGGGAAAATACTTTTGGAGTAAATAGAAAACATATTGAGGTTTCCAAAACTGCTTTCAGTTTTCTGATCCCAGCTTTGGGATTTTAGAACATGTCGCCCAAAGTTGAAGTTTTGATAAAAAATAGGTCATATTCGGAAGGACGCAGTGGCAACATTTTCAAAAAATAGGACAAGTTTTTTACGCCAAAGTGTTCTGCGTAATGATACCTTTTAGAAAACTATAAAATTGTTATATGTTCTTAATAAAAATTTTATTTTATTAATAAAAGAGTTAAGACACATTTTTGGCAAAAAAACGCCAAAAATCTAAAATTTTTTGAATTTTTAAATTAAAAAACGTATATTTTTGGATCTGTAAACGATATTGATCTGAAATTTTTTGTATATTATTGGAAATTTTGTTGTCTAACTAAAAAGAAAAAATTGAGTCCATTTGGTCCAAAATTACGCCCGGTATTCAAAAAAAGGCGGACCAAGGTATGGTAAATTTTGTATCACTAAATTTTTAAATGCCTATAACTCGGATATTATAAGAGATAAGTAGTATGTCCAAGCATGTTTTTTCAAGATCTCGTCGAGCGCTTTCACAAAATATAATCTTTGTATTTGGGTGAAAAACAAAAAAATGGCACGAGTTTAAAAATTTTACATGTCGTAGGTACCCTACTTTGAGCCGCCACAGCGCCGTCCCTGGGGCATCTGCAGGGTTCATCTTCAAAACTTAAACTCGAATACTCCTTGGCTACGCTCACGCCAAATTTTATCCCGATCGGATCAGCCGTTTAGAAATGCCAGATTTATTTCCAAAAAATTTCCATTCTGCCCCACTGTGCACCCTAATATACATATATACATACAATAACAAAATCTCACTAAAAAATCATCAAAATGCTTAAATTTAAATCAATTTTTATTTAAAGAAAATATCTAAATTTATAAGTATAGTAATTTATAATTTTATAAATTTTAAATTTATTAACAATTTCTTAATTATCAATTACTTTGTTTACTTTTGTCAAATTTAAACACAAAAACATACAATATACTAAAACAAATTGCATACAATAACAAAGTCTTAATGAACAAACAACCCATCAAGTTTTATTGTTCAGTCGGCTTGATTTGTACTAACCAGTCAAACTATTACGTCCCTTAGTAAGAAAACGAAACCAAGAACTAAGCAATACGTAAGCAGCACACGCAAAACTGTTTTTACTGTTCAGTCGTTGTGTTCAGTTCGGCTGAGTTGAAAAACTTAACATGGCCGCTGCTTGTGTGTGTGGCTGCTGAAGAAAAACAAAACCACTTGCAAGTTATTGCAGCAATGTGTTGACTGACTTCAGTTAGCTTGTAAGGGGAAATTTTAACGAGTTACTATTTTTTAAGCATGGTACTAAATTTAGTCAAATATTTAGTAATTTGCGACTGCAATTAGCAGGTTTTTGAAACCCTGCTAAATTTCATGTAAATCGGTTCAGTAGTTTGTCCGTGAAAGCGTAACAAACAGACATTCTCTTTCATATAATTATAGGATAATATATAGGTAAGGATAATTTTATAAAAAGTGGGCGTAGAAAGGGGCGTGGCATCGGATCACTCTTATATATAGCCTATAGTTTTTCAGACTTAGTACTTAGTACTTAGGTTTAGTAGTTTTTGCATATTGTGATTGGAAAATTGGTGTAATAATAGTTTTACAAAAAGTGGGCGTAAAAAGGGGCGTGGCATCCGATCAAGATCTTATATAGCCTATTGTTCCTTTTGGGGCTAAACCTATTAGCGGTCCAAATTACATGTAAATCGGTTCAGAAGTTTTGCCGTGAAAGCGTAACAAACAAACACACAAACAAACAGTGTGTTATATATATATAGGATATAGGATTATCTTCAAAATAGAACATGTACGTAAGGACAAAGTTATTAGAAAATGTGCTAAGTCCAACAAAAAATAAAAATTCAGAAAAAGAAAACGTGCTAAGTCCTAAAAAAATCGCCATAAGTATTAAATAGTATTATTTTTAAATTGTTTCACAACTGATATTAAATAAGGAGAAATCTAAGAAGAAAACTGCGTCTACAGATTTTAGAAATATAAAATAAAGGAAAAGTTATGAAGTTTTTTGCTTCTCCTATAAAATTTACAAAAGAGGACTTGTTACGTTTGCGTACTAAGCTAACGATATACAAAATACCGTACCTTATTATTGTGAGTATTATAGAATTTAATTTGAATAAAATAGAATGGAAACAGTGTACAAAATATTTATCTTTATTAAGCGTATAAACCAACTAACTGACCGATCTTCTTGAATGTTCAAGAGCAATTAAAAAATATAAAATTTCTTATACAATTCATTCCTGACAAAATATATATAAATCCAGAATAATAAAGTATTTAACGGGATACTTTAATAGGCAAAAAATAGGAATAAATAAGAATATATAAGTAGGTACGTATATACATATGGCAAGTAATGATCTACTCAAAAGCAAACTCTTATATTATTCGTCAAAGGGTAATAAGCTTATTATATCCAATTTACTCAATAAGTTAGAATATGCGAGTATTTAAATTCGATCAATATAACAACAATCAAATTACAGCGTGTTAGGTAAATTAATGAACAAAATAAATATGTAAATATAACAATTATAATTAAATACCGCAACATACTCCGCCCCTAGAACTACAGTTCTTAAACCCAATGGAATGCAGTCTTACCGTTGGAAGTGTTTTAGTCGAGTCCTATAGACTCCGCTATGCTTCTACTCACAGCGAGTTATGTAAGCCTACATTTTATGGATAATTAATCCTGATCTGAAGAATTCACGTTTTTAGGCGAAAAGATATTACCTGTGGGGAGTAAACAAATTTTAGTTATAGGTCTTTTAAAAATTTTGTGTTTCGATAAGATTGATGCAACTCTTACGTGTCCATCCGTACCAGGATAGATTTCATGAATTCTTCCAAGAGACCATTACCCTGGTGCACATCTTTCATCTTTTATAAGAACTAAATCTCCTTTTTGTATAGTACGTAGATTGTCTAACCATTTTGGTCTTGACTGTAAATGGTTTAAATATTCGGAATACCACCTCTTCCAAAATGATTGCTTCATCTTCTTTATAGCCTTCCAACGTGGTAAATGTTGATCATTAACATCAAGTAGATCTTCTTCTTGTAGACAAACGGTCTACAGAAAATGTGCGGGCGTTAAGGCATCATTATCAGTCGGATCCGTAGATAGAGGGCAAAGGGGTCGCGAGTTAAGACAACCTTCGATCTGACATAACAAAGTTGAAAGCTCTTCGTAGCTTAACACTCGATCAGTCATAATGCGTTTAAGATGATATTTGACTGATTTTACGCCAGCCTCCCACAATCCTCCAAAATAGGGTGAGGCTGGCGGTATGAAATGCCAGTTTGTACCAGAGTGAGACAAATAATTTCGAAGTTCTTCTGGCAACGACGCCGAAATGCTGCCAGAAATCCGTTAGTGCGAAGATCCGACACCACTTCTAAGTGTATGGCTTTTGTAACCATACAAATAAATAAACAAATGTATCCTTTGGATACTACTGCCGACCGCAGTGTTGAATTTTTTAGTTGAATGGGACCGGAAAAATCCACGCCACTGTGTTTAAAAGGTCTGATCATATTAACACGAACCGAAGGTTGTTTGTTTGAGATGTTGAGATGTTTTGGCTCGATATCTAAAGCAACGAACACAATTATTAATTATCTTTTTAGCTATTTGATTACCTGAAATAATCCAAAACTATCGATTAACGTAGGACATGGTTAACGTCAAACCTCCGTGCAAGGTTTTTTGGTGGGATTCCAGAATAGTCAAAGCTGACAATGGGTTAGTTTTACCAAGTAATATAGGATGTTTTGTAGAAAAATTTAAATTAGAATTTTCTAATCTTCCGCCTACACGTAAAATACCAACGTCATCCAGAAAAGGCATTAGCTTTAAAATATGTTTATTTTTAACAGGCAAATTTGAGTTTAAACTTTTAAGCTCATTATGAAAATCAATAATTTGGGTTGTTTTTATAAGCATATGTAATGAGTTTGATTTCTATAGGTGTAAGAGTTCCTAACATTTTAAATTTCTTGATTCTTTTACAATTATTATAAAAACGTAAACAGAATGCACAAACCCGTATCAATTTGATTAAAATTTTTTTTTTTTTTTTTTTTAACTAAGGAATACTTTTTTTCAATATTTGGCACTTATTTCCCCCTGTTTTTTTCAAAATGGACGTTTTTGTTGTATTTTTTACTCAAAAGAAAGGTTGGATCATTTCCTTTATGAGCTTTGTAGTCACATAGTGGGATGCAAGGGGCATATGTGAAAAAAAAATAATATTTTAACTCAAAAACTTAGCTTTAGGAGTTAATATATTTTTTATATATGGGTCACTTCGTGTGACCCAACTTTAAAAATCGATGTCTGCCGGACTTAGAAGGGGTCAAAGTTGGACATTTTGGTCATACAGGGTTTTATTCAAATGAGTGTAACTTTTCACCAATTGGTTCTACCAAACATTTTTCATAGGAGTTCAGAGAGCTATTTCTACGTTGTTTCCAAAAAAAATTTAAATGTTAAAAAAAAATTTTTTTACATATTTGTTTATAAAATAATTTTTATTGCAAAAAAATTTTATTCTTGAGTTAAAATATAGTTTTTTTGACAGATATCCCACTCGCATCCCATTATGGGAATGTAAAACCCTTAAGGGAAATTTAAGCTATCTTTTAAGCAAAAAAAATTATATATTTTTTTTAATTTCAAAAAAAAAACGTAACGTAAAAATTTGTATGAAGAATACATACTGGGAAATTTTTGAAAATTTGAATTTTTTGCATACAAATTTTTTTGAACGTTTGTCGTTTCGTTTTATGAAATGAGGGCCTTAAGTTCAAAATCAAATAAATGTTTTAATTTAGTTCCTCATGAATCCAAACTGGTTTGGCTATATTTGTCGAATTTTTTCTTAAAAAAGTCTGTACAAATTTTAGATTGGCATTTTTGGCGATTTGTGATATATAATTTGGTGTCGAAGGTAGAAAATAATCTAACAACTGTACTGTGGACCGTACAGTTTCCTGTAGACACAGATTTTTTATTTGTGAAAATGACTGTTGTACAGTTAAAAAAATGTCCCTGCATAGTAATAAATATTATTTCTTATTTTTTATAGAAAACAAAATGTCGAAGCAACGTTTATCAGCTTTAAATGATGATGGTGTTCTGCTTTGCGGGTATTACAAAAAGTTAAAGACAATGAAGAAAAAATTTTTTGTGTTGTATAACGAAACTCCATGTAAGGTAGCACGAATAGAATACTATGATACTGAAAAAAAATATAAATCGGGTTTTACTCCGAAACGAATAATTAAAATTAAAAATTGTTTTAATATTAATCGCCGGTTTTACACAAAGCATGATTTTGTTATTGTACTTGCATCAAAAGAAGGTGGATTTGGAATTGTTATGGATTCAGAAGATGAAATGAACACCTGGCTAAACCATTTGTTGCATTTACAAAGATCAGGAGAAACATGTTTTGATTTTCCAAAGTTTGGTAAGTAAACACAAATTGTCAATATATAATAGACTCAATAAATAAAGGCATTCTTTTATTATATACAAACAAATTTCATCAACAATAAATTATAAATTTTTAAATTTGTTTAAAATAAATTCAATTATTTTGCTAAAAGTAATTATACATATAAATATGCATCTAAGACACAATAAAGTATATGCATATATTCCGTATCCTTATCAAATTATGAGTCAAATTAGCTATGTCCGTCAGTCTACCTAAACACGCTCACAGTAAAACTAAAAAGGAAATAAACTACACTATGCGACATAAGTCTACAAACGATATTTCTGTTCAGTATATTCCGATGTATTTAAGAAAAATAACAAGTGAGAGTGTTATATTCGGCTGTGCCGAATCTCATATACCCACCATCAAACCGTATGCCTTAAAAGGATATTACTCATCAAATTAACTGATGAGGACCTTATATGAGATAGGGTTAATAATTGACCGTTTTTCATAAAAAATTTTTAGACCAATTTTGGTTCATACAAAACATCTTTATATCGAATATCACTTCCCGACACTTTCCGCATGAAATTGGGTAGGAAGATTTATGTTCCTATAAATGTTTTTTATATAAAATTTCATAACTGTTCACGTATTTTTAAGTCAGCAAAGATCGTTAAAGTAATTTTCTTATTGACCGATCCTCAATACATTTGGTAAAGAGGCTTTAACTCGTATAAAAAATATGTATATGTGTCGAATTTCATCGCTTTTCTGTATTCTGTATTTTTAAGCCAATAATTATCGTTTAAGTAATTTTTTGAAGGGCACCTTATATGGGGTCAATTATGGACCGATCCACATAAAGTTTGATAGAGAGATTTTTGCATCATTGAAACTTATGTGTGTCGAATTTCATCACTATACTCGTTATTTTAAGACAGTATTGAACGTTAAAGTCATATTCTGAAGGGGACCTTATATAGGGGGTAGGGTCAATTATGGACCGATCAACATAAAATTAGGTAGAGAAGTTTTTGATCATAAGAGACTTACTTATGTCAAATTTCATTGTTATACTAGTATTTTTAAGCCAGTAATGAGCGTTAAACAAATTTTCTGAAGGGGGCCTTATATGGGGGGTATGGTCAATTATGGACCGATCCTCATAAAATTTGGCAGAGAGATTTTGGATAATATATAAATAAAACTTATTTATGTCGAATTTCATCGCTATATTCGTACTTTTGAAACAGATATGCCCATTAAAGCTGTTTTTCGGGGGTCCACTTGTATGGGAGCTATCCGAAAACGTGGACCGATGTTGCCCATTTTCAATACCAAACAAACCTTACCTATAGAGAGTATTTGTGGAAAATTTCATATCTTGCTCCGTTCGGACTCTATCGTGCTTTCAAGAGACAGACAGACAGACAGACGGACGGACAGACGGACAGACATGGCTAGATCGTCTTAGAATTTAATAAGTATATATATACTTTTGTGGGTCTATGACCAATATTTCGATGTGTTACAAACGGAATGACAAAATCAATATACCCCCCATCTTTTTTGATGGTGGGTATAAAAAATTCTTTTACATTTTGGTAAATGTTATGTTTTGAGAAATATAAATCATAAGACATCGTTTTTCTATTCCAAAAAAAATAATTTTTTTTTAAATTTTCTGAATTTCACAAAAGTCTACAAACGATGGATTTAAATGTTTAATAAAATATTAAATTGCTTTACGAAAGGGTATTTTTTGGGTTATATATTCTATGTAAGTCTATCTGACATTAAATATGAACTTTTTATGGATAACTATTTCGATGTTTGCCCATTAATCTCCTAAAATGTATAACTGACCCCAGAGGCTTCCTGTGGATTTGTAGCTGCAAATACTCTTGTAAATGTTGAAAGTATTGACCTCTACATATTCAGGAGAATGTTTTATCACTGATCTAGCATTATACAGTTAATACTATATTATCTGCAGAAAATATTATTGGGGTATATGTCCGCTGTAAGGCAAATTTTTTGTATGGGTCCAGTTTTTCGATGATCTCAGCTACAGCGTTCTCCAAAACATAAATATCCTACTCATCTGTGTCTTTGGTAGATGTACTAAGAAAATACCAACTAAAATGTTTAAAGCATAAAATATAAACAATATTGTTATGTCATTCTAAAAATGTATTATATTTAATATTAAATGGGAATACTAAATTTTAGAAAGCGAAATAAGCCATAATGTAATAAAATTCCAAACCCAGAAGTAATGGTGGAAAATTAAGATTTGGTCCACCAACACATGTCTTTTAAACTATTATTTTTAGAGGAACAATATATCCAAACATGAATTTCCATGTTGAAATCATCGAAAAACTACATCCAAATGTCTAAGTCATGTCTGTGCCGGACAATGACATTTAACCAAGGTTGGCAACGGTTTCGAAACGGTGATAAGGTAGTAGTATCGGTGTTCTGACTTATTTAGGTATTGGTATTTTAACGTTATCGGTACTTCGGCTTATTTTAGCGTTATCGGTATTTTGACTTATTTCGGTATTTGTATGTTAGCGTTATCGGTATTTTGGATTATTTCGGTATTGATATTTGAACGTTATCGGTAGTGTACAAAAAATATATTTTAGCGGTAATTTCGGAATGATTTAAATAATTAAAAATATGTTCATAAATGCAGTGGAACATCATCAGCAAACTTTTAAATACAAAAAATAACATTGGTATTATTGTTTTACATACTTTTTATACTAACCATTAAAAAGGGGGGTATAGTGATTTTGACATTCCGTTTGTAACACATCGAAATATTGGTCATAGACCCACAAAAGTATATATATTCTGGGTCCTTATTAAATTCTAAGACGATCTATCCATGCCTGTCCGCGTGTCCGTCAGTCTCTCTGTTGAAAGCATAATAGAGTCCGAACAGAACGAGGTAGTGGATTGAAATTTTCCACAAATATTCTCTATTGGTAAGGTTTGTTTGGTATTGAAAATGGGCAATATCGGTCCACGTTTTCAGATAGCCTCCTTACAAGTGGACCCCCGAAAAACAGCTTTAACGGACATATCTATTTTAAAAGTACAAGTATAACGATGAAAGTTATAATAAGTTTCATGTGATTCAAAATCTCCCTACCAAATTTTATGAGGATCGGTCCATAATTAACCCTACCCAACATATAAGGTCTCCTTGAGAAAATGACTTTAACGCTCATAACTGGCTTAAAAATACTAGTATAACTAAGAAATTTGACATAAGTAAGTCTCTTATGATCCAAAACCTCTCTACCAAATTTTATGTTGATCGGTCCATAATTGACTCTACCCCCATATAAGGACCCCTTCAAAAAATTAGTTTAACGCTCCTTACTGGCTTAAAAATACTAGTATAACTATGAAACTTGACATACGTAAGTCTCTTATGATCCATAATCTCTCTACCAAATTGTATGTTGATCGGTCCATAATTGACCCCCCATATAAGGTCCCCTTCAATAAATGACTTTAACGCTCAAAATAATAGTATAGTGATGAAATTCAACACACATAAGTTTCATATAATCCAAAATCTCGCTACCAAATTTTATGAGGATCGGTCCATAATTGACCCTACCACCCATTGAAAGTCCCCTTCAATAAATTACTTAAACGTTCATTACTGGCTTAGAAATACAAGTAAAGCGATGAAATTACCCCGCGTAAGTTCCTTGCGAATAAAATCTCTTACCCGAATTTTATGTGGAGCGGTCCTTAATTCACCTTACCCCCTATAAGATCCCCTTCATAATAACAATTTAATGCTCATTACTGCGAAAATAGAGATGAAATCCACCTCCGGTTATCGTTCAACCTATAGATATTCTTTAACCTACCGATAAAATATAACCAGACATTGAGATAAGGAGGGTAAGAATTTAATAAGGACCCAGAATATATATGTATATACTTTTGTTAGTTTATGGCCAATATTTCGATGTGTTACATATTACAAAATTAATACACCCCCTCTTTTTTGATGATGAGTATAAAAAGAAGGTTGTCAATAAATAGACGTCAGTGATGGTAACAATATGTATTTGAAAAGTGAAGAGATATTCAATTTTTGGAAATTTGTGTTTCTTTAATGAAATATCGGTATTGGTATTTTAGCGTTATCAGTATTTTGGCTTATTTCGGTAATGGTATTTTAGCGTTATCAGTATTTTGTAGGGATGCCAATCCCGAAATCCCGATCCCGAAAATCCCGGGATTTTTCGGGATTGGCAAATCCCGAATCCCGGGATTTGGAAAATAAATCCCGGGATTTTTTCGGGATTAGGATTTGTGTCAAAAAACTGTTTTTATTTTCTTTTTTTGAGCCATAATTTTCATTAATTTGAAAATTACGATCTTTTTTTCTTATTTTTGACTCATGCAAAACAAAATTCCGCAGAGCTAATTTTATACATATTTGAACCTTTTATTTTTTAAAGTGGTATGAGTCCATACACATAGCACATATAAATTTATTTGTTCACTTCGTTTTTATACCTTACACCACTTTAGTGGGGAGGGTATATTGGGTTTGTGCTGATGTTTGTTACACACAATAATATTGGTCCTATACCTTAAAGTATACCAATCGGCTCAGAATTATTTTCTGAGTCGATTTAGCTATGTCCTTCCGTCTGTCCGTCCGTCCGTGTAAACCTTGTAATCAAACTACAGCAATTTTGAAGATAATTCAATGAAATTTTGCATGATCTTCTATTGTACTAGAGACGGATCCTATTGAAAATGGATAACATCGGTCCAATATTTGACCTAGCCCCCATACAACTGAACCCCCCAAATAGGGTTTTTAAGTTCATAATTATGTTCAATATACTCGTAACTCGACAAAAAGCTGCAAAACCAAGTTCTATACTAGCCTTCATGACCCTGATGTATTTTTTGATGATGCGGCCTCATTTGACCCTAGCCCCTATGCAAAGCCCCCTTCGAAATATGACTTAAATGTACACAATTTTATTCAACAAAAAATAGCTAAATTATATCTGAGGCAAGGTACAATTCAACTTAGATGCTTTATTATGAACAATAAATCACATTTTATTTTTATAACTGGTGTAGGGTATTATATGGTAGGCTTCGCCCAACTATAACTTTTTACTTGTTAGCACATTGCAATGTTGGTCGTAGACCGACCCAAAAAGTATACACATTCTGTGTCTGTAAGCTGAAAACACGAGTTAGAAGACTCATTCTATTTGGGCTGAAAATTTGGACCAAAATTGACACAAAAAAACCTAATTGGACCTCCTCTGAAAATCACATTGATGCTGATATTAATTTCAATACATTACAATATTTTGATGGTGGGTATTTAATTTCGGCACAGTCGAATACAAACTTTATTTTTCAATACTAGAGGATTTTACATTTCTAACTTTCTACAAATCTGAATGATACCGGTAAAGGTAAATTACCTTGTTCTGAATGCACCTAAAATTTTAAATTAATATTACGAATATAATAATATGTTCCAAAACTAATATGTATTTTGAGTAAAATTCCAAATATTTTTCAAAGAATAGGTTCTAAATTGATGTTCGAATAATTGAATTGGTATCTGTTATAATTATTAGTTCACATGGAACAGTATGAGGTTTTAAAAAGAGCTTATGTCTAATTTCGGAACTTGATATTTATTTTTATTTAGGAAGTAAGTATGTATTTAAAAAGTTTCTGAAATTATGCAATTCTGAAAGTTTTTATTTAAAAATTGGAATTAATTGGATTGTTTTAATTTAAATCTTCTGTCTGTTAAATTTCCACAAAATTAAACAATTTTCTTTACAAATATGATGATTTAAAGATTTTCATATATAAAATAATTAAATTCATGTAATCCCGAAATCCCGTAAAATCCCGAAATACCGAAAAATCCCGGGATTGCAATTTTCAAAATCCCGAATCCCGGGATTTGTAAAAGCCAGTCCCGTTTGGCATCCCTAGTATTTTGGCTTATTTCGGTAATGGTATTTTAGCGTTATCGGTATTTTAACTTATTTTGGTATTGATATTTTAGCGTTATCGGTATTTTGGCTTATTTCGGTATCGGTATTTTGGCGGTAACGGTAGTTGTGTTGATAAGGTATATTAGCGGTAACGATAGCTTAGCGATAACGGTTGCCAACCTTGCATTTAACATAGAAGATTTTAGAAGATTAATGAGCAAACATATCGAAATAGTTATCCATAAAAAATTCATATTTAATATCAGATACATAGAGTGTATAACCCAAAAAAATACCCTTTCGTAAAGCAATTTATTATTTTATTACAAATTAAAAAAAATTTAAAAAAAATTATTTTTCTTTTAAAAAGTTTTTATTTATCGGAATAGAAAAACGATGTCTTATGATTTATATTTCTTAAAACATAATATTTACCAAAATGTAAAATAATTTTTATTTTTCTTAAATACATCGGAAAATACCGAACGGAAACATCGTTTGTAGACTTATGTGGCATTGTGTAAATTCAACGAATATATTCATTATTGTCCTAAGCAGTTTGGTCTTAAAAATCATCAAAATCGGTTCAAAATGTCAAAAGTTATGTTGGGCTGAGAAGTAGATGCTGAAATGAAGTAGGAACCAATTAGTTCTCAGAGCCGACGAGACGACAAAATAATTAATTTATTTTGTTTTTCTCACAAACAAACAACAATCCCAATAGGAAATGCAAGGAAAAAGAAAAATAAAACCAGGGTTTAATATTTAGTTTTTAGTTTTATTTACTAAATTGCCGACTAAACTGAAAAATGTTCAAGTATTTATTTTTCCCTTAGAAGCTAACTAAAATCAGTCAACTGTGCGCACACGCTGCTGCAATAACTAGCAAGTGATTTTGTTTTTCTTCAGCAGCCACACAAACAAGCAGCGGCCATGTTAAGTTTTTTCAACTCAACCGAACTGAACACGACGACTGAACAGTGCACATTGGGGCAAAAGTACTTAAAACATGGCGATTAATAAACTACAAGGTTTTGATATAAGTGTTTGGTATCAATAACAAGAGAATTTCTCCTGTATTACAAATATGAAAAAATATAATAACTCATCGAACAATTTTAGGAGGTAATTACCAAAAGATTAAAAAATTATATATATGTTTTTGTGTATTTAGGAATAATTGTGACTGTTTTTTCTTTATGCACATTTATATGTTTATTTAGGAACAAATCTGACATACACCTTACCCCTTTTAACGCTGAAAATAAAATTTTGTAAAAAGAGGATGAGGTGTACTTCAAAGTAAAAATTTAAAAATTCAGAAACAATATACATATAAACTGATTCATTACTTTACATATCTCTCTAAGAAGTTTAATAAGATGTCCCGTGAGTTAAAAAAACTCTATACAAATAATTTTTCTGCAAATATTTTCTCAATGATTATGTTATATTTTCAAAAAACTTTAGTTTTATTTTAGAATAATTGAAGAATTAATTACCCCTGAAACTAATTTAGCTCAATTTGATTATATCTGTTATTGTTTATGTTCTAACCCTAGTTTAAAATCGGGTTAAAAAAATTAATTAAAAATGCACTATGGCAACTCTGGATACATAAATTTCGGCGTATTATTAATTTCTAGCAACAAATAAGAGTCCAAGCTACAAAATGTATTTTAAATGAATTTTGTAAATTCTTGTAATACCGTGATATAGCATTTTGAAATTAATATGAATAAAATTTTACATTGGGGGGAAATGGGTTTAAGTGGTCTAGTTCTCAGATAGGCAATTTGTGGCGACATTTTGATATTGAATGTGTTAATATACACATTGATGAATAATTTGTGCAACGAATTGTAGGAGAATTCTGGAGAATTTTTTACTATATTTGCTTTTTAAATTTTTTAATTATAAAAATAAAAATAATAAATTATATGTTTTTTTTTTATAATAACAAATTTGATCCCGTTTTTACATAAATGTTTATAAAATTTTACACATGTATTAGCAACAAATTATTTTATTGTAATTTGTTAAAAATTTTGACTTTTTATAACAAGTTACATTATCCGACAAAAAATATCGGACTCATGCTATATTCTTTCAGCGACAAATCGGTTAAATGATTATTGAATATGGACAATTTTTTCAAAATCATTTAGTTAATATACAATGCTACCAAAATAACAATAAAACTAAATTATTGTACTTAAAATTTGTTTGTGTATATCATCTTAAATTAAAGTAAATTCACTTTTTTGTCGGACAAAATAAAGTGTAAATTTTATATATCATTATTTAAATTTCTTGTATATCAAAATTTTTATCTATTTTGGTTCTGATTTGAATATCTGGATCTACTTAAGCCATTTTGGTAATTTTTTCCCCCATTGTTTTCCGCAATCGCCTTGCCTTCCCCTTGCTTTCCCCATATGATTATTTTCAAAGAAAATCCGTTTTTATTACTATTTCATCGGAAGTTTTTGATCAATTGTAGTCCAAAATTAATCTATTGGATTTAGGGCGGTGATCCGAGCAACTTATTCCAATTTTTAGTGTTCTTTCCAACAGTAATGTTATTTTTTAACTTTATCAAGTGCTTAAGCTTATTATCTTGCCGAGATATAAAGGTGCGCAAGTCCATTTCGAAGGCACTGATCTTAAGATTTGACTGTAATATGCTCACATAGTGTTCACTGGAGCTTTTTGAATAAATTTCCCCTAGGTTCCCCATACCTAACGTTAAAAATTGGACACATACGAAGAGTCAACTGACCCATATCTTCAATCTTTCACCAACATATTTAAAAGCATGGAAATTTTTTTCGATTTTGGTATTTAATTTTGTATTTTTTAGCTCGTTGGTCAGATGAGTCCCAATTTGTACCGAAAAATTTTAAATGTCGACAATTAGTGTGAGCTTAGCCCTTCAGTATACAAAACAATACCCCAGGTTTTAAACATTATAGTGGAGGGCTATCGGTATTGGTACATTATTCATCTTTAGAATATAAAAATTTTGAAATAAATGCCGTAAAAATGGGTTTGGGATATTTAATGCCTCAACAGATTCATGACTTCAAACACACGACAAAGGTTAAAAACATTATTGTAAGAAAAAAACACTGAAAAATTGCATTAACTAACTACAATGTTTTGGTATAAATTATGTGTATCGATGGATAGAGGAAGTCCTCTAGATACGAATTAAAAAAAGAAAAAGTTGCACTTAATGCAATTTTTTTGCATAATTTTCAAAACAAAATTTTCCAAAATTTTATTTAAGAAATATTTTTATTACATTTATAAATATCCTAATTACTTTCGCGAAAGACTAAATTTAATACATCTTCTGGAAGATTTCTGGATTTTAGGGAAAGTTCTTTTTACAGTTTATATATAATAAAAAATTTAAAATATCTTTCATATTTTGTATTCGGCTGCATTTACGGGAATTCTATTCTCGTTTTTTTTTAATAGTTTGTTCGTGGCTTCTTGAGCTTCTTCCGACGCTTCTTCTGCTACGCTTAATTTTGAATTTTGTACAACTTTGCTGCTGTGAATTAAAATTTTATGTAAAGTTGGTGACACCCAAAACCAGTTATATTTTTCTACAAACTTTAATATTTACATAGTAAAGATTTATAGTTTGAATTATACGAAGAGTAGTTTTATTTTCTATATTTTGTCACTAAAAATCGCTAACATGATAATATGTGGTTTACATACCGGTGTACTAGTCTTTAAAAACTTTTAAAGTGATACCAAACCCTCATGATAGTTACTCTTCTTATCACGGATTTTTCCGTACAAATAGATTCCGTCTAATAATTTTGCAAAACTTATTTACAGGAATGTAAGACCAATAATGCATCAATCAATAGCATGTTCACCCATTATTTTACTAGTTTCTACTATTTTACTTATTACTTAAATCAATTCATTTCGCATTCAATAATAAGATTTTAAATAAAATATAAATATTTTCATAGCATGGAGTGTTAGAAAACAGAGCGTAAATGCCGCAGAGGCAAAAAGAGGCAAACATTTTTATTTTGGTGTTATTGAGAAGATTTCAGAGTATCTTTAGCATATGGTCGCTTAGAGGCCATCAGTGGACAAATTGTACTTTTTCACTTTTAAAAATTGAAAAAAAAAACATAAATATCTATAAAAAATTGCATTTTAAGAAGTCGTTAATAATTAAGTCTCTGGCTGTAAAGATGATTTAAAATAACACCTTTTCATACATAACAATGGTATATTTGGTATCGAAAAAGAAAATTTTAAGAAATTTTATATTAAATGGTAGATTCGTACAAAAAATGTTATGGTATTAAATTAAATAAAAAAATTTATTGAAAAATATATATAAAAACATAAACTTTGCTGCATCATCTAAAGGCCTATACAATAAAAATGGGAAAACTAATGATAGCGTTATATAGAATAAAGTCTTAGCTTTCCAGGCATATTAAATTTTTATCAAAAAACTCATTTCTAAATATTTACTTTATGCCAAGTTTACTTAAAGGAGACCCCAATGTGCATCGCCCTAAATCCAATATATTAATTTTTGACCACAATTAATCAAAAAATTCTGCTAAAATAGCGAACAAAAACGGATTTCTTTTGAAAATAATCGTATGGGGGAAAGCAAGGGAACGGAAGGTGATTGCGAATAATAATGGTAAAAAAATTAAAAAAAGGCTTAAGTAGATCCAAATATTCAAATCAGAACCAAATTAGATAAAAATTTTTTGATACACAAGAAATTTAATTAATGATATATAAAATTTACACTTTATTTTGTCCGACAAAAAAGTGAATTTACTTTAGTTTTAGATGTTATACAGAAAAATGTTAGGTAGAATGATTTTGTTTTATTGTAATTTTTGTAGCATTGTGTATTATCTAAATGATTTTGAAAAAAAATCCATATTCAATAATCATTTAACAGATTTTTCGCTGATAGAATATAGCATGTGCACTTTTGCACTTTATGTTGTCCGATAGTGTAGCTGCCCCAATGTGCAGTGCAAATATTTTTGAGTAAGCTGCTTGCGTATTTTTTAATTCTTGGTTTTGTTTTCTTACTATGCACGTAATAAAAAACTGGATAGTAGCGTAATTTGACTGGATAGTGAGACGTAATTTGACTGGATAGTGTGGCTGAAAAGATGATGATGAGTTGTTTGATTTGTAAGATTTTATTGTTGTGTGCGCTTTTTGTTAAACTTAGTAGAATGGAGTGTTTTTATTTCGGTGTTTACATTTTACAATGAAAATAGAATGATAAATAGAAATCATATCGCTAATTAAAATAAATTATGTGTAATCCTAATATCCTAATAGAAATATATTATAAATGTCTTTGTATGTCTGTTCGTTTGTTTGTTCGTCAATCACGCCTAAACGGATGGACCGATAAAACTAAATTATTGTACTTAAAATTTGTTTGTGTATATCATCTTAAATTAAAGTAAATTCACTTTTTTGTCGGACAAAATAAAGTGTAAATTTTATATATCATTATTTAAATTTCTTGTATATCAAAATTTTTATCTATTTTGGTTCTGATTTGAATATCTGGATCTACTTAAGCCATTTTGGTAATTTTTTCCCCCATTGTTTTCCGCAATCGCCTTGCCTTCCCCTTGCTTTCCCCATATGATTATTTTCAAAGAAAATCCGTTTTTATTACTATTTCATCGGAAGTTTTTGATCAATTGTAGTCCAAAATTAATCTATTGGATTTAGGGCGGTGATCCGAGCAACTTATTCCAATTTTTAGTGTTCTTTCCAACAGTAATGTTATTTTTTAACTTTATCAAGTGCTTAAGCTTATTATCTTGCCGAGATATAAAGGTGCGCAAGTCCATTTCGAAGGCACTGATCTTAAGATTTGACTGTAATATGCTCACATAGTGTTCACTGGAGCTTTTTGAATAAATTTCCCCTAGGTTCCCCATACCTAACGTTAAAAATTGGACACATACGAAGAGTCAACTGACCCATATCTTCAATTTTTCACCAACATATTTAAAAGCATGGAAATTTTTTTCGATTTTGGTATTTAATTTTGTATTTTTTAGCTCGTTGGTCAGATGAGTCCCAATTTGTACCGAAAAATTTTAAATGTCGACAATTAGTGTGAGCTTAGCCCTTCAGTATACAAAACAATACCCCAGGTTTTAAACATAGTGGAGGGCTATCGGTATTGGTACATTATTCATCTTTAGAATATAAAAATTTTGAAATAAATGCCGTAAAAATGGGTTTGGGATATTTAATGCCTCAACAGATTCATGACTTCAAACACACGACAAAGGTTAAAAACATTATTGTAAGAAAAAAACACTGAAAAATTGCATTAACTAAACTACAATGTTTTGGTATAAATTATGTGTATCGATGGATAGAGGAAGTCCTCTAGATACGAATTAAAAAAAGAAAAAGTTGCACTTAATGCAATTTTTTTGCATAATTTTCAAAACAAAATTTTCCAAAATTTTATTTAAGAAATATTTTTATTACATTTATAAATATCCTAATTACTTTCGCGAAAGACTAAATTTAATACATCTTCTGGAAGATTTCTGGATTTTTTTTAGGGAAAGTTCTTTTTACAGTTATAAAGGGATCCGAATTAATTAATAAAAAATTTAAAATATCTTTCATATTTTGTATTCGGCTGCATTTACGGGAATTCTATTCTCGTTTTTTTTTAATAGTTTGTTCGTGGCTTCTTGAGCTTCTTCCGACGCTTCTTCTGCTACGCTTAATTTTGAATTTTGTACAACTTTGCTGCTGTGAATTAAAATTTTATGTAAAGTTGGTGACATCCAAAACCAGTTATATTTTTCTACAAACTTTAATATTTACATAGAAAAGATTTATAGTTTGAATTATACGAAGAGTAGTTTTATTTTCTATATTTTGTCACTAAAAATCGCTAACATGATAATATGTGGTTTACATACCGGTGTACTAGTCTTTAAAAACTTTTAAAGTGATACCAAACCCTCATGATAGTTACTCTTCTTATCACGGATTTTTCCGTACAAATAGATTCCGTCTAATAATTTTGCAAAACTTATTTACAGGAATGTAAGACCAATAATGCATCAATCAATAGCATGTTCACCCATTATTTTACTAGTTTCTACTATTTTACTTATTACTTAAATCAATTCATTTCGCATTCAATAATAAGATTTTAAATAAAATATAAATATTTTCATAGCATGGAGTGTTAGAAAACAGAGCGTAAATGCCGCAGAGGCAAAAAGAGGCAAACATTTTTATTTTGGTGTTATTGAGAAGATTTCAGAGTATCTTTAGCATATGGTCGCTTAGAGGCCATCAGTGGCCAAATTGTACTTTTTCACTTTTAAAAATTGAAAAAAAAAAAAACATAAATATCTATAAAAAATTGCATTTTAAGAAGTCGTTAATAATTAAGTCTCTGGCTGTAAAGATGATTTAAAATAACACCTTTTCATACATAACAATGGTATATTTGGTATCGAAAAAGAAAATTTTAAGAAATTTTATATTAAATGGTAGATTCGTACAAAAAATGTTATGGTATTAAATTAAATAAAAAAATTTATTGAAAAATATATATAAAAACATAAACTTTGCTGCATCATCTAAAGGCCTATACAATAAAAATGGGAAAACTAATGATAGCGTTATATAGAATAAAGTCTTAGCTTTCCATGCATATTAAATTTTTATCAAAAAACTCATTTCTAAATATTTACTTTATGCCAAGTTTACTTAAAGGAGACCCCAATGTGCATCGCCCTAAATCCAATATATTAATTTTTGACCACAATTAATCAAAAAATTCTGCTAAAATAGCGAACAAAAACGGATTTCTTTTGAAAATAATCGTATGGGGGAAAGCAAGGGAACGGAAGGTGATTGCGAATAATAATGGTAAAAAAATTTAAAAATGGCTTAAGTAGATCCAAATATTCAAATCAGAACCAAAATAGATAAAAATTTTTTGATACACAAGAAATTTAATTAATGATATATAAAATTTACACTTTATTTTGTCCACAAAAAAGTGAATTTACTTTAGTTTTAGATGTTATACAGAAAAATGTTAGGTAGAATGATTTTGTTTTATTGTAATTTTTGTAGCATTGTGTATTATCTAAATGATTTTGAAAAAAAATCCATATTCAATAATCATTTAACAGATTTTTCGCTGATAGAATATAGCATGTGCACTTTTGCACTTTATGTTGTCCGATAGTGTAGCTGCCCCAATGTGCAGTGCAAACATTTTTGAGTAAGCTGCTTGCGTATTTTTTAATTCTTGGTTTTGTTTTCTTACTATGCACGTAATAAAAAACTGGATAGTAGCGTAATTTGACTGGATAGTGAGACGTAATTTGACTGGATAGTGTGGCTGAAAAGACTTGATGAGTTGTTTGATTTGTAAGATTTTATTGTTGTGTGCGCTTTTTGTTAAACTTAGTAGAATGGAGTGTTTTTATTTCGGTGTTTACATTTTACAATGAAAATAGAATGATAAATAGAAATCATATCGCTAATTAAAATAAATTATGTGTAATCCTAATATCCTAATAGAAATATATTATAAATGTCTTTGTATGTCTGTTCGTTTGTTTGTTCGTCAATCACGCCTAAACGGATGGACCGATTTTCTTTAAGTTTGGAATAATGTTAGATCTATACTTGGAGATTGTTATAGGCTATATTTTTTTCAAACTTGGACTAGGAGGGGACAACTAGGCGATAAAATGGGTGAAAAACGGCCAAAATTAATACTTTTGAGAGAAAATACTGATTTTGTCTATACTCAAAACACTCAAAAAATGCATATCTTCAGACAATTCAAACTACTTCAATGTATTCTTTTAAACTTTTTTTGGTACTTTTAAAACAATGCTATCACACTTAAACTATAACTATGTTCCTTATGTTTAAAAATGGATGGTGTATAGGCTATATTGATTTTCAAACCTAGGATTAGAAGGGGTATATGAATGAAAAATGGGCAAAATTAGTACATTTGAGCGTAAATACTAATTATTATCTATACTTAAGCAAAAAAGCAATTAAGCTTTTTAAAGTGTCTGAAATATGTATGTATTAGCAAAGTTCCGTTTCGAAAGCTTGACCAGAAGGAGACAAAAATAGGACAAAGGACAAAAATACGGGAAAAATTAGTACTTCTGTGTTTTAAGACTATTTTTTTCGTTCTAAAGAAAAAATATTTTAGACGATGAGTTTTGTAGTTTCAGAAATATTTTTATTTCGAAATCCCACCCTCAGGGGGGAAAACGGGAACAAGAAATTCAACTTAAAAGAGCAAAAACGGGTAATTATGTGTTCCCCTGATAAATTTTTTGTACTTTTATGAAATTTAAGAAATATATCGTCACCTATCTAACATTTTAAAAATTTTACAGGAGAAGCAAAGAACTATTTAAATTGAAAAGTTTATTTTTATCAACGCGATTTCTTGTTATTCAATAAACAAATTGTTTAATAGTAAAACCTATCATTTGTTATGGTAGTTGACAAGTTATGGACAATAGATGAGGGAATAAAACGGTAATAAAATTAGATCTATAATTCTTACAATTTAGCTGTACCTGCAATTTGAACTCGGCGTATTTCGGGAAAATCGCATTTTTTTGTAATATTTTAGTGAATACGTCTTTACTGTTTTACATTTTAAATAAAGTATTTTCAGAGTATTATAGTTCAGATAATATAAAATATATATCCGAAGTTTTATTCATATTCTTAACCCATAAATTGTGGAGTTCAAAAGTCAAATTTTACAATATTTGTGAATTCTCAGTGTACCATATCGAAATATTTATTTGTCGGCCAAATTTAATAAAGATGACTGGAATTTTTAGTATAAAGTCTTATGTTTAAAATGGGACAAATTTACCCCGAAGTTCAAAAAATCAAAAATGCACTATAAAACTTATGAATTAACCCTTTTTGAACATATACGGTTTGTATTTTTATACATATTATGACGAAGATCGACCGAAAAAATGGACTACAGTCGAAAAGGGGTAAAGTATAATTTTGTATACTTACCCCCTTATTCACAAACAAAATTTTTATTTTATAAACAGTTTATAAATTAGATTAGATAAAATAAAAATGTTGTTTGTGAATAAGGGGCTTAATATATAAGCTTTTATTATATTTCTGCTATTTATCTAATTATAAATCAAAGTGACATTTTTTAAACATTTAATTTTTCTGGAATTAATTTTCATTAACTTCATGGTAAAATTTATAAAATGTGAACTATTGATTATAAATTATAATTTCGTTTGTAATAGGAAGAAAAATATTGTAAAAAAATAATATTAATAAAAAAACATCCAGTTTCCTTTTATTCGATTAACCGAATAATTTTGAATTAATGAACCAGCTAACTTAAAACCTCAAATAATTATTTGTCGAATTAACCGAATGAGACAAAAAACCAAATAATTGAATACCATAATATATATTTAAATTTAAACACATAAATAAGAAACTATTCGATTTTACTAAATATAACATATATTTTATACCTAAATTTACAAATATTATATTTATCATTGTAAAATGTAAAAATAAAAAACACTCCATTCTACTAAGCTGAACAAAAAGCGCACGCAACAACAAAATCTTTCAAATCAAACCACTCATCAAGTCTTTTCAGCCATACTATCCAGTCAAATTACGTCTTACTATCCAGTTTTTATTACGTGCATACACTGAAAAAAATCCATGCCTAATATATACGAAAAATGTCGTACATTGTACGAATCGTTCGTTGTTTCGCACCACGAAATTCTTTCGTAATATATACGAAATTGTACGAAATATTTTAGTATAATGCAAAATAATCTTGGAAAAATTAATTTACATAAATTGAAAAAAGTGAATTTTGAATAAATATGGTAAAATTTACTAAACATTAATTTATGCAAACATTTTTGTTCATTTTAAAATAATTTTTCTAATTAGTTCAAAATTATTTTTCACACGAATTTTTATTTTTTTTTATGAAAATAATTCGTGAATAATATTATACTTTATCTTAAATTTTATAAAAATGTTGTAGTTTTATTTAATGATAATTTAATTAATATCATTATATTTAATTTCGCTAAAATTTAAGAAAAAAATATTACGAAATGTTTTCGTACTTTCGTAAAAATAGAAAAGGGTTTTATTAAATAATATTTCGTATTATACACGAAATTTGTGTAAATATTACGAAAATAGAAGTTACGAAATTTTTTTTCGTAAAGTTGAGCAGGGATTATTTTCAGTGTAGTAAGAAAACGAAAAAACTTAACATGGCCGCTGCTTGTTTGTGTGGCTGCTGAAGAAAAACAAAATCACTTGCTAGTTATTGCAGCAGCGTGTGCGCACAGTTGACTGTATTCAATTAGTTTGTGATTAAAAATTTTAACAAGTTACTTATTTTTTAGCCTAAAACTAGATTTTATAAAATATTTAGTAAATTGCGACTGCAATTAGTAGTTTTTCAAATCCCTGAATAAAACAAATGATTAGGATTTCAGGAATTAGGAAAATTTTATTGGACTCCAAGGAAACTATACCTTTTTTGCTATGGATGTTGAATAAACAAGAAGGCAAATTTGGTTAGATCCAACCGGAAGCAACAGCTGAGGGCCCTTGACCAAGTTGACAGATACTTTTAGGCATTGTGTGTAAGAGAGATGCCTGTTATTTAGAATTTTCAGCTCTCATATATAATATAAAATATCATGCCAAGGTCGCCATTTTGGCATTAACATTGCCGCCCACCTTAGAGGAATGCAACGAACAAGGGTCTACGTCAACCTGATCATGTCACAGTATGTCATCTTATTTAATAATCTAGGGTTAATTTTAGGAATTATAATATTTATTTATAAGAAAAATATTTTTCCTTTTGAGAATTCATTTACATTTCATTATTAAAATGTTTAAGTTAGATATATAATTCAAATGTTATATTATAAATATATAGTTTTAATACGATTTGAATTTTGCTTGTGCTCTGCCTAAAAGTGCATCTCAATATTTATGAAGAACATGGACCGTAAATTGTCCATCCAAAAATCGTACTCTAAGCAGTTGGGAATCCTACTCTGGAAAAAACTCCCTGACATATGACTTTTGGATACAAATTCACACCAATTATTATGTCTATGGACAAGGATTCGTGAAACTTTGAATCCGCGAGAAATAAATCTCGAAATTTTTTCTTATAAGAATCAGGAAGAGATTCAACTGGTGTTCGTAAAGTGATTCGGTTATCGACCCTAAATGTTCCTTCGATCTGAGAAGAAGAATCATATCTTGACTTAAGTATTATGGGACAAATGGTCTCCTCATGGAGAGAATATGCGGTCAAGTTAAGTTTATCCACCAACTTACGAGATACTCGACTAACAAACATCGCGCGTGAGACGTTGTTGTTTTCAATTTTCACCAAAACGGTCGGGAGCAATATGTAGGTATTTTGGCGTAGTATTGCTGTTAAAGATGCTGACTTTGACGTGGATGGTTCTGACGATTCATTTTTGGACTCAACAGACGATTCTTTCCTCCTTGAGGACTGGGATGGTCCTGGATTTGGTGACGGAGAACGAGAGCGAGAGGGTAGGAGGTCCTTCACCAGTCTAGGGTTCACATGCAGAAGAGTGTGATGAAACTTTCGACAGTACTTGCATCCGTGTTTGGAGAAACATCTACCTTGCGAGTGGTCATTTGCTAAGCAGTTTATATAATACTTATTGACCCGGACTGCCCGAAGACGATCGGCGATTGACATGGCGAGAAACTTTCGGCAAGTTCGGAGTGGATGATGACGTTTACATATGCGGCACGGGTAAGCATTATATCTACGTAGGGCTTCACTTGATGAAGGTTTTGGTGTAGTTTTAGGCATGATGAGCTAGAAAAGGAAGGAAAATGCAAATTGTAGCTAAACCAAGATTCATCGGGAAGCCTAACGAGTTTGACGATTGGCCGTTTTATTAATCCGCGTTGAGTAAAGACGTCAGCTACTCGCACACGATTGTACGATGCAGTATATACTTTGATCACTCTACCAAGTCTCCACGAATTCGGCGGAAGGTTTTCATCTTTGACCACTACTAATGCTCTTTCTGTAAGATTGACTTCGGGACGTTGCCATTTTGTTCTCTTATTCATTTCTTTAAGGTATTCGTTTTTCCAACGGGGGCAAAAATTGAGATTTATTATCTTCAATTTCTGCCAACGATTGACCATGGACAACGAGGAATCATTAATCTGTGGATCAACAGGCGTTAAAATAAGGGACACAATAAGAAAATGACCTGGCGTTAATGCACACAAGTCAGTAGCATCAGTCGAAATGGGTGAAATCACTCTGGAGTTTAGACAGGATTCGATCTTGGACAATAAAGTGGACAATTCTTCGAATGTGTATTTGTAACATCCTACAACTTTACGAAAATGAGCCTTAAAACTCTTCACTCCAGCCTCCCACAATCCGCCCATGTGAGGAGCACCTGCTGGTATAGAGTGCCATGAAATATTTTGATGCGCATAATTCTGAAGTAAGCGTTGTTGGGAAGTCTTAATGAACTCTTTGTCTAGAATCTTGGAGGCTCCTACAAATGTTATTACATTATCGGAATATAGGTGAAGTGGACATCCTCGACGTGAAACAAAACGACTAAATGCAGCTAGAAAAGCTTGAGTGGATAAATCAGTCGTGGCTTCTAAATGGATAGCTTTATACGCATACAAATCCTTTCGAAACACGACAACCTCGACCAGAATGGTTTTTAATGTCCCGCCAAATCAAACCCTGTTCGAGTAAATGGACGAGCGGCCATAAATTGTTTTTGACATATTTTCTTGTAAATGACACAGACTTTACATTTGTTAATGGTGGTATTCAAGATTCCACTTGTTTTGCAAATACTTTGCCCAGCTGAAAGAGTTTTATACTCGGAAATTAGCTGGTTTTTAGCGGAACTAATTTCAGAACTAGAAAGAACAAGCGGGTTTTGCAAGCCAAGAGAGAACAATAGTGGAATCGGTCCAGCAGAAAACAGAATATTTGTCAATATCTAGTTGTGGTAAGGGATTGTTGAGCATCTCAGCTAGAAGAACTGCCCCACAAAGTTCCAGTCTCGGAATAGAAAGGGTCTTTATAGGGGCTACCTTTGTTTTGGACAAGACTAAATGAGTTGAAATGGTGTTTCCGTCAGCAATTCGAATATATACTGCCGCTGCGTATGCCTTTTCGGACGCATCGCAGAATCCATGGAATTGGATTTCGGCATTCGGGCAATAATTAATCCATCGTGGAATTCGTATGGAATTGATAAGAGGATAATTAGATTCAAAAGATTTCCATTGACTAAGTGTGTCTGGAACAAGGATTACGTCCCAATCAGTACCATCTATCCATATCTTTTGCATTATTATTTTTGCTTGAACAATATAGAGTGCTAACCAACCTGCTGGATCGAAAAGTTTTGCAATTTGAGATAGAACTTCTCTTTTAGTATAGGATGAAGACTCTGGAAATGGACTCGGCGTGAAAAAAATTCATCGGAACAAGCGTTCCACCGAATTCCTAAGGTTTTGGCAGAGCTACTATCTTAAAATTTTAAAAAGTCTTCATGGAGTAGATGGTCTGATGGAATATTGGCCAGAATATCTTTGGAATTTGAAGTCCATTTTCTCAATAAAAATCTGCGGATTCTAAAGCTCGGATTATCTCATCTTTTTGCTTTTAAGGCATTTTCTATGGTATGAGCTCCCGCAAGGACATCATCAACATACATCGAATTTTTAAGAATCTTACTAGCGAGTGGAAAATTTAATTGAACATCATCTGTTAACTGGAGTAATGTTCGAATTGCAAGATATGGAGCACAATTGACTCCGAAAATTACGGTCTTCAACTCATAATAACAAATCGGCTCACTAGGATTTGCTCGAAACAATATTCTTTGAATAGGTGTATGGTCGGGATTTACTAAAATTTGCCATACATCTTTTGGATATCGGCGTTGAAAACCAATCGAAAAAATTGCCACTTAATGATGAGGATAGTTAGATCGTTTTGGAGTATAGGTCCTATATGAAACACAGAGTTCAACTTTGACCATTTGAAGACGGAGCCGGAGCATTAAACACGACACGAACTTTTGTCGTGACACTATCTGGTTTAATGACAGCGTGATGAGGCAAGTAATATATATTTGAACTTTGGGAAAGGTATGAATATTCTACTTTAGACATATGACCTAATTTTTCATATTCTTGGTCAAGATTATCATACTAAAACTTAAAACTGGGTGTTCAAATAAATCTAGCCTCATTACGGAAGAATTAAGCCATCGCATTAGCTCTAGAACTATGTACCTATCTTCAAGGATTTCGGAAGTCCTTCTTTAAATGGAAGGAACACAGTATAACTTCCGTCGGCGTTTCTCTTTATTGTTTGGATGTACAGTTCTTCGTATGCTTTATCGGAAGGAGACATATGCTTCTTCTTCGGAAGGTTCTCCACCTCCCAAAAGCGTGAAATTCCCTTGTCTAAGGAAATTTCACAGAAATGAGAAACTATAGTGGAACTCGGATTAGATTGGTGTGATACTGGACTGATACTGGTTTCACACACAACTCAAACGAACATTGTTTGTGGACTGTAGCTGAAACGGTATTATTTAATCCGGAAATGTGCGCATTGAAAACACGTTCCGAAATAAAAGTGCCTTCGGATCCGGAATCAATTAAAGCGCGCACACTATATTTTGTACCCAAATGACAGATATCTACCCACGCCGTACCTAATAGAACGCCCTTTGAGTTGGTCGCGAAACAAGACTGAACTCTACCTGTAGTTGAACTAGTAGCGGACTGTATGTGACTATTATTGGAGGAAGAACTTACGACTGGACTAGGAACAATTGACGAATTGATTAGATTTGAACTTTCAGGGGGTATAGGAGAATTATCAACTTCCTTGTGTAGAAGCGTATTATGTCTTTTCTGGCATTTGGAACATCGGTGTGTGCTGCTACAATTTCTAACGCTGTGGGTCTTTGAAAAGCAGTTGAGACATAAACCTTTCCTTTTTGTTTCATCGAATCTTTTTTGATAATCCATGGCCAAGAATTTAGGACACTTGCGGATTATATGGTTTTCTTTCGGACACAATTGACATTGTGGATTCCACACATTTTATGTCACCAACTTTAGAATTACTTGAACCACGAATCTCGGAAACAGATTCTAAGGTTCTATAACGGTTAGAGATGAATTCATCTAACTCTGGCCACTTTTTTGTCTCTCAACTCTTGTTCCCACAATGTTAGAGTGTTCTCTGGAAATCTATTGGTGCAGATAAAAAAAATTGGATCCCAACTTGTAATGTCTATACCCTAAAGTTTCAATATGGAGATGCATGAGTTAATATCTCTCTGCATTTGCTTTAATGCATTAGCCGATTCCACATTAATGATCTTTAGGTTGAGTAGGATCTTCAACTGACCATTTACTAAGACTCTCCGGTTTTCAAATCGCAAACACAAATTCTGCCAAGCTAGATCAAAACCTTGGTGAGTTAAGGGACATTTTTGGACAATTTCTTTGGCCTCTTCTTTAGTTTTCTGATTTAAAAAGTTGGCCAGAAAACCGTGAGATCCAGATGGAATAGAATTTGAAACAAAATTTCCAGAAGTACTGGGATGATTGGAAATAATAGGCGGATGTTCCACAATTTCTGGATGGGGAAGGAATTGGAATCGAATTGCATCGGTAATTTCGGATAATTTACTTAGACAGTTACAAAAGGTCGTATAGGTACTTTTGTATTTTAATTTAAAGGACGCTTATGTCAATTGGATCATCATTTTCCCGGCTTCTTTCTCTGCCTCATTTAAGAACTCTTCTTAAGCTACCTTAACTCTGCTCCAGTTTCATTTCAGTTCATACCGATGAACCTCTACGGTATGAACCGAATTCAAAGGATATTGGTTATTGTTAAGGTCTGCTCTGTCGAACTCAACTATACTATCTGCGAAACGAATAAACTGATCCAATGACATCTTAAAAAAGAACTTTCAGACTATACTATTTGAAAATTAAATATTCTAATTCTGAGATATATAGAAAGTAAGGTATGAAATTGATTGTAAATCGAAAACTGAATAAAAATTCAAAACTAGTTAAAAAAAAAATAAAAATAAAAGTTTTGAAAAGCTGTCTTAAGAGCCCGTAAATTATGAAAAATAGTGCGAAAAAAGAACAATACCACTTATTTAGCTTGTATCAAGGAATTGTTAATAATATTTGGTCGCAAATACAAAGCAATATGAATGAAAAGAATTTGAATATTTAAAACTCTGGACTATAAAGAGATTGCATTCTATTAAAGATTTCGATTTTTATCAGCTGTTCAATGCAAACAAACCATTTATTTATGGGAAATTGTACTACACTTCCACGAAACTTCCCAATAATCGGTCTGTTCGCGAATGTTTGTAGTACACAAATAAGTTTTATACACAATTGTGGGAGATGAAAGCTAACTTCCAAGAAACTTCCCAACAATAGGCTTGTTCGTTACAAGGAAAAAGTGTATTTGTGTCGAATCGAAAATAATTTAGATTTGAACGCAAATACAGATATTTTGAATAAAAATTAAAATAATTAAATGAGAAAAGGAAGAAAATCGCAAAGATCCGTTCAATCACTAAATGCTTATATTTAGTACAAATTTTCACAAAATTATTTAAAAATATATTGAAAAAATAAGAAAAAACAATTTGTGATAATTTGTAATCGTTGGTTGAGTGTAATGGAAAAAAATAGTATATTTGGTAAATAATAATAGTAAAAAGTAGAACAAAGGAATATAGAAATAACGAAAGAATAGAATAAATTAAGAACGTTGACAAAGTTTCCTTTCCGCGAGACACCTATGGTAAATAGGAAATATGCATTCGATGTATTATTTTTCCCTTTTTTCTATTGCAAAATATATATTTATATACGTTTGTTGACGGAGTAAATCAACAAGACAAAATATGTATGCTAAAATCAACAAACAGACCTATTATCGTTGGTAAATAAACTAGAAATTACTTTGTATGTAGAAAATTATCAGTGAGTTTATTTGGAAGTAATACAAGAGAGCTTGAAATCTCGTAACATACTAATCAGTGTTTCCGAGACGTGCGGTTTTTTTTTTTCAATTAAGAAAGTGTGTGTATGATTTGAGATAATTCTAATTTTTATGGGATATATAGTTACGGAATATATATAGATTAGTATTAAGTGCAAAATAACTGTTGTTGTTGTAACAGTTCGACTGTGGGCGATAGTTCTTTCCTGGGGAAAAACTTTCGGTTGATACAGCTGTCGCTGGGTTGACAATCTTTGGCCGAGTATGACTCGCATCGTTCAGGAGCGAAGATCCAATTGTCGTGAGAACGCAAAATAACTGTAGATGGTAGTTGTTGAAATAATAATAATTGTGTTAACTTTTGAGAATAAGCCGGTTTTACTAATTTCTTTCTTCATTCGGAAATTGTTTTTAACAACCCTAAACTTAACGACATTTATCTTATTTTATTATCTATTTATTATATTTTATAGTATATTTATACAATTAGTTTTGCACTACGGCAACACTTTTGTGCTAAAATGTTGTGCTGGATTTATTTCCAACTATATGGTGGGAAATGAGAAATCTCTTTAAAGAAAACTCTTTAGTAATACAATTGGAATGATCGTACACCTACACAGACAATGTTAGTAAGAGATGATAAAAGTCTATCAAACGAGTTACTTTTATCTCTGATATAAGAGTGATTATGTTTGACGCTGTACTATGTGTTAATAAATGAAATAGAGAACGTCGTTGGTTAAAGTTAAGGGAATATGTGGTGGGATCAAAAGAGAATTATGTTATTGGATAAAAAGAAGAAAGGGTATGTAAGGGAAACAAAAGGGAGATATTTAGAAATGGGAATGTAAACTTTTAGAAGAATATTAAAGTTGGATAAGAGCTGAAAAAGGGAAAAAGTTCATGACATGCAAACATTCATATGCATAATTTCTGATTTATGTATGTCACATAAAAAAAAAACTGAAATGCGCGCAAATTTTGACGTGTGTAAAAGAAAAAGGAGGATACCCTACAATCTGCACTTTCTACACTATAATGACGAAGAAAATGCAACAGCACTAACGTAGTGATGATGAAACCTTCTTCTGAATATTTTTCATGGAGACTTAATGGAATTACTTTTTTTCTGTAGATAATTTTCTGTTAAATTCCGGCTTTCAATTTATTTTCTATTTTTTCTAGCTCTCTTCTTATTTTTATTTTACTGCTTCTTATTATTTCTTTAGCATGAATTTATTTAATTTATTTTCTTTTAATTTAATTAATTTTAATTTGATTTCTTCTATCTGAAAATATGACTTTTGTAATCGTTAATTAATTTTTTTTAAAGCATCACATGCGGTAGCAAAAATGCAATAAAAATTAATCAGAACTCTTTTTTATTGTCATTGAATGCACTTTTGCGACTAAATCTTAACAGCAAGAAAAAACAAAACGTATCTTATTGTTTTGCAGAAATATGTTGTGAGTGTGTGTATGCAGATGTAAATGCAATCCAATGAAATCCAATGCAAATCTCAGAGAACTTTTTGTTTATTTTTCAATTCGGTTCGAATTGACCAACTGTAGGGATGAGAAGTAGATGCTGGAATGAAGTAGGAACCAATTTGTTCTCAGAGCCGACGAGACGACAAAATAATTAATTTATTTTGTTTTTCTCTCAAACAAACAACAATCCCAACAGGAAATGCAAAGAAAAAGAAAAATAAAACAAATGATTAGGATTTCAGGAATTAGGAAAATTTTATTGGACTCCAAGGAAACTATATCTTTTGCTATGGATGTAGAATAAACAAGATGCCAAATTTGGTTAGATCCAACCGGAAGCAACATCTGAGAGCCCTTGACCAAGTTGACAGATACTTTTAGGCGTTGTGTGTAAGAGAGATGCCTGTTATTTAGAATTTTCAGCTCTCATATATAATATAAAACGGCAGGGAAAACTATTACCGTCACTATTATTAATGCCAAGGTCGGCAAACCCATTTTGGCATTAACAAGTTATGAGTAAAAAATTCGGACTACCTCGAAAAAAAGGAGTGTACACGAAAAAATTGATGCATGTTCATTGTAATAAAATTTAAACTAAGAAGTGAATCGTTTTAAATATTTTTTATAAATAAAAACCCTTTACCATTTTTATATTCACATTTTACGGGAAAACCCAATCCCATTTCTATAGTCGGCAAACGGTGGCTCAGAAATTAATTTAATCGACCAAAAGACAAATGGTTTCATAACACTGAATTCTATAATTTCAATGCCATAGTAAACAAATTAAAACTAAGGTAGCTAAGGTTCTAGTGGAACCTGTTATAAACTTGATAAAGTAGGAACCTGTTCTCAAAATTATCGTGAACAAAAGTTTTTATGCTAAAAACGAATCTAGTAGAATCTCTTCTAAAGGAACCGTTTCTAGTGGAACCTGTTGCCGAATTCATAAAGTGGGAACCTGCGTTTAATTTATATGGGAGATGCAACGCCCGCTATTGATAATTTACATATTAAGTTAAGGATAGGACTGTAGTCGTATCAGTTTCCAGACATACTACTTTTAGTAGTTAATCAATAAGAGGGCATACATACATACATACATACAGTTAATCACAAAAATAAGTATACAGAAATACTGGCGATTGGTTTTATTTAAAAAAGATATTCTTTTTTCAAAAAAACAAAAAAGTAACACATTTATTTATTAAAAACAATTATGATAATTATTATTCAATACTTTTTTTTCTTCATATTTTGGTTCTTTGAGTTCTCATTTAAGCTGAAGTTAAAAAGGTGCAAAATTTACGTCACAAAAGTAAGTATACAGATCATTTCAGAATATATTTGGTTTAATGATATTATCAAAATTTATGAAAATTTTACTTGTATTAATATAATTACTTTTTAATAAAATATATTTTACACGATAACTTAGAAAAAATCTACTTTTAGTTCCGAAATCTTGAAATTTGGGCCGATTGGCTCCGGAATTAATTAGTAGAACAGTTTTTTCTCATTTCTACGATTTTTTCCACTTTAGACCCCGGATTTTGGATCTGGTGGTCATTGAACCCTCCAAATGATGCATTGGAAATAGAATTTTTAACTTTTGAAAAGAGTTGTTATTTCGAAATTAATGTTATATGCATGCCATTTTGAACACAGTACGTTCTTTAAAAACCGAAATTTAACTCCGATTTCTTAAGACTTACAACATAAACTTTAAAATTTGGATAATTCTATATATTTCCTTAAATTTAAACAGGTTTTCCAAATACTCCGATTTCCAAAGCATACAATAATGCTACCAATCATATCTTGATATACTCGATACAATAACCATGTTTTATGGATCGGACATTTTATTTGTTATAGCAACAAATTAAGATGTATCCGTTTTCAAAATTGTTCAATTCATATTCATACCACCACTTGAGCCTGCCTGATTTAATAAAAAATCTTACTATTTTGGACAATAATCAATTTCAGAACCGATATGTAGTGTAAGTTATTGACATGGTCACCATTTGACGATTATTGGTAGTATTTAGGAGTGTGTAATGGATGATTGGAACCAAAAAACTTGTTTTAATTTATGGATACTAGTACACATATTATTAATATCGCATTTGAAGATATAAATTTTAGGAAATCGCCGTTAAATATCGAATATGAACGCTACACTATGTTAAAAACGGCAATGTTCCGCAATGGATTGCAATTATTGTAAAGAAACAATTAATTTAAAAGTTAAAATATCGTCTTCCAATGCATCATAATGAACAAACGAGGGATATTATTGAATACCCGATCCAAAACTCTGGGGGTTTAAATAGCCAGATGTTCTTAAATAGGAAAAAATGCTCCTATAAATAATATTCAAATCAATTACCAAAAATTTCAATTTTTCGGAACTAAAAGTGAATTTTTTCCATGTTATAGTGTACAGAATATTTTATTATAAAATAATTACATTCAAACAGGTAAAATTTTCATGAATTTTGTAAATATCATTAACCCAAATACATATTGAAATTATCTGTATACTTACTTTTGTGACGTACATTTTGCACCTATTTAACTACACCTTAAATGAGAACTCAAGTAACCAAAATAACCCGGAAAAAAGTAGTGAATAATAATTATCATAATTGTTTTTAATAAATAAATGTGTTACTTTTTTGATTTTTGAAAAAATAATATCCTTTTTTAAATAAAACCAATTGTCAGTATTTCTGTATACTTATTTTTGAAATTAACTGTACATACATACATACATACATACATACATACATACATACATACATACATACATACATACATACATACATACATACATACATACATACATACATACATACATACATACGTACATACATACATACATACATACATACATACATACATACATACATACATACATACATACATACATACATACATACATACATACATACATACATACATACATACATACATACATACATACATACATACATACATACATACATACATACATACATACATACATACATACATACATACATACATACATACATACATACATACATACATACATACATACATACATACATACATACATACATACATACATACATACATACATACATACATACATACATACATACATTTCCAAAGCATACAATAATGCTACCAATCATATCTTGATATACTCGATACAATAACCATGTTTTATGGATCGGACATTTTATTTGTTATAGCAACAAATTAAGATGTATCCGTTTTCAAAATTGTTCAATTCATATTCATACCACCACTTGAGCCTGCCTGATTTAATAAAAAATCTTACTATTTTGGACAATAATCAATTTCAGAACCGATATGTAGTGTAAGTTATTGACATGGTCACCATTTGACGATTATTGGTAGTATTTAGGAGTGTGTAATGGATGATTGGAACCAAAAAACTTGTTTTAATTTATGGATACTAGTACACATATTATTAATATCGCATTTTAAGATATAAATTTTAGGAAATCGCCGTTAAATATCGAATATGAACGCTACACTATGTTAAAAACGGCAATGTTCCGCAATGGATTGCAATTATTGTAAAGAAACAATTAATTTAAAAGTTAAAATATCGTCTTCCAATGCATCATAATGAACAAACGAGGGATATTATTGAATACCCGATCCAAAACTCCGGGGGTTTAAATAGCCAGATGTTCTTAAATAGGAAAAAATGCTCCTATAAATAATATTCAAATCAATTACCAAAAATTTCAATTTTTCGGAACTAAAAGTGAATTTTTTCCATGTTATAGTGTACAGAATATTTTATTATAAAATAATTACATTCAAACAGGTAAAATTTTCATGAATTTTGTAAATATCATTAACCCAAATACATATTGAAATTATCTGTATACTTACTTTTGTGACGTACATTTTGCACCTATTTAACTACACCTTAAATGAGAACTCAAGTAACCAAAATAACCCGGAAAAAAGTAGTGAATAATAATTATCATAATTGTTTTTAATAAATAAATGTGTTACTTTTTGATTTTTGAAAAAATAATATCCTTTTTTTAAATAAAACCAATTGTCAGTATTTCTGTATACTTATTTTTGAGATTAACTGTACATACATACATACATACGTACATACATACATACATACATACATACATACATACATACATACATACATACATACATACATACATACATACATACATACATACATACATACATACATACATACATACATACATACATACATACATACATACATACATACATACATACATACATACATACATACATACATACATACATACATACATACATACATACATACATACATACATACATACATACATACATACATACATACATACATACATACATACATACATACATACATACATACATACATACATACATACATACATACATACATACATACATACATACATACATACATACATACATACATACATACATACATACATACGGTGTTTAGTGTTTAGTGCAAATGGTCTTGTAAAATGCAAAATCTCATAGCTTTTTATTCCAATCCAACAACAAAACACACACTGTTGCAATTGCCACACTATTCCATTCATGCAATGGTACAGTTCTTTGGTGGGTTATTGCGTTTGCAATTCTTTCATTAAAACAGCTGACAATTGTAAACATCGAAATAAATGAAATTATTCCAAATAAATTAAAAAGTGAAAAAACAAGCAAAAAGTGGTCAACGGAAGTAATATAAATGTTCTTTGATTATTTGGAGGAGGCAGCATGTACAGAAGTACATTTTTTTTAGTAAGTGTTTTTTACAAGCTGTTACTAAAAAAATGAATGATAGTTCGGGCTGCATACATACATACACGGAAAGTTAGATATCTACAGACCACTGCCCTCGTTGCATCAAATGATTTTGCGTTCGTCAGGTTAACAGCTCGAGCTGCCTTCCCTTTCAAGCTATTACATTCGCTCTTTCATTTCACTCTCGAGTTGCCTGGTACCCATATGATGGAGACCTTACCTTCGGTTAGAGCTTTTTTACAATCCAATACGGTTTTAGATTTAACTTTATCACCTGATATCGCCCTAATTGCCTTCTGGCTATCGGTAAATATGTTAAGCCCTGTGGGCGCCATAATTATCTTAATTTTGTTAATATCACAATGTAATTCAGCATAAATAACTTTTATATAAATATAAACAGTTGTTCATTTGATCTCAGTACATTGCTGATCTCATAGTGGATAGACGTGTTTTAAATAGCTCTCACGAGAAAATAACATTGTGAACATAAATTCTTAATTAAAATATTAAAAAAGATAAGTAACAGCGAATGGATACTTATATACAGTTAATCACAAAAATAAGTATACAGAAATACTGACAATTGGATTTATTTAAAAAAGGATATTATTTTTTCAAAAAACAAAAAAGCAACACATTTATTTATTAAAAACAATTATAATAATTATTATTCACTACTTTTTTTCTGGATATTTTTGTTATTTGAGTTCTCATTTAAGGTGATGTTAAATAGGTGCAAAATTTACGTCACAAAAGTAAGTATACAGATCATTTCAGAATATATTTGGTTTAATGATATTGACAAAATTTATGAAAATTTTACCTGTTTGAATAAAATTACTTTATAATAAAATATTTTTTACACAATAACTTGGAAAAAATCTACTTTTAGTTCCGAAATCTTGAAATTTGGGCCGATTGGGTCCGGAATTAATTAGTAGAGCAGTTTTTTCTCATTTCTACGATTTTTTTCCACTTTAGACCCCGGATTTTGGATCTGGTGGTCATTGAACCCTCCAAATGATGCATTGGAAATAGAATTTTTAACTTTTGAAAAGAGTTGTTATGTCGAAATTAATGTTCTATGCATGGATTTGGCCATTTTGAACACAGTACGTTCTTAAAAAACCGAAATTTACCTCCGATTTCTTAAGACTTACAGCATAAACTTTAAAATTTGGATAATTCTAATATTTCCTTTAATTTAAACAGGTTTTCCAAATACTCCGATTTCCAAAGCATACAATAATGATACCAATCATATCTTGATATACTCGATACAATAACCATGTTTTATGGATCGGACATTTTATTTGTTATAGCAACAAATTAAGATGTATCCGTGTTCCAAATTGTTCAATTCGTATTCATACCACCAATTGAGCCTGATTTAATATAAAAATCTAATAATAATCAATTTCAAATCCGATATGTAGTGTAAGTTATTGACATGGTCACCATTTGACGATTATTGGTAGTATTTAGAAGTGTGTAATGGATGATTGGAACCAAAAAACTTGTTTTAATTAATGGATGCTAGTACAAATATTATTAATATCGCATTTTAAGATATAAATTTTAGGAAATCGCCTTTAAATATCAAATATGAATATGGATTGCAATTATTGTAAAGAAACAATTAATTTAAAAGTTAAAATATCGTTTTCCAATGCATCATAATGAACAAACGAGGGATATTATTGAATACCCGATCCAAAACTCCGGGGGTTTAAATAGTCAGATGATTTTTCGGAACAAAAAGTGAATTTTTTCCATGTTATATTGTACAGAATATTTTATTATAAAATAATTACATTCAAACAGGAAAAATTTTCATGAATTTTACATATTTACATATTGAAATTATCTGTATAATTACTTTTGTAACGTAAATTTTACACCTATTTAACTACACCTTAAATGAGAACTCAAGTAACCAAAATAACCCGGAAAAAAGCATACATGGGCACACTGCAGTATAATTTTACTGCATTACACATTTCAGTAATCAGTAAATTTTTACTGGTTACTGAAAAAAATTTCAGTATTCAGTATACTTTACTGGTTACTGAAAAAATTTTCAGTATTCAGTAAACTTTTACTGATTACTGGAAAAATTTCAGTAAACAGCAAAAAATACTGGTAATGCAAATCTTACTGAATACTGAAAATTTTTTCAGTAAACATTAAAATTTTCAACCAAAATGCATTATTTAATAAAAAATATTATGTTTAACTAAAATTTTCATACAACAAAAAGGGGCTTAAATATCAAAGTATCTTGATGAACAGGTAAAATAAGTTGAATTTAAAACAAAAATTTCAAGAAATGTAAAAATTTCGAAAATTAATTTTAAATTTAGGTATAGTACTGTTTGGGAATTAATACTAGTATAACCCCAATACGATCTATTGCAAAAAAATGAAACAGAATGCTTTTAAACGAGGGAAATAAAATATGTTTTTGTTTCATTACCTTTTCTAAAATCTAATACGTTCATTTTATGGAAAAAAATACAAAGAATATTCTTTCTGATGTTTTAATATGATAAGGTGCATTTTATCTGAACTTACGTTACAGTAGACTACCTACAATTTAAACTGAATTTTAAAATTTTTTAGGTTTTGTGAACTTTTTGTGTTAAATTTAACTTAATTTAGCATTATTTCACAAGTCCATCAATATACTTTGACATTTTTAGCCACCAAGAACAGGTCGAATTGCAAAATAGCGAAATATTGCTCGAAATTTGGCCCAAAAATCTTATCTATAAGTGGGTTCAAAACTTTTTCTTCTCGAAATCTTCTCAAAAACTAATTTTTTAGATAATTTAACCATTGGAAGACATTTCTTTCACTATCTGAAATTCTTATTTAAGAAAACTTGAAAGTCGGGTCTCTGATTCAGCTTTCAGGTTCCATGTGGTCAAGTTTACGCCCACGTACTTTTTTAGCATTTGCTTCTGTATATCCGAAATTCCTCCTATTTTCTAAAAATTAGTGAACAATATTTATTTTAATCTTAATTAATTATAAATATAACATTACTTTTTCATATCATAGAATTCATGTTTAAATTAATTTTTTTTTACTTAAAATTTTACTTTCCGCACCGATTTAAAATGTGAGTTTTTTTACAGTTCATGTAAGAAACTTCTCACAAAATTTTCTTATAGAAACACTTTTGTGTTTGATCTCATAATGGATAGATGTGTTTTAATTCGCTCTCACGAGAAAATAACATTGTGAACATAAATTCTTAATTAAAATATAAAAAAGATAAGTAACAGCGAATGGACGCTAATTAAATACATACTTATATATATTTTAATACCCACCATCAAAAAAGATGGGGGGTATATTGTTTTTGTCATTCCGTTTGTAACACATTGAAATATTCGTCTAAGACCCATAAAAGTATATATATTCTGGGTCCTTATTATTTTCTAAGACGATCTAGCTATGTCCGTCCGTCTGTATGTTGAAAACACGATAGAGTCCAAACGGAAGTAGCTAGAGAGCTGAAATTTTACATAGATACTTTTAGTTGATGCAGTTCGTTTGGTATTGAAAATGGGCAATATCGGTCCACGATTTCGCCTAGCCACCATATAAGGTCCCCTTCAGAAAATGACTTTAACGCTCATAACTGACTAACAAAAGCACCTATAGCGATGCAATTCGACATAAATATATTTTCTAGGAACTTAAATCGCTTTGTAAAAATTTAAAAGGGTCGGTTCATAATTGACCCTATCCCCCATATAAGGTCCCCTTCAGAAAACATCAACGCTCATAACTCTCTAAAAGAAGCATCTATAGCGATGAAATTCGACATGAACCTATTTTATAGATACGTAAATCGCTTTGTAAAATTATATAAGGATCTGTCCATAATTTATCCTATCCCCCATATAAGGTCACCTTCAGAAAATTACTTTAACGCTCATAACTGCCCAAAAGAAGCATCTATTGCGATGAAATTCAAAATGAATATATTTTATAGGAACCTAAATCGCTTTGTAAAAATTTTATAAGGATCGGTTCATAATTGACCCTACTCCCCATATAAGGTCCCCTTCACAAATGGCTTTAGCGCTCATTACTAGCCTAATCTAAAATCGTTATAGAAAATTTAACGAGGATCGGTCCATAATTGACCAAATTTTTGTTAATGCAATTATTAACAATAACAAATTGTAGCAAAACAAAAAGTATAAAAAACAAAAAAAAAAAAAAAAATAAAAAATAATAATAACAAAAAACCTTAAATAAAGTGTAGTGTTTGTGTTATTGTGCATGAGTTTCTCTAACTCTCCAATAAGTGAATGGAGGCTCAGTAGCAATGGAAAAAATACATACTTTGTTATGAGCTCTCCATACAACAACAACAATAATTATGATCCAAAAAATCATAAAAATTATTTAAGTGTAAGAACAACAACAAATGAGAGATCTCCTCTTTCAAGTGCGCAAAACAAAACAATTGTGTAGATAATATTTATTTATTTATTTAGTGCGCCAAAACAAGAAATTTGTGTGGAAGACAACGCAAAAGAAAAAATAGAAAAACTAACAACTGATACAATGGTTGATGAAAAAAGGTATCACAAATAACACTATAAAAACCATTAATGATAAGGAAGGTCACTCAAGCCCAAAGAATGCTGGTGGCATACCAAAAAACAAGCCAAATACATTGAGCTCGCATAAAACGGAAAAGATCCAAACGGGAATGGACCGTTATGTCACTTATACAAAACGTAAGTCCAGCCCTAGGACTTCAAAATTGGAACCAAATCCAAAACAGTCGAAAACAAATTCGATAAGTCAAAATCGTTTTGCACTCCTTGACAACCAAGAAAGTGAAAAAAGACCACAAGCCACCTCCCCTCTATTTGCGCGAACCTACCACAAATCTATTGGTTAATAAGTTGTCCCAACTTGTAGGCAAAGAAAATTTCTACGTAGTCTCCCTACGCAAAGGAAACATTCAGGAAATAAAAATACAGAATTATTCAGAAAAGTCTTTTAGAACAATAGTTGATAGTTTTGATTCTGAGAAAAGAAATTATTACACATATCAACTAAAAAGTGCAAAGGGTTTGGCAGTAGTTATCAAAGGTGTAGACAGTTCTGTTCCAACTGATGGCATTAAAAAGGCGCTAGAGACTGAAGGTTATGAAATGAAGTCCATTCACAATATATTTAACAAGGAGAAAATTCCTCAACCAATGTTTAAAGTTGAAATTACTTTTAACTCTTCACAATTGAAGAAAAAGGGTGATACTCATCCCATTTTTAGTTTAAGATATCTTCTTAATCGCAAAAGAACTGTAGAGGAACCCATTAAACGCAGAGGTCCTCCTCAATGCCTAAATTGCCAAGAGTTCGGTCACACCAGAACTTTCTGCAAATTACCATCTGTTTGTGTGAGATGCGGAGAGATCCATAAAAGCCAAGATTGTCCCCACCCAAAACAAGATAACAGTAAAAGAAAATGCAGTAACTGTGGTCAAAATCACACTGCTAACTATCGCGGATGTCCAGTATATATACACATGCAACATGCATTAAATAAGGCCAGAAGACCTTTATATGCTCAATATAAAGCTTCTAACTTCCCAAGTCTTCCTAAAACTTCTAGTGCTCAATATAGAAGTATCACAAATAAAAGCAATCAGAATAAATCGTATGCCCATACGACAAAAGAGGGTTCCGTTACCCAAATTAATGCAAAACAAACTTCTAGTACCCAATATAGAAGTCTTACAAATAAAAATAATGAAAATCTGCAAACAAATAATGAAAATAATACCACGTTATTTTCATATGCACATGAATTAAAAGAGGGTGTACCCGCACCCGAAACAAATTCTCAAAGCTCTATTGAGAATATAATTCAACAGTTTCATGGCAAATATGCAAAATATGTTTCAACAATTAATGCAGAATGAAAGCATGCTCATGCAGATCCTGATAAATAAGAAATGAATTCCCTAAGAATTTGTTTTTGGAATGCTAACGGCCTTAGCCAACACAATAATGAAGTTGAACAATACCTGCTACTTCAGGAAATTGACGTACTACTCGTCTCTACTCTAAAGAATTGTTTCAGAATTAACGGATACTACGCTTACGATACAAAACATCCAAGTGGCATAGCCTGTGGTGGAACAGCCATATTAGTGAGAAAAAATATTAGACATTTCCCAATGCCAGAATACAAAAAGGACCATATCCAGGCCACCTCTATAAATATACCTGATAGCAGAGTTACAATATCTTCAATATATTGTCCTCCTAGGTATAATATTAATCGAGAGCAGTTTCTCGATTACTTTAAAACTCTTGGACCAAGATTCATAGCAGCTGGTGATTATAATGCAAAACATACATTTTGGGGCTCTCGTCTCATTACTCCCAAAGGCAGACAGACAATTTCTAGAAGCAATATCGCATAACAGACTAGATGCCATATCTAGTGGCCAACCTACCTATTGGCCTACAGACCTCAATAAGATTCCCGATCTAATTGACTTTGCTGTAATCAAAAACATAAAACGAGAATTTATTTCAGTGATCCCTTCACTGGACCTCTCGTCAGACCACTCGCCTACAGTTTTAACTTTATTAGAAACCCCAAATAAATTGGAAAACTATTGTTCTTGTTTCCCTAACAAGAAGACGAACTGGTTAAAGTATAAAATGATATATTTACGGATATCTTACAAGATGCTGTCAAAGTTTCTACACCCCCAGTCACCTTGGGATACTACAAAAATTCGAAATGTCCACCATGATAAGTAACCTGCCCAATTTAGCACTGAGAATTATTTTGTTCATCTTTAACTCGATGCTACGTATTGGATATTTCCCTACCTCATGGAAAGTATCCAAAATTGTTATGATACCAAAACCGGGAAAAGATGTCACTCAAGTGACATCATACCGTCCCATTAGCCTGTTGTCTATCTTCTCAAAACTTTTTGAAAAGTTATTGCTTGAAAGCCTTATAGTACACCTTAACGATAATTGCATTATTCCTGACCATCAGTTTGGTTTCAGAGGAAAGCACAGCACTATCGAACAGGTACATCGAATAACTACTCTTATTCGGAAGGCCTTCGAGAGCAAGCAATATTGCTCAGCATTGTTCATAGATATTTCTCAAGCTTTCGATAAAGTCTAATACGTGCGAATGTTCACAAACTGCTTAAAAATTATATATATGAAAGATCTTTTCAAATCAGATCTAAAGATGTGATCTCTTCACGTCGAAAAATATCTGCAGATATGCCAACGAGCGCACTGACTCACACATCTACATATGCGGATGATACCGCTTTTGTAAGCATGCATGATAACCCTTCAATAGCTTCTGAACAACTCCAGCTTCACATCGGCGAATTGGAAAACTGGCTGGACAAATGGAAAATAAAGGTCAATGCAACAAAATGTACTCGCGTTACATTTACTTTAAGACGAGAAAATTGTCCTCCCGTACAGATAAACAATATAAAAATTCCTGAACAAAGCCTTGTGAGATATCTTGGTATCCATCTTGATCGTCGCTTAACATGGACTCACCACATTGAAGTCAAGGTTACACAATAAAATTAAAGTCAGCTCAAATGTACTTGCTAATTGGACCACGGTCAGCTCTAGACTTGGAATACAAAGTGCTTTTGTACAAAACAGTTATAAAACCGATATGGCTATACGGCATTCAACTGTGGGGAACAGCCTCCTCATCGAATGTTGGAAAATTACAAAGAAAGCACCGTGGTACATTCGCAATAGTAATATTCATAGGGATCTCAATGTCCCCATAATACGCGAGGAGATCAAATTTTCTTGTTTAACCTACTTATCGAAACTAATGGATCACCCAAATCCCCTTGCCAGGGAGTTGCTGTCATTTGAGGGTCATAGACGACTGAGAAGAACGGAAACATTGGATTTTGCCAGATAATCAATTTATCGAGAACTTTGGTTGAAATTTAGGTTATTTAGGTTAAGATTTTAATACTTATTGTAAATTTCTACATAAGAAAGATTCAATAAAGAATAAATAAAATGAAAAAAAAAAAAACAGAAATACTTTTACTCACAAAATTTCCAATAACTTACGTCAAAAAACATAAATGACAGATAGTTCTCACAAAATTTTCTTACAGAAGCACTTGCATGTGAGAAATGATATTTTGTTTCAATTCACATTGTTTTTTTTTCAATTTCACTGTTTCCTGTGAGAAACTTCTCGATGCGAGAGTTACAGAAATGAGGCACAGGCTCAACATACTTAATTTCATGTTTCTAGCCAATAACAACGTAACCTTTGTTACGTAAACAAGAATTCACAATAACAAAAAAAATTACCGTTTGTTTTGTATAAGCATGCACGAAAAATGTAAATTTTTCATGAAATTTTCAGAGGTGGTGGATTTTTACTCATATCTTCATTATTTATGGACCGATTGGACTGATTTTAAATAGCGTTCTATTCGATCGTATTTCCGATAGAATTATTGAAAATTCGGATCTCGCAGATATCTGGGGTCTTCTGAAAACTGATTTCAACATACACACAGACAGACAGACGGCCAGACGGACATGGCTAAATTGACTCCGCTATCTACAAGGATCCAGAATATATATATACTTTATAGGATGGGAAAATCATATTATAGAAATTTCAAACCGAATGACAATCATATATACCCTTCTCAAGAAGGTGAAGGGTATAAAAATACATTTAAATTAAATAAATTGTCGTTTTTGTTAATGCAATTATTAACAATAACAAATGTAGCAAAACAAAAAGTATAGGTAGGTAGGTTGATAGGAGGATGTATACTTCATCAAATCCGAAGAAATACACTCAGGCCACTATCGGGCCTGTTGTGCGCTCTTTATCATGAAAAAAAGGAACTGAATGAATTATTTTTCAGTGTTCATAAACTCAGTTTCCTGAACGTAAATCCTAAGAATCTTCCAATCAGTGTTAGTCCGGAATGTTATTTCTGGAATAACATCACTTCCAAGATACTTGGATCTAACTTCGACGAATGCCTGGCAGTGGCAAAGAAAGTGCTCCAGAGTTTCACTATCCTCTCCACATGCTCTACATTCGTCTGAATCCGCACGTCCAATTTTGGATAGATGTGCTCGTAATCCTGTGTGTCCACTCAGAATACGTACCATCACATTAACTTCAGACTTGCACATTTTGAGGAGATTTTTGGTCTTGCTCTCATCAGGGTCACCTCATAGGATCTTCGTGGTTCTACCCACTGTTTCATTATTCCAAGAGGCCTTATGGGATTCTCTCACCCATATTTTTAGCTCAGCTTTTGTTGTGTCGAATGGTTTCGCGTTTGTCAGGTTAACTGCCTCGAGCTCCTTACCCTTTAAAGCTATTACATTCGCCCTTTCGTTACCGACTACTCCCGAGTGGGCTGGTACCCATATGATGTGAACCTTACCTCTGGGAGAGTATTCAGTTAAAGCTTTCTTACAATCCAATACGGTCTTAGATTTAGTTCTATCACCCGATATCGCCCTAATTGCCTTCTGGCTGTCGGTAAATATATTAAGCGCTGTGGGTGCCATATTTATTGTAATCAAATTTACGCATTCCGTTATTGCTCGTACTTGTGCCTGGAAGCTTGTGTTATGATTTGGTAAACGGTGGTATATTTCTGTTTCTGGGTCTTCAATATAGAACCCCAGCCCCACTATGTTCCCCAATTTAGAGCCATCCGTGTAACAACGGATTCCTACTGGTATTTACTCTAATGTTCCGCTTGACCAAGACATTCTATCTGGTATCAACGTTTCAAAGTTTCCGACATATTCTGTGTCTGGTATACGATCAGGCGTATATCAGAACGTGTCCTATAACCTTTTGGCCAGTTCGCCTAAAGTAAAGAGCCGTTCGGCTGTAAGCGCCGCCTCATATCTTAAATATGTTTCAATGGGTGGAATATCTAGCAACGTTTCCAGAGCTTTGGTTGAAGTAGTACACATGGCACCATACCCAGGCAGCATGTACGCTGAACTCCCTGTAGTAGTTTGATATTGCACTTTTTGTCTAAAGCAGTCCACCAGATTATTGAAGCATAAGCTAGAATTGGTCAAATTACACTTTTATAACGCCAATTGGTCATAGTAGGACTAAGACCCCATTTCATGCCTATAGTTCTCCTACATATCGCCCAGCACCGATCAACAAGGCACGATCCTATCCTCTGTGTGGTGTCTCCATTTTAATTTCCGGTCGAGGATTACACCTAAGTACTTAACTTTGTCTGTCACTGGTATCTTCTTGCCCAGGAAGCAAGGTTCAGTATACTTAGACATTTTTGTCTTTCTTGTGAAAAGACAGATTTCCGTTATTGCCGGGTAAACATTCAGGCCTCTCGGTTGAGGCCGTATTCAGAGCCTCCTCAGGTCTTCTACACAAGTAAGACTGGTCTAGGGATTGGATAAGAGTATCAGTGTGTACGTTATTGAAGGCGCCTTCGATGTCAATGCATACCGCCAGTGTATATAGTTTGCTATCAAAGGATGCGCCTATGTATTTCTTTGTCGGGTATACTACTTTTAACCATACTATCGACTACCCGTTCCAAGGTTTAAAGTAGGAAGGACGTAAGACTTATCGATCGATAAGACTTAGGTGTCGAATAGCTAGGTTTCCCTGGTTTAGGCATAAATATTACCCTTGCATCCTGCCATTTAATGGGGGTATATGTGAATTTCAAGCTTGCAGTGAATATCTGAGACAGATGTACGGAAACCAGATCCCGTGCCGGGAAAATGCCATCCGGCCCTGCAGCTTTATAGGGAGCGAAGCTCTTGATTGCCCCTTTAACCATATCAGATGTAATTACAATTTCCGTGTTAGATTCCCCTTCCTTCAATATCGGTTCATCTATGTTATTCAATATACCGGGTGGGAAATGAGAGTCCATTAGGAGTTTCATTGTCTCCTCCATATCCTCCAGCCTCCTGCCCGTATTATCGACCATAGATTCCGGTTGGACATGAGTTTTGGATAGGAATTTTTTATCTTCGATACGTCATTTACGCTGTCTACCTGTTCACAGAAAAGTTTCCAGGAGTCTCGTTTGGCTTTACGAACAATTTTCTTATATTCACCAAGTTTACTACGATACTCATCCCGGTATACTGCGGTCTTTTTACGCCGTGCCCGGTTAAATAGTTTGCGAAGAGTCTTACCAAGGTTCCGGATCTCCCCGGTTACCCAGGGTTTCTCCTGGGCAGATCTTCGCTCTCGCAGAGGGCAGCTATCCTCGAACGATTCAACCAAGGCACTTGTGAGCATTTCTACTTTGGCGTCTATGTCTTCTTTATTTCAACATTGAAAAGTGTCCTGACATAAACGGTTCTTTAGTAAGGATCCGAAACTTGTCCAGTGCTCGTCCGAAACTCTCCATTCCTGAATTTCGTTTATAAGCTCTTCTGAACATATAGTTATATCTAATACTTCTTCTCTGATTCTATTGACGAAGGTAGCTTTATTACCTAAGTTCGATATGATCAAGTCTTTAGTATTAAGAAAATCTATAAGGGCTTGTCCCCTGCGATTGGTGTTTGTACTACCCCAAGCTACATGGTGGGGTTTGGCATCGCAACCTATTACAATTTTCGTATTTTTCCTCTTATTTTGCCTTTTCGACCAGTTTCATCAGCTCCGACGTTGGTGGTAGTGTCGGAGAATCGAAAGGCAGGTAAACAGATGCAAGGTATATGTTGCCACGACCTTCCTTAAGCACTGTTGCATCCGATGTGGATAATCCTGTTGAGAGGAGAAAACATAGGTTCTTGTGACATAAGATACATGTTCTCGGTCGAGACCCTGTATCAGCGTAGAAAAGTTGAAAATCTACGTGATTTAATCCAGTACCAAAAAGTCCCCTTTTATGGGTTCTCACTTAATCCAGACTCTACATACTTAATTTCATGTTTCTGGGTTCAATATTATAGAAAATTCAAAAAGTACCTTTTGTATAACGAAAAAGTACCTTTTATGTGTTCTGACCTAATCCGGGCTCTACATACTTAATTTCATATTTCTAGGTTCAATATTATAGAAAATTCATAAAGTACCAAAAAGTCCAAAGACCAAAGTTTATAAACAAGAAATCACAATACAAAAAAATTTACCGTTTGATACTGTGTTTTGTTTTTGTTTGTTTATTGTTTTGTATAAGCATGCACGAAAAATTTAAATTTTTCATGAAATTTTCAGAGGTGGTCTCGGATTTTTACTCATATCTTCGATATTTATGGACCGATTGGGCTGATTTTAAATAGCGTTCTATTTTCGATAGAATTATTGAAAATTCGGATCTCGCAGATATCTGGGGTCTTCTGAAAACTGTTTTCAATATACACACAGACAGACGGACATGGCTAAATCGACTCCGCTATCTATAAGGATCCAGAATATATATACTTTATAAGGTCGGAAAATAATATTATAGAAATAACAAACGGAATGACAAACTTATATATACCATTCTCACGAAGGGTATAAAAATGCTTACACTAACTTAAATTAATGGGAACGGATAGACAACCTTTTATTCCCATAAAAATGCACGCATAAGCGGAGTTTTTATATTACTACACACTTGCCCAAAAGAATTGCTTAGTTGCAATTTATATTGAGCGCGTGCACAAGTGGGGTTAATGCCTTTAGTCATACCAAATGTGTAGTGTGTTAACTCCCTCCTCCTTAAAAATCAGCGTCCCGCTGATCAATTGACAACCGGTTTCAAGTTATCTGTAGTATTCAGCACTGGCATGGTAATACGACCGAATATTTTCTTCCAGATTTTCTTGTGTATTGTAACAATGGTGATAATTCAGGTTATCACCATTGTTACAATACACAAGAAAATTGCAGCATTCGACCCAAGAGAGAGATTCACATGACGCGCTAGAGTTCGAATATGTTCAATATTCCTTTCATGGAGTTTATGCAAAAGATTAGTGTGCGTGCTTCTTCGTACACATTCGATAGTAGTGGATGAAGCCCCTGTAAGCTCGTGATTCTTTCATTTGTAAAATTTCTCTCACTGACTACAATTGTTTCGATAAAAATTCGTATAAGATATGTCCCATTAATGCTCACAGTATTTTGTTTAGAAGAAACGTTTCCTCTGAAATTACTGACGTATATATCCCCTATAAGTTTTATTATAGTTTTCTCATTTGAACGGAATGTACAATTTGCGTTGGTTCCCCTTAAAATTCTCGATAAGCAGTCCTCATCTTGTAGCTTTTCTAGTTGTTCCAATGAACAAATTGTGACGTTGTTAAGTGATGAACAGTGATCCTTAATGCCATAAATTTTCTCGTGATTTAAGAGAACCGTGTTAAATTTTAAATCAAGGTGGCGATTTACGGATATGGCCGCTCTAAGAAGAATTTTATTGTATCTACTAAAATCAACCTTTGGTATTGATATTACGTATAATAATGACGTTCCGTTCGTCATATTATACGTACGTCGGCTTTCCATATTCTATTGCTTCGATCTCGTTATTGTATGGAAGCGATTCGACCTTAGAAACAATCTGATGAATTTCTTCCATATTCAACAAATTTGTATTCACAATGCCTCCTTTTGCAAGTTGGCAAGCCCGTACAATTTCCGCAATATCCTCCTTGATTGCTATTATTTGGTTAAATGCTTCACGGATGATATCGTCCGATTCCGACGCTACCACTTTATTGTGGTATCGGTCGATAAGGACGTTCGTTTTCCGTACTAGCTCATCAGTTGTACTAAATAAATCCTTATTTTCAACGTACTGCTGCTCATTGTTTTCAATTAATTTCTGCTGGCTGTCCAAAATCGTATTCCAATCGGTTGCGTCAGGGTTTCCATCTATCCATTTTCATGCAGAGCCAACCCAATCTATGGATCTCTTATGTCTTGTGATTCCTTTCATTGTTGTTATTCGGTCGCATGCCTTTTTGAGTTGATTTTCGAACATCTCCGTGGCCTTCGCATCTTTTGCAGTTGCAGTAAATACATCTGCAGTTGTTGGAAGCATCTCCTCAAATTTGTCCAGATGTATCACATGTACGATGTTTAGATATCCGTTTATAAGCCATCCTTCTCCGTCCTTGATTGTTACAAGCGGTGACCGGTACTCGAATACGTGAAAACTTCCAACATTTGTTGAAAGTAAAAAAATACTTAAAAATTCAAAATGTTAAATATATGTTAGTGCTTATAACTTGGGTGCTATGCGTAGAATTGGGCTAGTTTAATAGTGTTTATATCAAATAAAATATATACTAAAGGTAAAAATTAAATATAATTTGATATACAGATTATACGGAAAACTTGATAAGATTAGTTGGTTATTAATCAGTGTTCTCTTGATTTTAGTAAAATGATTTAATACAATTGTAAAATTTCAATTTCTTAAATATTAAATTATTAAAAATATTTTTATTTTGTTTAATAATAGCTTTTAAATTTCCAATAAAATAATTTTTTTATATAAAAATTTTTCCTCTTTTTTATAGATTACAAATGGGGATTTCTATATATATCCTAATCCAGTTTTGGATCTGGTTACATTCATGATTAGTATGTTATGATTACTGGGGTAAATGCAAGGGTACACTCTTTTACATTTTAACATTTTTAATTTGAGCTTTGTGGTATTTTCTCCCAGTTGTAGTTCGGATAGTTACTCTATTGTTGGTGGATACCTTGTTATGTTTGTATAGAGGTTTGTGTTTTGGTTTAATGTGTCTATCTTTAATTAAAACATCCTGATTTTCACTAAATTCGGGTGGATCCGATCTATTTCTATTCAGACGATCGTTCACCGTATTCTGATTATACTTGATAAGGCCGCGAATATCCTCATTGACTTGGTCGCGAAAATTTGTTAACTGTTGATAATTAAACCGTTGATACCTATTGAAAAAATATCTGACGGTTTTCTCTTAATAACCGAGTGTATCGTATTGTTATAACGATCCACAGCAAGATTAATCAATTCTTTGGGACTAAGATTCCCTACATCTCTAGCCAAACACCTGTATATTTCAATAAGAGTCGAGTGAAATCTTTCCACTTGCCCGTTTACCTCACTTCTTTGTACAGGTGTAAAATATATTTCTATATTAAGAGATCGTATAAAATTAAGAATAAGTGGACTCAAGAATCCTCTTTCGTTATCCGAAACGATCATGCGAGGTGCTGTGAAGTAATGCAAAACTTTTGAAAGTTTGTTTCTCAAATGGATAGCAGATCGGTTTTTAATGTGGAAAAGTTTAGCAAATTTAGAAAATTTGTCAATGCAACTGATGAATTTAAGACCCTGAATTTCGAAAATGTCAATATGTAAAATTTCACATGGATAAGTTGCAACAGGAGTTGGTTGAAATTTAGGTTTACTTGGGTGTCTGTCATATTTGTTCAACTTACAAACGTCACAGTTTTTTGCGTATTGTTTGACAAGACTTCCCATGCGGGGGAAATAAAATTTCTCTAAGATCTGTTGCCCATTTTCCCTTGGGTTTCGGTGAGCTCGCCTATGCTCATTCTCAATTATGCTACAGATCCTCTCGGGATTACTTATATCCTCAACTAATCGTTGAGTAATTCTTATTTTATACGAAACGAAGTGAGCCAAATAGACCTCATTCAATAGTGGAATAAAACATTCCGGTATCTTAATACCATTAATGCAGGTTGGCTTTAAATACCTTTTAAGTATTTCCGAAAGTGTTTCAGAAGTCACTTGCTCCATGGTAGCATGATATCTATTGAAACCTGGATGTGGCTGTATGTTGCTATGTAATTCCTTTCCTTGTCTGACTATTATCTGATTTCTAAAGACGTTTAGAGGAGCCTCAACATGGGGAATAAGATCGCTGCTATCTTGATCGGCACTGTGCATTGTAGCGTCAGATCGAAATGTTTCCTCCTCTAAGCCTTCGTCAGCTGTCACTGTCCCAGATCCAATTTCTGAAGCTGTAAATGTACCTGAACCTGCTTCTGAAGCCGTTAGAGTACCTTCTTCACTAAACGCATCGATTTGATTTAAAACCGAAGATCTGGAAAGTGCATCCGCCACTACATTCGACTTACCAGGTTTATATACAAATTCATAATTATACTCTTCAATCCTGGCTTCCATCTTTTCAGTTTGGCGTTATGGTTTTGGTTCCCAAGCGTAGGTTAACGGTTGATGATCGGTAAAAATTTTAATTTTTTTCGCACCGTACAGATAATATCGCAAGCTATCCAGAGCCCAGACTATGGCTAGCATCTCCTTTTCATTAGTAGCATAGTTTTCTTCCGTTTTACTCAGAGAACGAGAGATATGTGCTATTGGTCTATCTATATTCGAATGATCTTGAGATAATACTGCTCCGATTGCTTAATTTGAAGCATCAGTAGTCAGTATAAAAGGCTGATCAAAGTCAGGGAAGGCTAAAACTTCAGATGACATTAATAAAGTTTTTAAATCAATAAAAGCTTTTAATGCCTCTTCCGTGAGAGTAATGGGAACCTTTCTGGACATATTCGCATTAATTTGTGCGTTCTCCCCTCTTGTAAGATTTGTCAATGGCTTAGTAACCTTCGCGTAATCCCTCACATACCAAGAAAACTTTTCAAGTCCTTAAGTGTTGCAGGAGGTGTTAATGGCTTCCACCTTATTTAGGTCTGCTCGTATCCCATCTCCGGAGACTATATATCCCAGGAATGACACTTCCGTTTTAAGGAACTGGGTTTTTTTTAGATTAACCCTAAGGTTTGAAGCTAATAATTTCCCAAATATAATTTCTAAGTTTTTCAAGTGATCTTCGAAATCTTGTCCAAAAACAATAATGTCATCGATGTAAACGTAACAAATTTTACCGATATATTCTTTGAGGATATCGTCAATCATCCTTTGGAAGATAGACGGAGCATTCTTTAGGCTGAATGGCATTCAGTGTGGAAAAAGCAGTCTTTGGGATATCAGAATCTTTCATTGGGATTTGATGGAATCCAGACGTTAAATCAAGATTAGAGAAATATTTCGCTTTGCCCAAGCTGGCCAATGTAGAGTTATGTCTGGGATGGGATATGTATCAGATATTGTGACGGCATTTAACCTTTTAAAATCGATCACCATTCGATATTGTTTCTCCCCGTTTGGCTTAGGTTTCTTGGGCACCACCCAAATAGACGAATTATATGGGCTTTTTGAGGGCCTAATAATATCTTGCTCTAGGAGTTCAGAAACTTTTTCTTCCACAACAGACCGTAAGTTCGCTGGATATGGACAACTTTTGGTATATATAGGTTCATTAGTAGAAGTCTTGATCTCGGCTCTGACAGTGGTCAAAGCCATTTCACCAGCCTCAAGAGGGCCAAACAATGAAGCAAATTTCTCCAGGAGACCAAGTTTATGTTTAACCTCTTTGGGCATTCTCTGCGTTATACTATTAACTTCTTGTGAAAATTTCTCCATGAGTGGAATAACCATACCAGATTTAATGGTCAGTATATTGTTCTTCCTATCTATAATAGCTTCCATTTCCTTAAGAGTGTCGTCTCCTATAATTCCATCGAAAGATTTTAATCTAGGCAACACGTAAAAGGTTACGACCGTATCTATTCCAGAGGACTCAAAAAATTTACCATTGACTTTATGACTTATAATTATGTCTCCTGTTCTTACAGGGAAAGGTTTAGGGAGCGGTGTAGCGCTACTACAATAAAATTTTTGTTAGCCCTTGTATCAACTAAAAACTTTAATAACGCCCATTGGAATTGTACTCTATATATGGTACGCTTGAAGGGAGGCCTCTGACATAAAAGAAAGAAGAAGAAGGATTGAAGAAGGACTTGTTCTATTCTCGAGACTTTTTATTCTAGCTTCCATGGCGCTAATCTGATTAATGGTAGCGTTCAAAGCTCCAGTCATTTCCATTATATTTTTCTTTAATTCCTCCATTTTCAAATCTAGCCGAAAACAACCTCAACAAATAATTCACAAATTTCACAATTCTTTTTTACAATAGTAATTATTTCTTTTGCCCGGCAAAAGAATGGGAGTTACGCAATATTTATAAAAATAAAAACAAAATTAAATCCTTGCACTTACCCTTTTGATCCAATTCTAGGCTGTTAATGTAAAGTTAGTAAATTATTTTGTCGTACGTTGTGATGGTCGCGATCATGTACATGTGATTTTTCTTTTTCTAAAATGATAAGATTATTAAATCATTAAATTATTATCTTTTTTATTCAACTATTTTTATATCTTGGCTCGCGTCTAAAAATTTTTAAAATTATATCACTTTTTCTATATACTTAAATTCACTCTTTTCATTTTATTTTATTATATTTTATTTCATTTAATTTTATTCTATTTTATTTAATTTTATCTTATATTATTTTATTTTCATTTTCCATTTATTCATCTATCTGATATGGTGTAATTCACCCTTTTCAATGTTCATTAATTTCCATGTTATTTTGTGGAATACATTTGAAGCCATCATGCTCATAATTTATTGTGTGATTTAGTTTTTTAAGTTATTGTCCTTAGAGATGGAGGATCGTTTTGTCCGGTTTCGAGCAGTAAACACTGACGTACTAGGGAACGATTTGTCTCACCTCGCGAATTTCTCGACTTTTAGCTTTCTTTCTTTATCGAAAGAGAAGTGCTCCTTCCATACTAAGTAGTGTAGGTTCTTAAGTTTACTTCAACTTGTAATGGTATTTGGGCCTGCCTTCGCAATATCACCAACTAAGGTTAAGCATTTTGAGGGAAAATTGCGCGTTTTTCAAAAAGGACTAAAATTATTAATTTATTATAGTGACATTACAAAATTTTTTACGTACTGGAGGGCCTGGAGTTCAGGATCGCAGTACGCTGGGATTGGAATCCCATATTTTTCACATTTCTTATTTTATAGGAGGTCTTCAACCATTTCACTTCATGAAATTTCTTTCATTCCTGGAATTAAATTTTCCTTTTTTCACAAAAATTTTTATTTTTCCATTATTATTTTCCATTTGTTTTATTTATTTTCATATGGAATTTCAAAATCATTTCATTTATTAAAAATTATTTACGAGGAATGACATTTTAATCAGCCTTATATTTCACATAAAAAAAATATATTTAATTTTATTATCTCACTTCGCGAGCCAAGATTTTTTTAGGACCCGGCACGTCCTTTTTTCCGACTGCTCGGGCGCCAGCTAAGCACGACGATATTCGTGCTTTAGAAAAAAATAAGGGTTGGGCCACCCATGGGGACCAACTCACCTTATAAAATAATACACAATTAAAATTTTATAATTATTAATTTATTTCCGTTTGACTATCCCGATGTCAGCCTAGAATTGAACTGATTTTAATTGTCAGTTCTATTAAAAATTAAACTTAATTCTAGTTTACAAAAGTGCTAAATATAACTAATAAAAATGCTTACACTAACTTAAATTAATGGGAACGAATGGACAACCTTTTATTCCCATAAAAATGCACGCATAAGCATAAGTTTCAAATTACTACACACTTGCCCAAAAGAATTGTTTAGTTGCAATTTAAATTAAACAAACAACAGATTCAAAACAACAACAAACGAGAGATCTCCTCTCTCAAGTGCTCCAAAACAAGAAAATTGTATGGAAGACAACGCAAAAGAAAAAATAGATAAACAAACAACTGATTCAATTGTTGATGAAAATAGTAATGCTAATGTCAACAATATCATAAATAGTACCAATAAAAATATTAACACTATAAAAACCATTAATGATAAGGAAGGTCACTCAAGCCCAAAGTCAAAGAATACTGGTGCAATACCAAAAAAACAATCCAAATACATTGAGCTCGCATAAAACGGAAAAGATCCAAACGGGAATGTACCACTATGTCACTTATACAAAAAGTAAGTCCAGCCCTAGGACTTCAAAATTGGAACCAAATCCAAAACAGGCGAAAACAAATTCGGTAAGTCAAAATCGTTTTGCACTTGACAACCAAGAAAGTGATAAAGTACCATCCATGCCTTTACCGAACCTACCACAAATCTATTGGTTAATAAGTTGTCCCAACTTGTAGGCAAAGGAAACATTCAGGAAACAAAAATACGGACTTACTCAGAAAAGTCTTTTAGAACAATAGTTGATAGTTTTGATTCTGAGAAAATAAATTATTACACATATCAACTAAAAAGTGCAAAGGTTTGGCAGTAGTTATCAAAGCTGTAGACAGCTCTGTACCAACTGATGACATTAAAAACCCAGCAAAAAATACTGCTTGCCTGGAAGCAATTTTGTAAGGTAGACTAAATCCGAAATCACTTACTGGTGCGCATTAAAAGAACATGATTTTTGTTTGATATGAGCCACTTAGAAGCAGTAGGTTTTGAATCCAAAAAGCAACTGGTTACACTTAGAAACAGAAGAACGATACCAAAAATACATCTTGGAACTTTTAAGTACAGATCCTTATAACAAAAATTATTATTTTTAGATACCTCAAGGGATATATTAAATCCCAATATTAAAGTTTGATTTTATTTCTGAAAAAAAGGAAAAAATTGCAAATATGGTCAAAAATCGGAATTTTAATGATATTACATGAAAAGATGGTACAAATACTAAAAAATTGCACAAACTATTTGTCTTAAATATGCATCTATTTTATCAATTATAGGGAATTTTTTACTAATCAATTGAAAGTACAAACATCCCACAATTGTAAATAAAATTATTAAAACTCGATTTTATCATTGATATCTTAATTTTTGACAACTTTCCATGGTAGTGGTTTGGTCACATTTCTACAAAGATCATTATATATTTCTTATACGACAATAGTAGAGACCTACACGGTATTATAAGTTCCCAATATTGACTGATAAAAAATAATAAGTATATAATTTGTATTTTTGCTACTTCTTACGATTTTGTAATCTAATACTAATTTTTTGTTATTTTAATTGATAATTTATTTACTTTTTTAATAAGTAAATAATAATAAATAATATTCTAACCCCCTTATTCACAAACAACATTTTTATTTTATAAAAGGTTTATAAAACAAAATTTCCATACAAAATACCGTTTATAAAATAAAAATTTTGTTTGTGAATAATTTTTCAATTCATGTACAATTTTTAATAAATTTTATCTTATAATACATATTTACTTTTCGTGAAGAGATTTTTGGGCATGTGGGATTGTCTTTTTGCAAGGTAAATTAAAAAAAAACACGGTGGCAACATGTAAATTTTTTGACAGAAGTATCTACTTTTTTTGTTTTTGTAGAATTGACTTCACCTTATAAGTGCACCCTGATATTATACCTTAGGACTCTCTAGACAATATAACAAATTTAATTATTCATTTCACACATAAAAAATATTATTAAATTATGTTTCTTTTCAAAGTGCAACCAAATTCGAAATTTATGTGAGACACTGTACATTGTGCTGATTTATGTTTAAGTTGGCAGCACTGTACAATATGGCTGTCATTTTATGTGTTAGTGTTGCGTACAATTAGGATAAAATATTCGTTGATTCGGTTTTCTTAATTTCATATTTTTGTTTATAATAGATTTTTGACAATAAAAACAAACTTTTAAGAAAAATAAATATATATATGGCTTTAATAAATGTCTATTTAGTTCAGATGTATAAATATAACATATAATTTCCAATTATTATTAAAAGTATCCGAATAACGGATATTTTGCGACAAAATATACATCACTATGACACATTTTCTTATTTTTACTTATTTTCCTTGTAATTTTTGATAAATTTTTGCAAATATTGATAAATTTCTTTGATATTTGACTAATTTTAATGCCGGCGAATATATTTTGCATTAGTATAACACTAATCAATATAATTTACATGGTTAATTACTTTATGGCATTATATTTAACCAACAAACTTTGAAAAAGCCAAATCAAATGATTTTGTCCATCATTTGGTTGACAGACGGGCACTTCCAAATTGCCTAAAAATAGTGCTGGACAATTGGAATATTGTCAAATATTCATGCATTAATCCAATAATGCCTAGATTTGAGTTTTTTCCTCAAAATATAATCGTTTAAAAATTTTCTGGGATCTTATTTACAAATTTGTAAACGTTAAAATTAGAATTTTTAGATTTTATTTTAAAAGAAACCATAATTAGTTTTCGCAATCAACCTAAAATTACCGGAAAAATCTTTATCTGAGAAAAAAATTGTTAAAAATCAACTTATTGTTGGCTTAAAGAAGGGTCGAGCCTACAATAAAATTCTTCTAATTGTCAATGGTTTATTGAAGGTGTTTAAAACACGCTATTTCACGTTTATAAATACGATTTTCCTGAATTTTGCCTAAAATTGTTTAATAAACCTAAAATAAGTTTTTATCAGAGACAGTAACTGTTATAAGTTTTATTATAAAACTTAAAATTTAATAATTATTTTTCAAGCTAAATTTTTTTTCCTCAAAAATAAAACTCAATGTTAAGTTTTATTTTTTTGTTCAAAAATAAAACTTATTTCTTGATTTTTATTTTATGTTCAAAAAATAATTATTATTTTTGAGTTTTATTTTTTTCATTGAAAAATAAAAATCATTTTTAAGTTTTATATTTTTGCTTGAAAAATAAAAATTATTCTTGAGTTTTATATTATTTTCTTCAAAAATAAAACTTAATATGAATATAATATTTGTACAAGTACATGTGTTTTATTATATATTTTATTTAAACTTTAAATTTTAAAGTGATAATGCAATCCGAAAGGTATTTTTCGATCAATATAGGAATAAATGCCAACGAATCCGAATAAAATTCTAGGAAATTTAAATATGTTTTACTATTAATAGCATACTAACCCTTCTAGAGCGAAAAGCTAAAATTCGTCTTAAATATGTTTTATAACATAAATCAATACATAAATTTATTTAAAGAACACAACAAAAAGTAATAACAAAAAATAATAACCAAAAATAATAACAAAAACATATATAAAGTAATTATTTATTTAATTTAACAAATAGTAGTTTTTTCAGGGATTCTGCAGACAAATTGCACCTTAAATCGGTTAAGACCAATTTTAATGCCGAAAACGAGCGCTCTACGCTAACCTGAGTTGCAGGCACACTATGTACTATTCTTGCCAACTCGTACAAATGTGGGTAAACGAATTTCTTCTCCTCCCAATACATCATTACATCCTTATCTAAACTTATAGGCTTTGGATTATAATGATCTATTTCTGAAATAGCCTTGTTAATATCATCATTTAGGTCGTCTTCTTCGTCGCTTGAATTTACTTCAATAGAGTTAAGGAATTCATTAAGGAGCGAATTTTTTTTGTGCCATCATACTCTGAAAATACTTCCAAATTATTTTGCCGAGTTGGGGATGGACTCTTATTCTTAAAGAAAAATGTAGTAAATATATAAAATTCCAATCTACTATAATATATAAATTTATTATATAATAAAAATACTTACATTATCATTGTGCCGAACATTGTATATCTGTATTATTAGTTTTTTTAAATGATTCCTGGCAATTATGAGATATGTCGGTTTCTGTAGCAATACACGTCTAATTCTTGGGTCCAAATAAACAGCAGCAATTACAATTTTATTTTCCATTAACATCTCTTCTCTTTTTTCGAGACAATTTTCTAAAATTGAGCTGTATTCATTTTTCCCTTTTACTGAAAGAATCAGTTCCAGCCATAATTTGTAAAAATCTCCAAGGTAGAGCTGCTCGCTTTGTAGTTTCAGTGTCGCTTTATAAATTGGTTCCAAAATATTAACCAGACTTTTTATGGTATTCCAATCAGAAATATTTAGTTTTGCCACCAAATCTTCACGCTCCTCACAAAAGCCTTCAAATTGTAATAGTTTTTTCATCATACAGTATGTGGAGTTCCACCGAGTTGGCACGTCGATTTCTGGCTGGTTTAAACCTTGTGCAATTATTATGTATCTGCATATGTACAAATTTATGTATATATTAGGAATAATTACAGTAAGAGATCTACGTACCTGTAAGAAGGAGTTCTCAACATTTTTGCTAGTTTTCGAGCCTTGTTAATAGTTTCATTTGATTCATTTATCTTTTGTAAAAAATCTTTAACAGCGAGCTGCAATGTGTGAGCGGCACATTTAATTGAGGTAATGGAATTGACACAAAGCCCATTTAACATCTGCTCATCATCGAGATCTGCCTCACTTCCATTTAAGTTATCGTCGTTTTTATTCAATATCTCTATAGTCTTTACCATGTTTCGTCCATTATCAGTAGTAACACAATAAATTTGGTTTTTTTCTACGCCAAATTCTTTTAAAATATCTTCTATTTCCATACATAGGTTCTCTGCAGTGTGTCTTTTATTGAGTTCAATTAACCCAAGGGTTTTAACTAAGATTTTATTTTCATTATATAATTGTACATTTACACCTAAAACTCCACGATTATGTCTGGTTGCGGTATCCATTTTCAGACATAATAACTTGTCTTTTAACAACAATTTTATTTCACTCTTAATTTCATTATATTTTTCCGATATTAATGCCATTATATTTTTAGATGAAATAGGATTCATCTCAAGTCCGTCAAAAATTTGGCCAGTTAAGGTCTTAAAGGCTTTCGAATCCAAGACGGAAAATGGCATTTTTTCAGTTGTAATTAGGTCAATACAGGCATCTTTAACGTCGTTTTTGGAAAAATTTACATAAAACTTACTTTTTTTATCTACAACAGCTCCTTCATCTGTTTTGGAAAGTTCTTTTTCATATGTATCCTTGTGCTTTTCTTGCAAATGTCTTTTAATATTAGAAATATAAATTCCACTAAATTTTTTCTTGCAAATTCTACATTCGGACATATTTTGATCTTCATATATTGTAAAAAAATGTCGGGATATAATATCGCGTTTTCGACCCATATTTTAATATTTTTGCTTTTTTTATTATTTATGGTATGGAAAAATTAATTCTATAATTTCGAATTAAAATTTGAATATGAACGTTGTATATGACATAACTAGGGTTGTCTTCAGTCAATAAAAACTTACAAATCCATATTATAACATCGTGCAACAGTAATTTTCACACATGAAAAAATCTATGTGTACAGGAAACTCTGGACCATTAGTATTAACTCTGTGTACTTAGTTTTTAATAATCATAAAGGACATACGATTTCAAAAGATGGAATTCCAAATTTATATAAAAAATTTGGTATTAATATTAATATCAAATGAAGCTGGGAACCTCTGCTTTAAAATAATATTATTTATTTATTTCAATTCATCAGGATTAAAATAGAAATAGAAGCTTAATAAAAATTTGTCACAAAAATGTAGTTAAAAATTTTTGTTTCGAAAATGAGACCTTTTTTAAATTTAATTTCATTTTTGATTTTTTGTCTAAGTGAGTCAAATAAATAATATTTATAGATCTACAGACTCCCAGCTTTCATTTGATACCAATATTAGCATCATACAACACATATAAATATATAAATTATTCGTTTGAAATTGTAAGTTCTTTAAACTTTGAAGTCCTTTTATAAGGACATAAGAGCTGATTATAAATATCGGAGAATGCATAATTGTATCAACTTTTCTATGTGTGAAAGCTTTTTTCAAAATTGTTACAGGGTGTAATATTATAATATACATATTTATAAATGATGTTGCCCAATACAATACTTCGTAGCACACCCTGTATGAAAATAGGATATCACAAATAGACAACATCTTTGTCTATAATATTGGCATACATCTCTAATGGATCAGATCACAACTAAAGAAGATATTATTTAAATTCCGCTAAATTTGTGGTTTCCCCCACTGTGTGTCGTTTAATTATAATCATGTTTAACATAACATTGCATTTAACTTAAAAATAAACATTTCTCAAAACATTTCATTCATATTTGTAAGAATACATTTTCATATTGAGTTTTATTTTTGAAAAATATAAAATAAAACTCAAGAATAATTTTTATTTTTCAAGCAAAAAAATAAAACTTAAAAATGATTTTTATTTTTCAATGAAAAAAATAAAAATCAGTAATAATCGTTATGATTTAAACAAAAAAATAAAACTTAAAATATAATTATTATTTCTTGAGTAATATATAAAACTCAAAGAATAATAATTAAAATTAAGTTTTTTAAATAAAACTAAAAAAATAAAAATCATTGTAATTATCGTTAGTCCATATTCTGAGAAAAAAATTGTTATATTCAATTAATTTTTCCTCCCAATAATTGTATTTGATTTTTTGGTTTTAAATTTTAAGAATAATCATTATTTTCTGTCCCTGGTTTTTATAAATACAGCCGGATATCTTTACCAAATTTTTTAAATTATTTGAAAGCCTTATATTTTTCATGTGACATAGAATTGAATTGAATCAAATAGGTTTATTATTTAGCTTGGGTTAAAATTTCGGCACATTGTTTTAAATATCAGTATCAAAATGGTTGCAAATAGTGGAATAAATAGTATTTGGATCATCGAAATTATACATTTAAGACCAATCTACATTCTTGAAAGGGTGTGAAGTTAAATTCGTCTGCCAAATACGTCCCACAATACATAATGTAAATACGTTCCACATACTGTAAAATTCGTTTTCAAATTATTTTTTAATAAAACAAAGACCAAATAAAAATCGGGGTACCGAAAGACTGGAAGTAGCCCAGGACTAGTTCTTTCCAAAACTATATAGCCTATATGCAATTCCAGCTCTAGATAATTTTGACGATTTTTTTGAAAAATCATAAAATTTTGCCGAAAATAGTGGAATTTTCAAGTGGATCCAACGGGCATTTCGAAAAGACATGAATCGGGGTACCGAAAAACTGGAAGTAGCCCAGGACTAGTTCTTTCCAAAACTATATAGCTTATATGCAATTCCAGCTCCGGATAATTTGGCCGATTTTTTGAAAAATCATCAAATTTTGCCAAAAATAGAGGAATTTTTAAGTGGATCAAAAGGGATTTTGGAGAAGACATGAATCGGGGTACCGAAAAACTGGAAGTAGCCCAGGACTAGTTCTTTCCAAAACTATATAGCTTATATGCAATTCCAGCTCTGGATAATTTTGAAGATTTTTTGAAAAATCATCAAATTTTGCCAAAAATAGAGGAATTTTCAAGTGGATCAAAAGGGCATTTGGAGAAGACATGAATCGGGTACCGAAAAACTGGAAGTAGCCCAGAACTAGTTCTTTCCAAAAATATATAGTTTATATGCAATTCCAGCTCTGGATAATTTCGACCATTTTTTGAAAAATCATAAAATTTTGTCAAAAATAGTGGAATTTTCAAGTGGATCCAACGGTCATTTGGAGAAGACATGAATCGGGGTACCGAAAAACTGAAAGTAGCCCAGGACTAGTTCTTTCCAAAACTATATAGCTTATATGCAATTCCAGCTCTGGATAATTTTGACGATTTTTTGAAAAATCATCAAATTTTGCCAAAAATAGAGGAATTTTCAAGTAGATCCAACGGGCATTTGGAGAAGACATAAATCGGGTACCGAAAAACTGGAAGTAGCCCAGGACCAGTTCTTTCCAAAAATATATAGATTATATGCAATTCCAGCTCTGGATAATTTTGACGATTTTTTGAAAAATCATCAAATTTTGCCAAAAATAGTGGAATTTTCAAGTGGATCCTACGGGCATTTGGAGAAGACATGAATCGGGGTACCGAAAAACTGGAAGTAGCCCAGGACCAGTTCTTTCCAGAAATATATAGTTTATATGCAATTCCAGCTCTGGATAATTTTGAAGATTTTTTGAAAAAACATAAAAACATGCATACGTACAAAAATTACCTTTCAATCCTCAACACTTGTGTTGTTATAAACGATCAATAAAAGAATCGATCCCTAAATAAGGTCAAAACTTCTGACACCATAGCAACTGTGTAGGGAATTTTGAGAATTTTCTCAACAAAGAGCTTAACTTTTTTCGACTTATTCTAGAGTTTTTGTGAAATCTTTAATTTTTTAAGACATTTCCCAATATTCGCAAAGAATTACAAAATATTTCTCCTTTACTAGTGTTTTTATGAAATCTTTTAAAATTTTTAATTCCTAGAAATTCATCTAAATTTAACTATTCATTTGACTTTCAAGATAAAGTCATTGAAAAAATTAGAAATATGTCCTAAAAATCAAAGATTTCACAAAAGGAAAGACAACTGGGTATGACATTTTGCGAATTTTCTCAAACAATTGCTTCATTTTTTGACTTATTGTAGAGTTTTTTAATTTTCACAACGAATACGAAAAATATTACCTGAGAATGGTTATCGTGGTCGTTCACTACGCGCGAACGGTCAAGTAGAGCCGAAGGGACTCTATTTTTACATTATTATTACCTGAGATTATAAAAACACAAGAAAAAAATTGTGCTGTCATAAATAAATTACAGAAATCATATATAAAAAACGGCGATCCCAACAACAAATTAACAGCGCCCAAAATAATCAAACCTACTGGCAGCGAAGCAATAAAATATGCATAATTTTCATGGAAAACTTACAACAATATTTTGCTACCTCCATCACTCTCATTATTTATTCACAAAATAAAATAATGAACTACCGTCAAGATAATTTTTTAAAAAGAGTTCATTGAGTGATATTTAATATTAACAAAAATAAAAAACAATATGAAAGAAATGTTTATGTTTTATTGAAAGTATTTTATTTACACGTAAAAACTGTTAACGAAAATTCAAATCAAATATCAAATATTGAACAACAGGAGTTCATTTTTGAAATCTTTTTCATAATAAGAATAATAGTATCGACCTGAAACTACCTACATTTTTGGCAAAATTTTATGCTTTTTCAAAAAATCGTCAAAATTATCCAGAGCTGAAATTGCATATAAACTATATATTTTTGGAAAGAACTAGCCCTGGGCTACTTCCAGTTTATCGGTACCCCGATTCATGTCTTCTCCAAGAGCCTGTTTTTTCCATTTGAAAATTCTATATTTTACCACCATATTTAACGAGTATACAATTATTTTAACTAAGTTTTATTTTATATATTTATTTTTTTAATATATTTTAATGTAATTTTACTTTTTTCTTAAAAAAACATTTTATTTGGTCTTTGTTTTATTAAAAAATAATTTTAAATAATTTGAAAACGAATTTTACAGTATGTGGAACGTATTTACATTATGTAGTGTTGGACGTATTTGGCAGACGAATTTAACTTCACACCCTTCATTCTTGAAATATTCAATTAACCCAAGAAAATTTGTCTTATTAAAATTCTGTTTTTGAAACGGACATAAGGATTCTTTATCATAAGTAAAAAACTCAAATAGCTGTTTCACATTGAAACATTTTTGAAGGGTGTGCACTAGGGTGGGTCGAAAAAAAAGAGTCAGTCACCCCCTACGATTAAAAATATGTTAATAACATTTCCAAAAATATAAAAAATATTTTTTTGCCACGCCTAGAAATGCCGCCCTTTTTGTTTTTTATATATAAGTCGCCATTTTAAGTCCGATCGTAACATGTAATATATCAATATTTATGGCTTGACTGTAGCTATATTTTACTCTTAGAAATTTTTTTAATTCGACGTCATATTCTATGCGCGACTTCTGATATCTCGGATCCTTCCACAAAATCGAAAATTGTGGCTATACTGGAATAAAGTACATTGAATTATATGAACTATTAGCTTTTAAAATGCTCACTTTTGTGCATAAACACCTATTTTACAGGTATTTAAAAATACCTGTATAGTTCTAACTACAAACAATTAATTTGCTAGGGATATGGTCGAAAACTATTTTTTCAAATTAATTTACAATTCACAAATTTCATTCTGCCCTTATCTTAACACAAGAAAGATAATTTTATTCGGCATTTAATTTTATTAATAAATAACAAAATCACGTAGGTACATAAAAACTAAACATTTTATTTTATAAAAATCTATGCAAAATTAAAGAGTTATGCTTTATAAAAATATTTCTTGTTTTTACCATACAATTCTTGCATGTTTCTTGGTTCTTTTTTAAACAATTTTCAAAAATGTTTATACTAATTTTTATAAAATGTAATAAATTTATTCAATGATAGATTAACTTTTCTTAAATAGTTATATATTTTTAAAGAAGTTCTTGAAATAAAAACGAATAAAAAAGTATTAGTCGGGAATGGCCGACCATATGATACCAGTTATGAGTATATCTAAAATATGATTTCCTTTTTAATAAAGCATTTATATTGAAATTTGTCCATTACTTTTTAAGCAATTTATTGATGAAAAACAAATTTTCTGAAAGAGCCTATATATGGGAGCTAGGATCAATTATAGACCGATCCTATCAAAATTTGGTGAAGGGATTTATGTTCATATAGGAATTAGATATGCAGAATTTCATCATAATGGAAGTGTTTAAGAGGGAAATAACGACAAGCCACAATTAAGAGCTCCGATTTAATCCATTTTCAAACAACAACAAATATTTGAGCCTATTTTCGTCAAATTATCTGGAAAATTGCGACTTGTAGTTTGATTACAAGGTTTAAATGGACGGACAGCCGGACGGACATAGCAAAACCACTATATTGCTGTATTGATATGTAGTACATACATAGTTAACTTTCTGCTATTTTGAAAGGAAGTAGGATCTGAAATGGTTTGTAACTGAAAAAATAAAATTTCGGTTATATATAGTTCATTAAAAAAAAAATTTCGACTGTTTTTCCTGGCAAATTAATTGTTTGTTATGAGAACGGTTGATAAATACTTGAACATTTTTAAATATCTATAAAATAGGTGTTTATGCATAAAAGTGAGCATTTTAAAAGCTAATAGTTCATATAATTCAATGTAATTTATTCCAGTATAGCCACAATTTTCGATTTTGGGGAAGGAGCCGAGATATCAGAAGTCGCGCATAGAATATGACGTCGAATTAAAAAATTTTCTAAGAGTGAAATATAGCTACAATCAAGCCATAAATATTGATATATGACATGTTACGATCGGACTTAAAATGGCGGCGTAATATATAAAAAACTAAAAGGGCGGTATTTCTAGGCGTGGCAAAAAAATATTTTTTATATTTTTGGAAATGTTATTAACATATCTTTAATCCTAGGGGGTGACTGACAAAACTTTGTTTTGTCCATAGAGACCGACCCACTCTAGGTGCACGCAAGCGTGACGAGTTTTAGTTTAGTTTTAGATTGAGACTTTTTGTATTTTGCTTATGTATACATAATTGCCTCTAACAAATTTTATGACGATTGGTCCATATTTGGCTCAAGCCCTAATAAAAAGTCTCTCTATCCTAAGTTAAGGCCTACTTTTGGGTCGCACATGCACAAAAATTATAAATTTTCCTTTTAATTGTTATTATGTAGTCTCCTTTAGTATTTCTTTGAAAATGATCAAAAATCCACTGGAAAACATTTTGATTATCTTCCAAAAAAAGTTTTGCAATTGACGCATTTTGGATTTTTTTTTTTTTTTTTGCAATCAAAAATCGTAAATTTTGCGGAAGGCTGCAGATATGAGCAGTTGAAATTATGAAAAGATTAAAGTAAATCTGTTTTAAAAAGGCAAAAGTACATAAGTTGTTTTTTTGTACTTTTGGGAGAACGTTTTAAAATCCAATACAAAACTATAGTAAAATACATTTAAAAATTTCGATATTTTTAAAAGTTCTGATCCGATATTTATGAAAAATTTACGCATTATAGAGGTGAGCACGGTGATTTGCATATCTTGAAATATGTTATTTTTCATTTTTGCCACAGAAATATCAATACCATTCTAAGCATATAAATAGTTTAGTGAATACGTCCCGATAAACAAAGTACTACACCATGGAACATTAAAACTATTACCAAAATAACATAAAAAAAGACGGCCCACTTTCAATTCAATATTTACATGCATTTTCAAATATTTTCATTTTACAAAAAATTAATAATCGGAATACTTTTTGTTTATCACACTTTTGTTTTTCTCAATAATTTAATCGTTAAATATATAAAAACAAACCAAACAAACAACATCCAACTTTGACAACTTGACGCTAAATACTATAATGGGCTGCCACTTGATTCTAATATTTTGCACTTGTCTATTCTAAAATATTAGCTACTAATTTCCATAATTTCTTTTGGAAAATTGTTCACTTAAAAATTGACATTTTGCCTTAAAAACTGGTCATTCCACCTATAGTGCATTGTAAGGTAATTCAATATTATATCACTTACGTTTTGATACAAAAATTAGTATTGATACGATTCACAGACATGCATTTTGGCTGAAAACCTGTCCAAAATTATTAGACGTGTTTTTTTAGTTAAAGGCAGGATTTTTTATAGAGTTACTGTTAATTGCGCTCAAGGTTGAACCCGAACGATTTTGGTTAAAATCGTCCGTTATTTCGCCCCCATACCAATTCCCCCCGAAATTGCTCTTATTTGCACAAAATTATGGTATTATGCAATAATCGTGATGAAATTTAGCAAGAATCAGAAATCATGGTGTAAAGTTTAGTGAAAATAGGATCACATTTGAAACTAGTCCCCGAATGAAGTCCATTTTAAAAATTCACTTCAATGCTCATAAATGGCTTAAAATCATTGATTTCTTGATAAAATTCGGCATGAACGTGTCTTATGTATATCTTAATCATATTGCCAAATTTTGTTATGACCGTCCATAATTGCCCCTAGGTCACAAATAATGCCCTTTAAGAAAATCAGTTTAAAAAATTATAATTGAATGCCGCGATGAAATTTGACATGAACGAGTTTTATATGAAAATTAATCATTTTACCAAATTTTATTATGATCGGTCCATAATTGCCCCTAGGTCTCGCATAAGATCCCTTATCAAAATCAATTTAACATTCATAATTGACTTAAAAATATTAGTACCGCAATCAATTTAAGTGAACGAGTTTTATATGAATTGTCCAATTCACAAGCCTCGTGTATCTACGTATCGGGTGTATTTTTGTATTAGTTTACACTTGTGTATAAATGCACGTATAACTTTACGTTTGTTTTTCATATGTTTATTTTAAAGTGTATTCAATTACAAGGCTATAATTTTGATGTGATTGTCAATTAATGAATAAAACGAAGAAGACAATTTGTATTTTTAATGTAAATAAAAATGGAAAATAATACAGACAAGCCAGTAAGATAATTAAAAATAAATATTTCACAAATGAAATAATTTTCATCTTTTATAGCCAAAACGCGCTCGACTTAATCCAACAAGGAAGTGGACCGTTCCGCAGGAGAAGGCTTTAATAGAGTTCTTAATGGAGAATCGCGGTTTGGAAGTAAGTTTTATGAAAAAGTTGAATTTATTAATTTTGCTAAACATTTTTTATAAATTCAGAAACCTTCAACGAATGTCTTGTACAAGCGTTTCTATGAGGAAAAGAAATTTTCAATGGATTGGACGTAGGTGCGCTCAAAAGTTAGAAACATGCGTGTTAACTACAAAAAAGCGAAGGCATGGGAGGGATACTGGGATACTGTTAAAGGTGAGCTGTTTTGTTTGTAAAAAATTGATTAAATATTTACACATTTCTTCATTATAGCCACTTCGATGAACTCGACGATTTATTTGGAAGCAGAATCATAAAATGTTCTATTATTGAAGACACCAAGGCGAATTCAGATAAGGTGGTGTTATTCAATCAGCTGATTATTTTTTCTTCACTTAACTGGTGGTGTTATTCAATCAGCTGATTATTTTTTCTTCACTTAACTGGTACGCACTGATGTCAGAGTTTGTTATTGTTTACATTTTTACATTTAAAAATTTCCGTTAAAACACAGAAAAACTTCGTTAGTATTTTGAATAATTTATGTAAAAAATTTGAAAATACCAAGCATTTTGTAAACGAATATAACAATAATATTTTTCTATTAAATTTTAATAAATTAAACAATATTGTTTTATATTTTATATTTACACTTTGTAGATAACGCAATTAACTAAAGAATTATGTTCCGGAACACTTTATGTAAAAAACCCACATGAGTTATTTACCCGACCGGCGGCAGCTGTCTTCTACATTATGGTCAAATTTTGAGATCTAAATGAAAAGTTAATAAATTGTTTTATATTTACACTGTGTATATAATGTGATTAACTAATAAAATTCTGTTACGGAACTCATTTTATAACAAACCCGATATGAGGTATTTATCCGACCGGCGGCAGCTGACTACAACGTTTAAATCTTAAAAATTACTCCGCCGGAGTAGAATTTTCCATTCACAACAAAGATTCTTTCATTCGGTTTTACATTCGTATGTTTATTTTTCACAAAAATATTAATTTTACATAATTTTGGGCAAAAACTTAAGTTTTGTAAAATTAATGTGGTGGTTTTAGATTGGCAGGATCAAGTGGGTTGGTTTTAGATTGGCAGGATCAAGTGAGTTGGTTTTAGATTGGCAGGATCAAGTGAGTTGGTTTGTCAAAATAACAAAAGTAAATTAATTAAAGAGTTTGTTTTGTAACCGGCAGTGTTTGCCGTTGGCTACGCTATTGCTTTTGCCGATCTTACCTTAATAAGGGCAAAAGGAGATTTTCTGAATAAAATTCAAGGCAATGTAGTTGCCGATTTGAGTCTTAGTCTTAATCTGTTTTATTTGTGGCCAAGGGGCTCTTTTTATATATAATTTACATATCTTCTTTACTATTCTAACTTATTCTAATTTACATTCTATCTTGCTTAATCCTATTCCATACATGCACTTATTCTAATTTCGACAGTTGCAACTTGAAGAGTTGACCAATCAGGTTGTCTTCAAATTGGGGAATTGAGTGACTTTAATAATGTCACTCAAACACCAATATGATCCCTTTAAGCATTCGTCACATTTCATTCAAGTGCAGCTTGATCGATTTTGTTTATGTTTGGAGTGTGCGGTGTATGTGTACGTGTGTGTGTTGATGTTTTTGTACAGTGGTGTGTAATGCAAGAGCACACTACACCCTCGCCCTTAAGAGAAAAATTAGGGGATTGATTTTTCTAAGTACATGCATGGTAACAATCAATTTTATAATATTTCTTATAAAAAAATAGTTTTACAATTACATATATTTCTTTTTATATATATAAATCTTAATATTAAAATTAGTTAGTAAAAATTTCTGATAAACTTATAAAATAGAATTAAATATGAAATAGTTTGGTTTTTCCATTATAGTCTATTGAAGTATTTACTCCATTTCTACTTATAATTCTATATGGACCCTTATACGGACTTTGGTTCTTCTTCCTATTTTCTACTTTTAATAATACTAAATCACCTACTTCTAAATTTAACTTATTTTCATATTTATTATTTAATGTTCTTTTTTCTTTGGTTTTGTTAATTATATTTTTGGCTTTATCTAATGCGAATTGTAATCTAACTCGTAGCTCTTGTACATAATCATCATAATTGTAAATTTTATTTTTGTTTATATTAAAAGTATCAGATGGCAAGCATGGCAATTTACCATATACTAATTCAAAAGGTGAATAACCTGTATCTATATGAGGAGCTGTATTATAAGCGAACGTAAAATATGGAATCCATTTGTCCCATTCATAATCATTTGCTGTTGTCAGCAAAAATTCATTAAGAACTCTATGGTTTCTTTCAACTGAACCTAACGTTTCATGGTGGTATGGTGTTGAAAATATTTGTTTAATTTGAAGTAATGAGCATACATTGCTCATTAACTCATTTACAAATTCTGTTCCTCTATCAGATTTAAGTACTTTAAACTGTCCATACTTTAGAATAAATTGTTCAACTAGTGTTTTTGCTGTAGTGAGTGCATCTTTAGTTGACATTGGGTGTGCAACAACAAATTTTGTTAATTCACATTGCATTGTAAGTATGTATCGGTACTCGTTTGAAATACGAAGAGGACCTACAGTGTCGATTGAAATCACTTCAAAACTATTGTTAGGTGTATTTGTTTGTACAAGTGGTTCTTTAATGTGTTTTGTTTGTTTGTTTTTACTACATTTGTCGCAATACGATACAAATTTCTTAACCATCCTACTCATATTTTTCCATATGTATCGTTGTTTTAGTTTTATAATTGTTTTTCTTATTCCCAAATGACCTGAATATGTCGTGTTGTGGAATTCGTCAATCAGTTTATATTTCAATACGTCGTCTGCAATTTTTATTGGAGGCTTAAATATCAATATTTTTAATTGAGGACTTTTATTATTAATTTTTATGTTCTCATAAATTTCCTTAAATTTTTCTTTTGTATACAAATCAAATATTTTATCTTCATTTGAAAGCGCTAATTCTTTTATATTTTCTCTATTCATTTTAGATATCAGTTTCCTCAGAATCGAATCTAGTTTCGCTGAGTTTTCGCTGAATCTTGTATGCATATAATTATTTTTGTTTTCAATATTTTGGGTTCGAGATTTCTTCATATTCGAAACGGGTTTCGTTGAATTATCATCACGACCTATGTGCACAATATTATTTTCTATATATATATTCAAATTCTCTACATTCTCAATATTATTAAATTGCAATTTGTTTATATTTTTGACGTCATTAATGGAGGTGCATTCCCATATGTGAAGTTGATCAGGCTTCTGAGATGTGCATTTCTCCAGTTTATTTTCACGTGTATTTTCTAATTCATTAACATCATTTCTCTTATCTAATTCTTTCTTTGCCTCATTTTCTTTATTCTTCATGCCTCTTGTTGTTACTAAAACTTTTTTTTTGTTTTTCGTCATATTCCTGTGGTATCATTTGTTTAAGTACATCTGAGTTAATTTCTATTCTGGAAAGTGCGTCTGCATTTGTATTCATTTTGCCCTTTTTATAGACAATTGAAAAATCATAGTCACACAGATCTAGTCTAATTCTAGTCATTTTTGATGAAGGATTCTTATGTGAAAATAGTGAAATTAATGGTCGGTGGTCCGTTACTACTATAAATTGTCTACCATATAAATAAGGTTTAAAGAAATTTATGCCCCAATGGATTGCTAAAAGTTCTTTTTCTATTATAGGTTTATTAATGTCGTGTTTTTGTAAAGATTTACTAGCGTATGAAATTGGTAGGTCTTGTCCAATGTCTCCTTGTGATAAAACTGCTCCTAGTGCGTAATTTGAAGCATCTGTGGTAAGTATGAAAGGTCTGTTAAAATCTGGGTATTGTAATATTGGTGGATTAGTTAATTTTTCTTTTAGTGTGTCAAAAGCACTTTGACATTCATTGGTCCATTCGAATTTAACTGATTTCTTTAATAAAGAATTTAATTGTTTTGCAATATCTGCAAAATTTGGTATGAATTTTCTATAATAGTTACAAAATGCAACAAATCTTCTAACTTCGTCTGTATTTTTGGGTATAGGGTAATTTTTGACTATTTCGTATTTAGATGGATCTGTTCTTACACCGTCTTTAGTAATAAGATGACCCAAATAAACTACTTCTGGTCTCAAAAAACAACATTTTTGTGGATTTAGTTTCAGATTATATCTATGAAGTCTATCAAGAACCTTGACAAGATTTTGGTTGTGATGATTTAAGCTGCAACCATATACTATTATATCGTCTACGTACAGAAAAGCTTCAGAATCCAATCCAGACAATGCTATTGTAAGCATTCTTTGAAAACTATTCGATGATACTTTCAAACCGAATGGGAGTCGTTTAAATTGAAAATGACCATGTGGAGTGGAAAATGCTGTAAGTGGTCTTGAATCCTTTTCAAGCTCAATTTGGTGAAATGAACTAGTCATATCGAGCGTCGAAAACCATTTTGCTCTTCCTAGTTTGTCCAAAACATCCTCTAATCTAGTTAGTGGAAATTTATCATTGACTATTTTGTCATTCAATTTTCTAAAGTCTACTACAAGTCTCCATTTCTTTTTATCCTCAGTATTCTTTTTCGGTACTAAAAGGAGTGGAGCATTATATGGACTAACTGATGGTTCTATTATATCCTCGTTAAGCATCTTCTGTACTTGTTCATTTATTATTTGTGTATGTGAATGTGGAAGTCTATAATTTTTTATATACACTGGTGTATTATCAGAAGTTGTGATATTCTGTTTATAAAAATTATTTACTGTTAAACTTTCATCATCTAAATGAAATACATTTTGATATTTTCTAAAAATTTCTATTAATTGTTTTTTTGCATGTTCGTCACTATTGTTTATGTTAAGTGTATTTAGTATTTTGTTAAAACGCTCGTCATTGTTTATGTTATTGTAATTTAATATGTCATAATTTTTAAGTGCGTCAGTCTGGAGTTGAATGCCTTTTAATGTTACAGTAGAGTTCGTTGTATTTAAAATTTTTATATGTGTCATTCCGTTTTTGGGTGCTATCGAATTACTTAAGAAAATTCCGTCTTCTAACTCATTATTAAATATGACACTATCCTCATTTATATTTAATTTTACTGGTTGTATAATTTCTGTTCTTGGTGGTATTGTTATTGTTAATTCACTATATGTTTTTGTTTGCATAGGCAAAATTATTGTTGTATTGTTTACAAATAAAGTTAATGTAAATGTTTCATAATCAATTTTACAAAAATATTTCTTTAAAAAGTCTCGACCAATAATACCATCAGTTTCAATTGGAAAATCTGTATCTACTAGTTGAAATGTATGTTTACATTCTATGTTTGTTAAATTTAGATTAAGGTCAATAGTTCCTATTGAATTTATTTCCTGATTTGTGATACCTGTTAGTTTACATCTTTCTTCTGGATAATATTCTTCATTTTCGAAATATTTGTTCATACGGCATAGTGATATGTCGGCACCTGTGTCGACAAGAAATGTTAATGTTTTATTTTTGTATGTGACAGTAATGAAATTTGTATTATTTTCAGTTAATTTAAAAATCCTTAATTTTGGCTTTCCGGAATATTCTCGTATTCCGAGCCTTCCATGTTTCCCGTGTCGTTTATTGCACGTATATATCTTCTGTCTCTGTTAGTGCTGTTATTATTATTATTCCTAGTTGTATTATTGTTATTTGTGTTGTTAAAATTGCTTTTCCTAATATTTGTGTTACTGTCATTATTTGACCTAAAACTGTTGTTATTGCTACTTGTCCTGATATTATTGTTTTGTCTGAAATTGTTGTTATTTGGTCTGTAATTGCTGTTATTCTGTCTATAATTGTTGTTAATTGGTCTATAACTATTATTATTATTATTATTAGACCTATAATTGTTATTATTAAAATTTTGTCTATTTGGTCTAAAGTTATTGGTTTGCCTATAACCTCTCTCAAAATGCATAATAGAGCTTGGGTTTGTTTTTTGCTCATTTTCTAATTCGAGAGCAAGTTCTGTTGCTTCTTGAAGATTTTTGGGACGTGCAGCAAAAATTGCTGTTTTTAAATTGTCATTTATGCCCCTTTTAAATGATTCAAGGGCTAGTTTATTATTCAGGGTAATTATTACATTTTTCTCCGGTTCTGTGGCATCATTTCCCAACTCATCATTTCCTAATTTATTAAGGTTATCTATTATATCAGTCAATCTGTCCCTGTAGTTATTTACCGTTAAATTTCTTTGGTACAAATTGTTTAACCTATCCTGTAGTTGTGGAATTGTTTTGTTATTTCTGTATCTTTGCTGTAAAGCACTCTTCAATGCGTCAAAAGTCTCAGGCACAGCAACAACACCAATAGCCGTTCTAACATTTGAAGTAAGTTTCGCATGGAAAACGTACTGAAGGAAATCTTTTTTAGCTACTTCTGATAATGTCTTATATATGAGATCACCTGTCACCATAAAACATTCTAGTTCGTTGAAATTTCCTGAGAATAATGGGAGAGTTTTGGAAGTTGTTTCCAAACTAAATGCCGCCATGATGAATTCCTTTTCTTCTTGCATTTGGGCCTTGTTTAAAAATTCTATTATTGTTTTACATAAATTATTAAATTCTATTTTCAGTGCAACTGTATTCTCAGTGTCACCTTCTATTTCTAATGCTGTCTGAAAACCTTCTTTAATATCTTCTACAATATCTAATTTTTCCTTTATGGTCTTTTTTGTATATTTTCTATTGGGACTTTTCTTTAGATTTGCCCAAATATCTTTTAATTTTTTCACAAATTCCTCCATAAATCATATTTTTATTACTACATACTACTACACATATATATATTTTCTATTTATTTTATTACAAAAATTTTTTTTTTTTTTTTTTTATATATATATATAATCTTTTATATATCTGTTATAGCATTGCTATTAACAGTAGCCATCTTTTTCTTGACATAATCTTTAAAATATTTATTTATTCTATATACTATGAATATAACAATTGCAATTACTATTAAAAAGAATTTTTTATCAATCTCCTCTTTATTTTCTGATTGATTATTATTATTGATTATATTCTCTTCCACTGTTACCTCTTTACTTTGAGGTCTTCCCATTTTTTTTTTTTTTATCTCTATCTTAATTTTATCTATCTCTGTCCAAATTTCTTGAGCTTTTTCCCATGCAATTGGGTTTTGCTCGTCTCTGACAATTCTAAGGTTTTCTGCTAATTTCTTTCTTAACCTGACCAGACGTCCACCTCTCTTTTTTTTTATTCTGGTGTCTATCTTTGGGATTGTTGTCAATTTGTCATCTTTTAACCTTTCCTGTCTTCTTCTGTATTCCTCCAAAGTTAGTTTTTGAGGTCCTAATCTGGCTGGGACGTATTTAGGAATGTCTTCTGTTATGCCCAAAGGTACATATTCTTCCATCTTAAGATCGAGATTGCATGATCAAGATTAAGTGGGCAGGATCGAGATTTGCAGGATCGCCATGTGGTGGTTTTAGATTGGCAGGATCAAGTGGGTTGGTTTTAGATTGGCAGGATCAAGTGAGTTGGTTTTAGATTGGCAGGATCAAGTGAGTTGGTTTGTCAAAATAACAAAAGTAAATTAATTAAAGAGTTTGTTTTGTAACCGGCAGTGTTTGCCGTTGGCTACGCTATTGCTTTTGCCGATCTTACCTTAATAAGGGCAAAAGGAGATTTTCTGAATAAAATTCAAGGCAATGTAGTTGCCGATTTGAGTCTTAGTCTTAATCTGTTTTATTTGTGGCCAAGGGGCTCTTTTTATATATAATTTACATATCTTCTTTACTATTCTAACTTATTCTAATTTACATTCTATCTTGCTTAATCCTATTCCATACATGCACTTATTCTAATTTCGACAGTTGCAACTTGAAGAGTTGACCAATCAGGTTGTCTTCAAATTGGGGAATTGAGTGACTTTAATAATGTCACTCAAACACCAATATGATCCCTTTAAGCATTCGTCACATTTCATTCAAGTGCAGCTTGATCGATTTTGTTTATGTTTGGAGTGTGCGGTGTATGTGTACGTGTGTGTGTTGATGTTTTTGTACAGTGGTGTGTAATGCAAGAGCACACTACATTAATCTGCCGGAGTAGAATTTTTCATTTGGAACAAACATTAATCCACTCAGGGTATATTACCTTCAAAAATTTAAGTATTTTTATGTGTATTTTCTATAAAATATAAAAATTTCACAAAATATTTTCGTTAAATGAATTCGCCGCAATTATTGTTTTTGACATCAGTGCGTACCAAATGAAAAAACAAATTACATGGAAAATTTTGCTGTTGCCGAATTGCCACCACCTTATCTGAATTCGCATTGGAAGACACCTTAGAACTAGATAATGAACATTTTTTAAACTCAACCGAGATCTTATATGATGATACAACAACTGCATCGGATTCATCGGTTACAGAAAGTGTTGCCTAAACAATTCGCAAGGGAATTTATTAGCGTATCGCGGTATCCCATATAATGCTGATGCCGACTGAAATGTTGGAAATAAAAAAAAAACAAAAACTAGACAATGGGAAGAATATAAAAGAAAGGGAAGTAAATATAATGGAAAGGACATTGCTCTTGATGGAAAAGGAATTGGAGTTAAAAGAAAAGGAAATTGAAAATCAGAAAGAAATAAAACTAATGGAGTTAAAAATGAAGGAACGTCTGGCAATGGAGGAGATTAAAATACAAATAAGTCTATACTCTAGTCTATGGACTAGACTACAAACTACTATAGACTAGACCATAGAAAAGACTACAGACTAGATTATAATCTATAGACAAGACTATAGACTATACTAGTACATAGTCTATTGTGTAGTCTATATTATAGTCTATTGTCTAGTCTAGACTATAGGCTAGTCTATAGTTTAGACCATAATGTAGTCTAGACCATAGTCTAATCTAGACTATAGTCTAGTCTAGTTTATAGTTTAGTTTGTAATCTAGTCTATAGACTAAACTGTAGTCTAGATCATAGACAGGACTATAGAAGAGGCTTTAAACTAAACTAGATAATAGACTATAGTCTAGTCTATTCTATAGTTTAGTCTACAGCCTATCCTATAGTCCTGTCTACTACAGTCTAGACTGTAGTCCTGTCCATAATCTAGTCTGTAGTCCTGTATATAGACTAGAGTACAAACTAAACTATACTTTAGACTGGACTACAGACTAGTCCAGACTACTGACTGGTCTAGACTATAGACAGGACTTTAGAATAGGCTATAGACTAAACCATACTATAGACAATAGTTTTCTCTATAGTCTAGTTTATAGTATATTCTATAGTTCAATTTTTAAAAACATTTTCTTCACTAAAAATTTGATTATGTATGAATGTGATTAATTGATTTTTTTATATATTTGGGTGGTTTTCTATAAAACGGACCAAATCGTTACGGTTATTTTTTGTTGGTAAAGTTTGTTGTAAAGTTACATCGGTACTTTGTATAGTTACATCTGTAGTTATTGTATTAGTATATTATGCAGAATACAGCAAACCATAATCCAATCATTGCAATGCTTTTTATTTTTTTCATTTAGCATTCTGAATTTCATTTCTTTCAAACTGCCAAACATTTCTTTTAGAAGACCAAAGCAATTTTTGATTCGAACTCGATATTTTCTCTTGCTTCTCTAGTATGAGCTGTACTATTTCGTTGAAACGAGGTAAGTAAATATTGCTTAACAGGATACGCGCTGTCTCTTGCCATTGGCCATCACATAAGTATCTTTCAGGATGTTTTGAAAATATTTTGGCGTCATGAATACTTCCAGGGTAACCAATAGTTACTTGTCTTATGCTCAATTTGTGATCGCAAACGGCTTGAATTTTTAGGCAATATTTGCGTTTACGAGAAAAATATAGCTCATGATTTCTTATAGGTGCTTCAGCCAATTGAATTTCACAGCCATCAATATAGCCAACACATCCTGGTAAGTCGGTTTTTGTTGCTAAAACCAGTTGAGACCTTTCTGATTCACATGGCCAATATAAAAATTGGGTTTTGAGATTTAAAATGGCTTTGAATATACGTCTTGTCACATTCTGAATTGTTCCACCATCACCAATTCCAAAAATAGAGGCTACCTTACGAATGGAAGCTCCATCGCCGGAGGAGCCTAGCCGATATAGTACTATTTTTAATTGCAACTCTATTGGAAGTTGAGATTTATGGCAAATGGTTTTAAAAACTTCATCATTTCTGAAAAGGTTAAGAAAGTGTGCAAATTCTTCTGGATTTAATCGTACCATCTGATTAAACCTATTGTCATCGAAATTATTTAAGACATTTTGTCCTAACCTAAGAACCTTATCCTCCTCTTCTTCGACACCTAGAAATTCTTTATTGTAAAACTATTGACTAAAAACTTAAACACAACTTACTTGACCATTCGCATTTGGAAATCATAATTTTTGCATATAGCTGAAATTAATTTATTTTTTTTACTCTTCGTTTTACTTAAAAATACTCAAAATATGTTTGTTGTTCATCTTTTTAATTTCTTGAAGTTTGATAATATGAAATACAATTGGCTGTTCACAAGGAAATATACGTATAGTATATTTTGTTAAACTAAACAGGTTGTGAATTGGACAAATGTGAATCATTTTACCAAGTTTTATTACAATCGGTCCATAATTTCCTCTAGATCCCACAAAAGGTTCCCTCATTTTTTTTTGCAAAAAGTGTATAAAAATACTTTTTAATTTGTGAATTAATTCTAGGTATGTAATATTTTTGTACATTTTTAATTAAAAAAGCAAAATTATAAAATAAAGGGAAATATAATTGCGCATATTTGCGCAAACTTTTTTCTTGTTCCAGAAAATATAGATTTCATATTTTCTTGCGGTATAGAATAATTTCGGATCACATGCTACTTTCAGTTGTAAATTTTTTTTTGTTTGTTTGGTAGTAAACTAGAAATTTTTTAATTTTTCAAAAAGCAACATTTTCCTAAATTGTCTGAAACAATTGTGCAAATTTGCGCAAACTTTTTTTATTGTTTAAGAAAATAGAGATTTCATATTTTACGCGGTATATAACAATTTGTGAATACTTGCTACTTTTCGTTGTAATTATCTTATTTCTTTTTTGGTAATAAAGGGGAAATTTTTTTAAATTAAAAAAAGCGAACTCTTAAAAAAATATCCAAAAATAATAATTGCACAAATTTGCGCAAACAAGAGAGTTTGATCTCCTCGCGTATTATGGAGACATTTAGATCCCTACGAATATTATGGAGACATTTAGATCCCTACGAATATTACTATTGTGGTATATGACAGTTATGAATATCTCTCAAAACCGGAAAAATTAACAATTGATACAAGTAGTATAGAAAAGTGAGCAAAAATTTAAAAAATGAAAATTTCAAAAAATCGCAAAAAAATGGCGAAAACTTTTCCTTTTGTTCCTGAATTTAGAAAGTTCATATTTTTCTGTTCATATTTTTCTGGTACATTAAACTACTAAAAACTACTTTCACCTTTAAAATCCTTATCTTTTTTGAAGTGGTTAAAAAATGTAAACCAAAATTAGCAGTTGGTCTCAACTTTCAAATAAAAAAAATCATACGGGTCTTCATTATATTTTTTTTCCTAAGTTTCATTTAAATCGGTTGGAAACAAAGTAATATTTCACTATGGTTTCAAGAGAACTTTCCAATATTGCATAGCTTAAGTTTGACCTTCACTGTTTATGGGTTATCATTATTCGATTTTACTTAAACTTCAGATGTATGTTTCCTATTATCTTGAATTATGCATTCTGAAAACGTTTTATATAAAATGCATAACAGTAAAAAATAACATGTTTTTCAAAAATTTAAACAAAAAATAGTTTTCTCTGAAATCCTCAAAATTCAAACCGCAGATACCGCTAATATGTGAGAGAAATCGACCTAATTTCTTTACTACTTTATTTAATTCTTTATTGTCCATAAGTCACATGGAGATTTTATTAAAATTTTAAAATTTGCTTAACAAAATTACTAAAAGTTTGAAACTGGATTTTTGAAACTGCCGTCTGAAGGGTTTCACATTTATGACTATACCCCAAATACGGTTTGCACAATCTAATGAGGATAAAAACTCACATTTAACTTAATATGAATATATTTAGCGGAATGATATGGTTTTATTACAATATTTCCCATTTATTTAAATGTATTGTGACACTAAATGATCGGAGGAATTTGTAATAACCAGGGCAAGCAAAAATATGCGATATCATATTTTTTTATGTACACGTGAATTAGCTATTTATCCATTTCAGACAATTTAATGAATTTTGGTATCGATAGATGTTAGAGCATATTTTTTGCATTTTTTGTTCTTAACAGCATATTTTTGCATATTTTACATTTATCATCATCATAATCGCATATATTTTTGCATATTTTATTTATTACATCAAATTTTTCCATATTTTTTATAATTTTGTTTTTAAATATAAATAGTTTAAAATTATTTTCGGGGAAATTAATAAATTAAAAATGTTTTAAAATTTTTTTATTCGATTTTTTTTAGAAATTTTATTTAAAAAAAGTTTAATTTAATTCAAGCAATCATAAATTCATAAACCCATTCCTAAAGAATTAATTCAAATTCGAAATGAAATAACTTCTTGTTTGATTGTTGTTGTTAATTCAATTAAAAAATTGTATTAACGTTGTCAAAATATTTTGAACCATTTACTTTGAAAAATATTGTATTATAGCATTATTTTATAATTAAATAACAATTTTATACCCTACGGTACACCAATCGACTCAGAATGACTTTCTGACCGTCCGTCTGTTTGTCTATGTAAATCTTGTGCGCATGCTACAATTTATAATATAATTTGATGAGATTTAGTAAAAGGATGAAGCCTGTTTAAATTGAATGAAAGCAGTCTATAATTTCACCAAGAAAATAAATAAATTTTAATGTAAAGGAAAAGCATTCAGCTTCTAAATCGTTTCCTTGAAAGCTACACAGGTCGAAAAATTTGAAAAAAATCGAAACCCGATAATCCGAATCCAATTTCACATCACATTAGGTTTTCGTGTCTTAGAAACTGAAAAACCCTATTTTTGACCATTTTTGAGACTTTCCAGTCTAATCTGTTGACTTTAAAATAAGGGTTTAACAAATTGAGACAAATAAGTTTGTCATAGAATAAAGGCAAAATAGTTTTTGTAATTTTATGGTTGTTCCAAGCTTTAGGTTAAGATATCTTGATAAAACATAAACGAATGTTAAACCTGAAACCGCTTTTATAAGGCCTAAAATATGGTAAAAACAAGCTTAGGTTAGATTACGTGGGTTGCTCGCTAGCAAGCGAGTTCACTCGCAGGCCTTGTGGCCCATTGTGATACCCTTAGAATTACCATTCCCTAGCATTGAGAAAATGGTTTCCCTCCCTAATTTCGACTACTTGGTCTCCGTGAAAACCAGCCGATATTTGGCTTCGCTTAAAGAACCAGTTCAGTTTTGGCCGGATTGACACCCAGACCATTTTCCTTGGCCCATGATAGTAGAACGCTGAGGGCTGACTCCATGAGTTCACTTATTGTGGGAAAAAATTTCCATTGAATAAGAAGCAGAACTTCGTCAGCATATGCGACTACTTTGAAGCCCATCCTACTGAGTCTGAAAAGGATTTTATTTACGACAAGATTCCACAGGAGTGGAGATGGAGATGACACCACCTTGTGGTGTGCCCATTTCCTCGTCTTGCCAATACCCATATTAGAGGTAATGGCCCTGCTCTTGAGCATGTTTTCTGTCCAATTTTTTATCCGCTGATCAACACCTACAGAAATTATCAGGAGAGATTATGTTGCTGACATGTATGTCGACCACTGTTTTCAATAAAAACGATGACAGACTGATCGGCCTATAGTCTTTGGCGGTACTATGGTTCATTTTTCCCGCTTTGGGGATAAATACCACTGTAACCTCTCTTCATACTTTAGGAATATATTATATTTCCAGGCTGTTCCTAAATATCATAATTAGCCATGGCATGATGGTGGTGATCGATTTTTGGAGTAGTGCTGGGAATATGCCATCTGGCCCTGGAGATTTATAGTGCTTGACAATGAAACTGACTTGTTCACTTATGTGGATTCGAGAAGCTGCGAAGTGCTCCAAAGTGCAGCCTTCATTTTTATCATCTCTGCAACCCGGAAAGTGTGTCTCCATAAGCTGTTCCAGAGTTTCGGTGCTACTTTCAGTAAAGTTACCATCCGGCTTCATCAGGAATCCAGACTACCGGGGTCTTTGGATAGCACCTTACGTAGACGTGACTCTCCAGCTCCTCACAGAAATGCTTCCAAGATTCCTTCTTGAAAGTATTGAAGCTTTGGCGATAATCGTCCAGCTTAACGGGTTTTTATCCCTCTTCGCTTTATTAAATAGTTTCCTACAGTCGTCCAAGTCTTGTGTACCATGTAGTTTATCCATTTCTGGAGGTGGTATGGTATCAATCAGATTACTGAATTTGACCCAGTCGGTTTTCCTAGGATTTCTATAGGGGTTTTCCCCAGCCAGCGTAAGCTGTATCGTAAAGATTATTCTGTGATGATCGTAGAATGAGCATTCGAGTGATACTTTCCAATCAAGAATTCTGACTGAGGCAGTGTTCCCTACCAAAGTAATATCAATGACCTGTTCCCTGATCCTATTGAAAAACGTTGGTTTATTACATCTAATGCCTACACTTAGGTTAGTAGTTAGAAGGTATTGAAGTAAACACTCAACCCTGTCATTAATATCCGAGCTCCCCAAAGAGTATGATGGGCATTAGCACCACATCCTATGACAAGATAATGGCCCCTTGTAGTACACCACTCTACTAGTGTAAATCACCAAAACTGTAATTAGATAGAAGGAAAACTTTAATGTCTTTCCTGACCAAAATACATTTCCTTATTTTACCCTCAGGGATTGGAGAAAGGAGCACATAGTTTCGTGAACGGAAGCCTCGAACTTCACTGACTGCAAGCCAAAATTTCTCACTAGGTGCCACTTGTAATTTATTAATTTTTAGTTTACCGGCCACTTTTTCGAGCCTTGGGAAAATTTTTCCTAAGTCAAATTTCCCATTGATGAACAATTCATTTCCGTACATGCAAGTTTCGATTTACCACATTTAATATAACATTTTTGTGGGTCAATCTTTAGCTTGCAATATTTTCTGACGTCAGAATTCATAATTGGTACAAATATATTGGGCTTCACATTTTCATTTTCTAAATGCCGTTTGTTTATTATAACTGGAGACTTTTTAAGTGACACTTTTGCCATTGATCGTGTGTTTATTTTGTATACATTGTCTTTCTTAATTATCTTTCCCCCTAAGATATTCAACTGTAAAATCATATTCCTCTAAATCAAGTCTCATTCTTGTTAACTTTGAACTTGAATTTTTTCATTGAAAACAAATAAGATAGGTAATGGTCTGTGATCAGTGCGGACTAAGAAATTTTTTCCATATATGTATGCTATGTATATGCATAATAGCCCAGTGTATAGTTGTTAGCTCTTGTTGTATGGTTGACTTTATTGCTTTCGCCCTTTATAAATAGTTTTGAGACATATGAGCAGGTATCAAAGTTTTTTAATTCCTTTGAAATTGATCTAAATTTTTAATAACTTTGGTAAGAATAAAATGTCAAATAAATTTTTTACAGGATTATATTCACAAGACTTCCAGCCTAAAAATTGCAAAACTCTAGGTAGGAGATAAATTCTTTACAAGCTTATCCGTGTGACATCACTTTACGTATTAGAACTTGGACGTTGAAATTTGTCACCAGGTTTTTTCCAATTTTGAATTTTTTACAGTTTTTTGATCGAACGCCCCTTAATAAAATAAAAACTTGGGACAACAGTGGTTAGCTGAAGTAATTATACGCAGGTTAGTATATATCTCGTTAATGTGCCCTGAATGGGAGATGGGTACGACAGCTACAAAAGTTGGAAAACTTGAACTTACATTTTTTAAAATATCAGATTTTGGCGCGGCACATTCTCACGTACTTACCCAGCAAAAACTCGGTAATGGGTTGTACTTCCATAACCACTTACTTTTCAATGACTACTACTTATCGTCTGCATTACATAGAAGTACTCTAGTAATGACTTTCTTATAATCTGATATAGAAGTACTTTATTTTCGGCTTTGTCATTTTGTTTGCACATTTTATTTAATTGCGTTTTAAGAATTGTGTTTTAAAAAAATAAAACAAAATTAGTTTTGTTTGTGAAAACCATTATTTGACGCGCAATAAAATAGCTAAGCAGTGGTGCAGTGTGTAGAACATTTGACTAACAAACCGAAGGCCCTGGTTCGTATTCTAGCTGGCTCTTTTTATTATTAAAAAACAAAACAACTTACTCAACAACTGTTTTGTAAGGGAAATTGCAAGTACTTCTTTAAGTCCCTATTTGTAAGCGTGCGTAGAAGTATTTGCCTCCAATGACATCACCGTGTTAAAATAATGACTTAAAATGCTAATGAAGAAGTAGTGAAAAGAGGTTTTATTAGCTATTTAACTCATTACTTTTCAATGTGAGTTTTTCCTGGGTATATAGGAATGATTTGAATTATTGCGTAAATTGAGTTTTTTGTTATTTTGAAATATAAAATCGGAGGAGCATGCAAAATTTCATTTTTTTTATTTTTGCGGTTTTATATATCAAACATCGACTTATACAAACATTTAATGAATAGACAAGAAGATAATGACAAGCACAATGGTTTGGGATCATAAATGTATTTTAAATGTCCTTGTAAGTTACAAAAACGTCACTTTTATCTAAACACATTTTGCCAAGGCACATCATGAATGATGCTCAAAATTCGTCAAAACTATCACCATTTGCAAGTTTTCTTAATACTTTAATGTAAAACTGGGGCGCATCAAAAATGTAAAATAATTGTAGGTTTTGTGGGCCAAATAAAATGTACCTAGCATCAAAAAGCATCATTCTATAAATATTTAGTTCCTTCAAATTATAATTTTTTATTTGCATTCCCTTATAAATCAAGCTCGTAGAATTCAGATATTAACTGTTTTTTCTTCAATTTTACTAATTCCCGATTTTTCAAAAACTATAAGCAACAAGTTAAAAAATACTGAAATGAAATTTCTTACTGTATATTTTTAAAAATTTTGAAAATAAATGGTATGTATTTTGCGCTGAATTTGAATTATTTTTACAATTATGTGCAAATTTTTTTCAAATATAACATATATAAATATTTTTGATGAATCTTCTATAATAGTTGCAAAAGGCCACAATCTTCTTGCTTCATCAGCGTTTTTTGGTGTTGGATAATTTTAAATTACGCTATATTTGCTATCGTCTGGGAGTATTCCTTTGTCAGTACATTTATGTCCCAGGTATGTAACCTCTTTCCTGAAGAACGTACACTTCTCATGATGAAACTTGACATTATATTTCCTACATATTTTAAATACACTTGTTAAATTTGAAAGCATTTGCTTCTCGGAACAACCTAATACTACTAGATCATCCATATATAAGAAGGCTTAATCAGGTTTTAGACCGCTGAAAGCAATTGTCATTATTCTTTAAAATGAGTTTGGAGTTTTTTTAAGCCATAACTTAGTAAATCTATAAGATCCATTACTAGTTGAAAAAGACGTAAGGTCTCTAGAATTCCTTTCTAAGCCGTTTTGATGAAAATCGGACATTAAATCCAAACAAAAAATCTTATTTATTTGTCTGTAACCGATTACTAGTCTCCATCTCTTTTTATCAGAATTTGGAAGAGATTTCTTTGGAACCAATAGTATTATATTCAGAATGAGATGGTTCCACAATTTTATCCTCTACAAGTTTTTTAACTTGTTTATCTATCTCTTCCTTGTGTACATGTGGTATACGGTAATTTTTAATATATACTGGATTTGTGTCTTTTACTCTCAACTTTTGTTTATAAATTGTTTATTGTTATAGTTTCTGTTTCTAATCCAAAAATATCACTATAATCAATCTTTAAAATATTCATTATTTCTGATTTTCTTTGACTATTATTGTTTATGTTATTATTTGTGACTTATTTGTGGCAACATAATTATTGTTATTTCTATTAAAAAAAATTTTTTATTACATTTATTGAAATTACAATCTATATTATTTTAAGATAATAAGCAATTTTGATAAAGATTTAAATTGACATTAGTAGATGTACTCTAATATGTACAAATATAAATTTAAATAAAATCTTCTTTTTGACAATTTCTTTTCTTATCATAATTATTCTGTCTTTATCCATAATATAACATGGCATATTGATGGCCTATTGCCTCGGTACAGCTGTTTACAAATTTGCTAACAGCTTCGTTCATACTGTTAAATTTACCTGCTTCCATGATAAGTTCGACTTTATCAATTGTGCAGTTTTTAGCAAGTGCTTTTACGGCAACCTGCGTAGAATATTTGTTTGCCAATTCGCAAGACAAGCCATCTGATATGTACGCGTTTTCTAATGATTTTGTAAGATTTTCTATTTCTGTACAATATGCATTTGCTGTTTTATTATTTTGTATTATGTTTATTATTTTTGCTGACAATACTTCCACTTCCACTTCACCCTTAACAGCATTACTTAATTTGTTAACAATGTCTGATATGGTGCTTCAGTGGTAAATAAATTTCTAGCAGTTCCTTTTAGTTTTGTTTTTACTTGTTTTCACTGCTGCGGATTCGTGACTTCCCTTTATTGAGTCAGATTTTCCATCGAAATCTGTAATTAGCCTTGAGGCTGAATTTAAAAAATCTACTAATGTTTGCGACATTTTGTTATCTGTTTTTGACTTTTCCTGAGAAAGAATAGGTTTTATAAAGACTTTTTCATGTAAAGTTTCTGGCAAGTCAATTTTTATGTCTTTTCTAACGGCAACTTTTAAAACTTTTTAGCAAAAAAAAAATCCCTATGCTGCAGTTAGACGCGCTTTAGTTAGTCTGTCATAATTTACGTTAAGTATTACTCTTATGTCCTCAATACAACGCAGTAAAGTTTGAATATGGTTGGTCTATCAATATTTAAGCATTTATAAGATACAAAAGTAAGTATACAGACCATTTCAATATATATTTGGTTTAATGATATTAACAAAATTTATGAAAATTTTACTTGCATTAATATAATTACTTTTTAATAAAATATTTTTTACACAATAACTTGGAAAAAATCTACTTTTAGTTCCGAAATCTTGAAATTTGGGCCGATTGGCTAAGGAATTAATTAGTAGAACAGTTTTTTTCTCATTTCTACGATTTTTTTTCCACTTTAGACCCCGGATTTTGGATCTGGTGGTCATTGAACCCTCCAAATGATGCATTGGAAATATAATTTTTAACTTTTGAAAAGAGTTGTTATTTCGAAATTAATGTTATATGCATGGATTTGGCCATTTTGAACATAGTACGTTCTTAAAAAACCGAAATTTAACTCCGATTTCTTAAGACTTACAACATAAACTTTAAAATTTGGATAATTCTATATATTTCCTTTAATTTAAACATGTTTTCCAAATACTCCGATTTCCAAAGCATACAATAATGTTACCAATCATATCTTGATATACTCGATACAATAACCATGTTTTAAGATCTATCCGTGTTCAAAATTGTTCAACTCGTATTCATACCACCAATTGAGCCTGATTTAATATAAAAATCTTACTATTATTGGACAATAATCAATTTCAGAACCGATATCTAGTGTAAGTTATTGACATGGTCACCATTTGACGATTATTGGTAGTATTTAGGAGTGTGTAATGGATGATTGGAACCAAAAAACTTGTTTTAATTAATGGATACTAGTACACATATTATTAATATCGCATTTAAATCGCCGTTAAATATCGAATATGAACACTACACTATGTTAAAAACGGCAATGGATTGCAATTATTGTAAAGAAACAATTAATTTAAAAGTTAAAATATCGTCTTCCAATGCATCATAATGAACAAACGAGGTATATTATTGAATACCCGATCCAAAACTCCGGGGGTTTAAATAGTCAGATATTCTTAAATAGGAAAAAATGTTCCCATAAATAATATTCTGATCAATTACCAAAAATTTCAATTTTTCGGAACAAAAAGGGGATTTTTTTTCCATGTTATAGTGTACAGAATATTTTATTATAAAATAATTACATTCAAACAGGTAAAATTTTCATGAATTTTGTTAATATCATTAAGCCAAATACATATTGAAGTTATCTGTATACTTACTTTTGTGACGTAAATTTTGCACCTATTTAACTACACCTTAAATGAGAACTCAAGTATCCAAAATAACCCGTAAAAAGTAGTGAATAATAATTATCATAATTGTTTTTAATAAATAAATGTGTTACTTTTTTGATTTTTGAAAAATAATATATATATACATATACATATACATAAACATATATACATGTTTTATAGAAATTAAAATCTAAGTGTCCGTCAATTTTTATGAGGTTCGGCCAATAATTGACGCTACCCCCCATACAAGGTTCCCTTTAAAAATGACTAAAACGTTCATCACGTGTTTCAAAATACTAGAATAGCACATAGAATACACAAGTGAGCTTATACTGTAGGTGAGTCAACGCAACGTCAACAGAAATTTCTTGCCCTGGGCAACAATGTTTTACGGGAACTAAAATATCCCAACCTAATTTTATAAGGATCGGACCATAATTGACCATACCCCCCATATAAGGTCACCTTCAGAATATGACTTTAACGCTCATTACTTGGTAACCCTGCAATTTAATTTACTTTGACAGTTTAGAAAAAAATATTACATCAGTTCTTGAAAAATATAAAGAATTTCGCCTTAGATTTATTCCAATACAACATTAAAATATATAAAATGATAAATGAGTGTAGTGAAGTGCGGTAAAAAGGATCCATAACATAGAACAACGAAATCAAAAATTTGAGGAAAAGACATAAATATGAAGTGAACAGTTGACAAATGTAATCAAAATTAATATTAAAAAAAAGAGTGGAATATTGTGAAAAAAATTTTACATTATGCCTTTTTTTATATATATTTTTTTTTACTTTTTAGTATTTAAAATATTATTAAATATTTTTTACAGAAGAAATTGCAATAAATAAATAAATTTATGAAAATAATGGTTACTATCTGTTTATTTTTAGATAAAAATAGTAAATTGTCCCACTGTTATACATATTTATAGCTGAAAATTATATATAGCTAAAATTATATACATAAATTATAATAATTTAAATAATTATATTAAATATATCATAACAAAAACCTATTGTGATGCATTGCTACTAACTATCACCCTAACGTTCATACTAACTGTTTATATACGATATTAAAATTTAGAGAAAAAGAGCAAATTGAGGTAATAAATAACAAAAGGATCGATTTATATACTATTGGACTCTCCTGAAATATATGGCACATGATTTGATGGTGGGTATATAAGATTCGCAATAGCCGAATATAACACTCCTACTTGTTTTTTTTAATGCTATATATATAGCTATACTTATTATTATTATTATTATTATTATTATTATTATTATTATTATTATTATTATTATTATTATTATTATTATTATTATTATTATTATTATTATTATTATTATTATTATTATTATCATTATTATAATTATTATTATTATTATTATTATTATTATTATTATTATTATTATTATTATTATTATTATTATTATTATTATTAGTATTATTAATATTATTATTACACCGTGATACAATTTTACATTTTTTTGTTTGACTTGAACGACGCTATACACATATGAAACCTGAGATCATATATAGTAGAACTGCGTTTTCAGTTTTTCATTTTGTGATCTTTTCTCCCTTTTAAAGGACTTCAAAGTTTCAAAGTTCCGCTCAATCATTTTTCTTTGTATGAATATGAAATGATAGAGAACATTTTCCAGAAATAGATACAATTTATTATTATTACTTTTCAGGACGAAAAGTTGTAAAAAATGTCCTTCGAAAAATGTATCCTTTTATATCCTTGAGAATTACCAATATATTTTTCTAAAAAAAATATATGTTGAAACAATGCATATACTTTAACACATGCTTAAATTTCGTTCTTATAGCTTTATAAGTTAATCCTAAACAGAAAAAAAACATATTATTAAGTTCATTAAAAAAAATACTTTTATCGATACAGCAATTAAGATTACAAAAATATTAGATAGTACTTTTTGGACTTGAACAAGTCCACATACACATGAAACTGGAGATCGTATATAGTAAATCTGCGTTCTCAGTTTTTAATTTTCTGATCCTTTCTTCTTTTTAAAGGACTTCAAAGTTTCAAGGATGTACAAATTTATATTTTTATAAATGTTTGTCAATATGTGTATCAAATAAAAAAGACAATCATTGGAAATGAAACAAAAGAGTTACTTAAATTTTATTCCTTCATATTTTAGTATAATTCTAACAAATTCCCAATTAGTACCAGCAGGAACAATTATTATAAAAAAAATTAAATTCATATAATAAAAAAATATTTAAGCTATACTAAATACTAAATAAAGATATGAAAGAAAGAAGAAATATAAAAATATATTATGGAGAAAATGAATACGTTTACTCTGCCGCTTCTATGGAGTATGTGAATCTCGAAATATCGACCAACAGTATTTATCAATTTTCAATAATTGCTAGGTCCTGGTGGAATCGTTCCCCATGTTCGTCAGTAAAATTATCCAAATTATCGGGGAAAAAATCTAGGTGCCTTTCTAAGAAGTGTATTTTCAGTGACATATTCGCACCCATTTAACCGAAGTTGCGAACGAGACTGCGGACAATTTCTTTGTAGTTTTCAGATTTTCTATTACCTAAGAAATTTTTTATTATGGCATCTAAACTCCTCCAACTATTTTTCTCAATAGGTGATAGAAGGTTTGGAAATTCCTTGCAATTTAACAATTTTTTAGTTGGGGTCCATTAAAAACACCTTAAAGTATAAAAGATTACTTAGGGTAATACAATAATATATGCTATACGCACAATTGGGACGAACGACGAATTTTTCGCAACGAATTTTCGTCGTCAGATATAGAACACACTAAACTATATGAAAATACGCACAATCAATGCGTATGACGAAATTCGTCTTCCGTAACGAACTGTGCGATAGGTTTATTTCTATTTCATACGCAGACGAACGACGAATAAATTGGTGTAGGGTGACCCTTTTACATTTCGGTTTTAGAACTTTTTTGTAAATTAAGTTATTTTTTGTTTTAAGTAGTGGCTTCTTTTATGTTTATGGTATATAAATTAAGTTAACACGATTTTTTATTAATATAATTTTCTTTTAATATGAAAATAAAAAATATTGAGAAAATTTTCAAATAAAACATTTTTTGTTTTAGATATATGGTCACACCAATCAGTATGTAAACAAAAAAAGATTTGAAAATTCATAAATTTTTATTAATTTCGTGTAGTTTGTTTAAAAATGTGTTGAAAATATTATTTGTTGTGATTTTATATTACGGGAAGTGCCGCGAAAATTAAGAAAAAATAAGAAATTTTAAAGCAATTCGCCATACGGAAGGATTTATTGTGTTTCAATCGACGAATATACGCAACGAATCATTGTCAAGCAATTCGTTGTGTTGGACGAAATTGGTCGTTCGTCCCAATTGTGCGTATACCAATAAGTATTTAGCAATCGAACCTACCGGCGTCAATCTTTGCTTCGCTTAATTTGGGAAAATTTTTTTTCAAGTGCACCATAGCTGCACTGTCAACGTCTAGTGCACGAACAAAATTTTTTATAAGTCCCAACTTAATGTGTAGCGGTGGAAGTATTATTTTTGATGACGGCACGAGCTGAATATTCTCAATGCTATCCTGTCCAAGCTGATGAACAATACGAGGCTGCCATTTGTGGTCGGTGTAATGAAGATCTTTGCGCCGACCTTCCCAAAGACACAAAAAACATTGGTGTTTGGCAAACCCTTTTTTTTAAACCCATTAAAATGGCAACTATTTTCAGGTCAGAACAAATCATCCAACAATGTCGGTCATAATTTATTAATTTTAGAATAGCGCTTATATTTTCATAATTTTCTTTAACATCTGTACCATAAATAATTGGCACTGATGGATACACATTACCTACGTGAAGCAACACACCTTTGAGGCTCTTCGTTGATCCATCTATAAAGAGGCGCCATTCATTTGGGTCATAGGAATGGCCAATAGTTTCGAAAAGTTTTTCAACATCATCTGCGTAAGTGATGTCAGTTTGGTCATCCACTTTGAAACATGCGTCAAATGATTGCTCGTTTGAACGCTTTCGGACTGATGTTACCCGAAAATCTTCAGAAACCAATTTCCATTTTTGTAATCGGGAACCAAATACTTCAGCACTTCTTTGCGAAATATTTGTGTCACGCACGAGATCATCAAAATCCGCTTGGGTTATAAAATGCGGCGATGGATCGGCTAGCATATTTCCTATTGATAAAAATTCCGAATAAAGTTTTGATCTAGAGCCGATAATCAGTAATTCTAAGTCATCACATGGAATTGTGCGAACCTCTTCCGATGGAGCCTTTGGATTTGATGTTGAACGTAGTACCGCGGGCTGCACTGAATCACATTTATGGTAAACGATTTTCTCCCTATCTTGATTCTTCAGCCTGATGGTAATCGGCTGATTTCGTCAAAAGTAACACAAATCGCGCGAATGCTCACTCCGCTTCAACCAAATTACTGGGTACACATATTTTATTGGGAACTGCTTAGATCGTAGTAACCCCTTGTAACAATAATTACACACAACTTCTGATATACCATGCCTTCGGAACCATGTTTATAAAAAATATTGTTCATATTCATCCACAAAAGCCTTTGTTACATTTTTTCCTTTATTAAAAGGTACAAATAAACCACAAACATCACAAAATATGTTTTTATTAGGACATTCCATATTACTTTTTAAAAATGACCACTTATTAAAAATTATTTATAAGAATTCTGACATGTCAATTAAAAACTACTAGATGCTTGATGTTACATAAGATATTTAACTTTTTTTTTAATTAGTAGGAAAATTATCTGGGACATGATAGAAAGAAAGAAAAAATGTTTAAAGGATTTTCCTTGAAATTTGTTGTCCTGAAAAATTAAAAAAATATTGTTTCCATTTCTGGTGACCGTCTTCTTTTATTTGACAAACATTAATTAATAAAAATGTGTATATAAATATTAATAGAAATTTTTACATCTTTAAAATTTTGATTTCCTTTAAAAGGAGAAAAGATCAGAAAATTAAAAACTGAGAACGCCGATTTACTATATACGATCTCCGGTTTCATGTGTATGTGGATTTGTTCAAGTCCAAAAAGTACTATCTAATATTTTTGTAATCTTAATTGCTTAATTGCTGTATCGATAAACGTATTTGTTGTTGTAATGAACTTTACAATATGTTTTTTTCTGTTTAGGCTTAACTTATAAAGCTATAAGAACGAAATTTAAGCATGTGTTAATAAAGTATATGCATGGTTTCAACATATATTTTTTTTAGAAAAATATATTGGAAATTCTCAAGGATATAAAAGGATACATTTTTCAAAGGACTTTTTTTACAACTTTTTGTCCTGAAAAGTAAAAATAAAAAAAATTATCTACTTCTAGAAATTGTCCCCTTTCATTTGATATCCATATAAAGAAAAACTAATGAGCAGAACTATTTAAATAAATTTTAAGAAATTTCTATATCCTTAAAACTTTGAAGTCCTTTAAAAAGGAGAAAAGATCACAAAATGAAAAACTAAAAACGCAGTTCTACTATATATGACATAAGGTTTCATGTGTATATGGTCCCGTTCAAATCCAATAATTGCTGTCGCACAGTGTTATTATTATTATTATTATTATTATTATTATTATTATTATTATTATTATTATTATTATTATTATTATTATTATTATTATTATTATTATTATTATTATTATTATTATTATTATTATTAAATGCTGTGGTTGCTTCCTGTTGTACTTTTAACCGTACAGACTTCTGGCGAAGACTTGGCTGTGTCCGCCAGGAACCACAATAGTGCTTTTGGGTGCCTTTTTATAATTAGCGGCACTCCAAAAGACTCTTAAGATGGCAATAAATTAAATGCCTTTAGGTGCTTCCTTTTTGCAACAGCACTCTAAAGGACCTTTTTTTTTATAAATATTAGGCTGGCAGAATCGCCGTATAGAACGGTTCTTAATTAAAACAAAGTTATATTTGGATGTACTTCGCTAGAGTTAAGCGACAGTTCTCTAACAGTAAACCGAAGTGTGTTCTTCATTAAAAAGATTATCGATTATACACTATACAATGAATAGTGTAACAGTTGGACAGAACATTGAAAGCAATAATTACATACAAACAAAGCAACGATCAGTACTACACAATAATTATTCACTGTTTTATCGATTCTGTAACATTATATTATTTTTAATTGTCACTTCAATATTCTGTCGGTATAAGTGATACATGGTTTATGCTACACTTGATGCCACTGTGGTCCTATCGCGCTAAAATTTTCCAGAATCCATTTCTATAACTGTAAGTATAAGTTTAGATGCAGAGACAGCCGCTATTCGCAACTTCTGTAATATTACAGAATTTTATATTTGGTCCTCAAGTATATAGTCAGCAGGCCTAAAAGATGAAAATGTGGAAAGTTGGTGGGTGGTACGACTTTTTTATTTCCAAATTCGGAATCAGGACACCAAATAACACTGGGATTAGTGAAAATTATTTAACAAGTTTTTTTCATCGATGGTCTGTGTAATTACTATTTCAATTGCTTATTTGAGAATAGAAAGTTGTTTTATTACGAAAATTTTTTTAGAAAATTTTCATACAATGTGTAAAATAAATTAAATTTTATTCTGTAAAAATTAAATATAATTTTTCCACGTCTAATGATACAGACAATTTTTAAAATATTGCAGATAATTTGGTGTCAATTCCCAGAATTGGAAAATATGCGGGAAATTGGAAACTCTAATTTTGACTAAAACTAAACACTAAAATTATACGATTATTCAAAGATATGAATATAACATGTTGATTAGATTATTTCTTTTTTAATTTCAGATTATGTCTGGCAAGCCGTAATACAAAAGAAAGGAATAGCTGAACAACAAAATATTTTTGGAAGTTACCATATATGTCTTACTAACAAATCAGTTACATTTATAAAAATAGGTCGTGAAAAAAATGTGTCCGATAAAAAAATTACTAGAATTGAGGTTTTACTTACAACAATACGCAGGTAAGCAAAAATTGGCAGCGAAATATCAATGGGTCGATTATGTATAGCAACCGAACTTAAGTTGCATTGCCAGCTTCAAAATAAGAGAATGATTACAGTCCATAAATAGTTCAGGTCAACCAAAAGCTCATTGAACTAAAATTATTATTGAATAAAACATTCAATATTTATAAAGTTTCCAAGCTATTGCTTAAAAAACGTCCAGTTTCCACATCATTTTGTCAACTGGCAACCGAGATACATAATAGACTCACAACTTAAATTGTTATACTTACCATCTGGGTCCTTATTATATTAGAAGACAATCTACACAGTTCAATGCGGTTTTAGATTTAACTATATTGCCAAACATCACCATTAAATTCACATTCCGTTATTGCACGGACTTCTGCCCCAAACCATCAGGCCAAAACTTAATTTTTAAAAATGAAAAATAATTTAATTTTTTTATTTTTTTTAAATTTATTGCTGTTTTCCAATTTGGAACGTTTCCTTTGTAGATCGAACATAAATTTGGCTTTCATGAGTTCAATGCTTTTTTGCCGTTTGAAAAACGAGAAACGATAATTATTGGGTTCTATAGCAACACCGATAAACATTATAGTTTAGAAGCTATGAATACAATTGGAAGAAATATGTCAACCTATGTCGCGCTATGCCGCATTTACCATGCAAACCTGGCCAAAAAGGCAAAAATGAATTTAAATAAATTAAAAAAACTGAGTATGCAGTTCGATAGACATCAAAATTCTGCATAATTATAGTGAATAGTTTAAGTTGAGATTTCTTTTGAGACGATGCCAAAGTAATTTTCTGTTTTAATATATATCTGATATAGAAATGAAAGTATAATTCATTCAAAATTTAAAAAAAAAAGTTTTACACTTTTTTGCCACCTCCAAAAAAAGACAAGGATTTTAAAGGAGAAAGTAGTTTTTAGTAGTTTAATGTTATATACCACAGCAAAATATTAACTCTCTATATTCCGGAACAAAAAAATTTGCGCCTTTTTTTGTTTTTGGCGATTTTTTTTTTTTAAATTTCACTTTCTGCGTAATTTTATAGTTAATTTTCAATACTTTAATTTGAGATTTGTTTTGAGACGATGTCAAAGTCAGGAAAATGGAGAAAATTAAATGCTTATTTAATTCTTAGAGTTTTTTTTCCATTCTAAAAGGTTAATATGATATTTTGTGGCTAAAGGAATAGAGGTTTTATATTGATTTTTTATTTGAAAGGTGAGACCACCCACCCGCTAATTTTTATTTTTTATTTTAATATATATCTATATATACAGTAGTGGAAAATTTTTTTCTTAAAAATTATCCGTTAGAATTTTATGTTTTATATATTGAATAAAAGGTATTTAAGCCTACTTTCTTATGATATATAGAGTTTATAAGATTTTTTGCTCCATAGTATTTTATTGGTATTTGAAATATTTAGCATTGGAAAAAATAATAGAAACGATTCATAGTATTACACTGGAGACATGAGCTGAGATTTCTTAAAAGGCGTTTTTGTACTTATTTTAAACATTTTAATTGTAAATGATATTCGAAAATTAATTTTAAATTTAGGTATAGCACTGTTTGGGAATTAATACTAGAATATAGACCCAATACGATCTATTGCAAAAAATAAAACAAAATGATTTTAAATGAGGAAAATAAAATATGTTTTTTATTTCATTATCTTTTCTAAAATCTAATACGTTTATTTTATGAAAAAAATTATCAAAAATATTCTTTCTGATGTTTTTATATGATAGGGTGCATTTTATCTAAACTTACGTATCAGTAAACTACCTACAATTCAAACTGAATTTTAAAATTTTTTAGATTTTGTGAATTTTTTGTGTTAAATTTATTTATTTATTTTAGCATTATTTCACCAGTCCATAAATATACTTTGATATTTAAGCCCCTTTTTAACCACCAAGAACGGGTCGAATTGTAAAATAGCGAAATATTGCTCGAAATTTGGCCCAAAAATCGGTGGATTGTCGTTATATATAAGTGGATTCAAAACTTTTCCTTCTCGAAATCTTCTCAAAAACTAATTTTTTAGATAATTTAACCATTAGATGTCATTTCTTTCACTATCTGAACTTTTTATTTAAGAAAAGTATACTTTTATATTAAGAATTTCATTTATAGTTAAAACTTTTAAAAATAAATACAAAACGCAGTTTAAGAAATCGAAGCTTGTGTCCCCAGTGTAATACTGTGTATTGTTTCAGTTCAATTCAATTTATTCATGATATATAATATTTTACATTTCTCTTATTTCTATTATTAATGATAAAGAGTTCAAGAATGATTTCTTTTTCTACTTAATTATGTACATTAATTTATAAAGTTTTGCGTATACATTGAAAAAATTTTTAATTGGAGGTAAAAATTAAGCAAAACCCTATTTAAACATTTTTTTAAATATATATAAAAACTACTAATTCTAATACCTAACTACATACGATGAGCTAACTCATTGATATGGTCATAACCAGAATTTATGCATCTGATATTAAGGTTTTCGTTAAGCTTTGTAAGTCTGTCCTTAACTAATTCTATATCCGCCAGACGATGGAGCCGCTCAGTGGAATAAAACCTCGGAAGATTAAAAATTAACTTCAGCAATTTGTTCTGAGATATTTGTATTTTTTTAATATGACAGTTCGCACTCGTCGACCAAACAGGAGCTGCATAGAAAATTACAGCATGAAAAATAGATTTTAGTATCAATTTTTTGTTATTTATGCTAAGTTATGAATTTCTATTTATAAAGGGGTATAGTATTCGTGTCAGTACATTCACCTTATTTATAATGTATGATATATGATCGTTGAACTTCATCTTAGGATCTAAAATGACTCCAAGGTATTTAACTGTTCTTTCCCACTGTATAGAGTAGTTGTTAAATATAAGGTTGTTCTGAGGTAAAAAACAAGTAAGAGTGTTATATTCGGCTATGCTGAATCTTATATACCCTTCACCACGGTGTATTTTAAAAATATCAATTCTATAAAATTTTAATTTATTTCATTTTCCCGTTTATATCATTATCATAGCAATAACAAAACGAACAACAACAACGCTAAACGAAATAAACACACAAAAAAAAAACAAAATACACAAGACAGTAAAACCAACAGACATCCAAACATATGAAACGAAATACACAAAAAACAAAAACAAAATACACAACGCAATGAAACCAACAGACATCCAAACATACGAAACTGAATACACCAAAAAACAAAAACAATATACACAAGGCAATGAAACATACGAAACGAAATACAAAAAAGCAAAAACAAAATACACAACGCAAAGAAAACAACAGACATCCAAACATACGAAACTGAATGCACCAAGAAACAAAAACAATATACACAAGGCAATGAAACACACAGCCATCCAAACATATGAAACGAAATACTCAACGAATAAGCAGTGTTGTTGTTGTTGTAACAGCTAAAACTATACAATAATCTAGTTGGGGGGTTCTACATCAATGTCCAGGCCTAAAAATTGGGCTACTTCAACTGGATGCGTCCATAAATCCATTGGACAGAGTGAAGTAGGGTTGGCTGAGCAGTTGAATATGTGGTGGGTGTCATGAGGACCCTGACCACATGCAGGACATTCGTTGGGGACGGCACGGTCTATACGTGACCAGTAGGCATTGAGTCTGTTGCTCCATCCCTATCTTAGTTGTGCTAGAACTACTCTTGTTTTCCGCGGCAGGTTTTCTTCCGTGTCTGCTATGGGCGGTGGGCGACCTCCAAGTATGACCTTCATGCGGTATCCTGCGACCGCGCAATTTATGGCGTCTCTATGAATGTCGTTCAAAGCTGCCGAATACGAGGACTGATCCAGTGGATCCCGCACATATCTGCATATGTTTTCCTCGTATATACGAAGATCCTTCCTGACATGCCTCGGGGGAGTATCCAATTGTATGATGTTAAAATTGGGATGACTTCTCCGATGACATCCCAGGAGGAACTGTTTAGTCAACATGACATGTGTTCCTTGACTGGAAGGACCTTCGTTTCCTCGTGCAGGTGATGTTCCGAGGTAATTTGTAGGCAGCCCGTTACAGTCCTTAGAGCGGCATTTTGGCAGTTTTGAATGTTTCTCCACTGGGTATCACTTAGCGAAGGTGACCACACTGGAGCAGCATAGTTAACCACTGACCGACCAATCGTTTTATATGTAGCCAACAAGGTTTCTTTATCCATACCATATCCATAAGCCTTGTGAGATCTGAGTGGCAATGGCGGTTAATGCTGTAGTGGTGCTGTGCATTTTGCGGAAGCCATGTTGGTGACGAGCTGCTGTTAGGTGGCTGGACAGCTGGGGGAGGAGAAGCGCCTCAAGAGTCTTCGCGACTGGTGATAGGAGGGAAATCGGCCTGTATGATTGTCCCTCTGTCGCGTCTTTCCCAGGTTTTAAAATGGGAATGACTCTACCCTTTTTCCAGGCTTCGGGTATTACGAGGCTGCTCACTGACTTGTTGAAAACCATAGTCAGGTACTCAACTCCCCGCTCGCCAAGGTGTTTTAACATCAGCATGGATATGTCCGTGACTGGAAGGTTGTGAAGTTTGCGAACAACACTTCGTTTCGCCTTGTCTCTCTCAGGGTGCTCAATGAATTGCCGGCAAAATGCGCGCGAGCACCCTTCAGGGTCGGAAATGGGGATATCTGCAAACTTAATAGCGACCCTGTCATCCTTCTTCATCGGGTTAGAGAGAGATCGAACTGTAGACCACAACTTACTAACACCCGAACTCAGGTTGCAGTTCTTCAAGTGATCTAGCCATTTAGATCACTGAAGATGCGTTCGGTGAATTCTCTGAAGCCGTGCCATTCTGCTTTCTTTTGGTTTACGTATTGACGGCGTTCAGAGACGATAAAATCGTTAGGTCGATCCAGACAAACGATTGTGGGTAAGTGGTCTGATCCCAGAGAAACTACGGCTCGCCATGTTCCGTACTTGATCAAACCAGCACTCGCTATGATGATGTCGGGCGAGCTAGCGCAGGTACCCATAATCCGCGTGGGGGCATCATCATTCAGGGTGCAGAAGGTGGACTCGTCAATCTGTTCCGCCAGCAACGCACCTCTCTGGTCTTCCCCTAAAGAAGAGTGCCAGAGCTGATTGTGGGCGTTGAAGTCCCCTTGGACAAGACGCATATCACCGTCTAACAAAGTCCTGATGTCGGGGCGGTAGCCTGCTGGACAGCTGGCTACTGGCGGAATATAGACGTTATAGAGCTCTAAGTCAGTTTCTCCCGATCTAACTGCAATACCTTGAACTTCAAGATATTGGTCTCTGGAGTTAGAATCGAGAGAAAGAGCTCTATACTGCACGGTGTTGTGAATGATGAAAGCAATGCCCCCACCGTTACTTCTGGTGCGGTCTTTTCGGAGAATGTTGTATCCGTTACAACTTTGCAGACTGGAATTGTTCGTCAGTTTAGTCTCCTGGTCCAGGAGTCCTGGACAGCAGCGACCACGATGTTGTTGTGCTGCATGTATCGGGTTATCTCTGAAATTTTGTTTTGGAGGCCATTGCAGTTGAACTGCAACATGGATATCATCCCAGGTCTCCGGAGTGCAATCGAGGGTGTTAGCGGCGACGGTAATTGTTGTTTCTGCTGCTGTTGTTGTGATTGCAAGGGAGAGGGCGGAGGGGTAGCGTATGAAGATGACGATGTTGTTGTCAACGACGCTGATGAATCTCGCCGTTGTTGTAAGCAGCATGGGGCGACGAAATTTTCCGACCACTCTCGATAATCCGTAGCAGTTCCTGAGATGACACCAGCCCAAACAAGAGTTGCACCTTAATTGGATTGACATATAGTGCAGTCGGTTCTGGCAAACTGTGCAGAACCATGGTCCGGGATTTAATTCAATTCCGGCACCGACCAATAGGATGCGGAGCAGCAATGCCGGAAGATGTTGCTCCGCTGCCGAAAATTGTATTGTTGTTGCTGGGGTTGACAGCCCTTGGCCGAATAATTCGGGTCATTCCGGTACGTAGAACCGGCTGTCGGGGAATGAATAAGCAGTGTTGTTGTTGCTTATATCAAAGCATGAAAAAAATTGTCTTTTTTATGAAATTTTCAGAGGTTGTCTCGGATTTTTGCTCATATCTCCGGTATTTATGGACCGATTTTGCTGATTTTAAATAGCGATCTTCTTGAAAGCATGTCTAACAGAATTATTGAAGATTTGAATCTCGCCGTTATCTGGGGTCCTCTAAAAACTGATTTCAACAAACACACAGACGGACAGACAGACGGACATAGCTTAATCAACTCCGCTACCTATAAGGATCCAGAATATATATACTTTATGGGGTCGGAAAATTATATTATAGACATTACAAACGGAATGACAAACTTATATATACCCTTCTCACGAAGGTGAGAATAGATTGCTTGTGTTTTATCCGAATTTAGCTATATTTTCCATTTACTAAAATAACAATGCAGATCAATTAATGCTCTTTGAAGATTGGCTATTACATCAGATGCTAATAACTCGGAGCTAAGAATAGCTGTGTCGTCAGCAAAGATTGACAAGGTGCACTAATCTAATTGAGGGAAATCGGCAGTATATATATTATAGATTATAGGAGATAAGCAAGAGCCTTGAGGACAACCTGCAGTAATATTAAAAGAGTCAGAAGAAAATGAACCAATATGAACTTTGAAGCTTCTTAGAGTAAGAAAGCTTTTAGTTATTTTTATGCGACGCGTAGGAAAACCAAAATTAATCACTTTAAAAATAAGTCCGTCATGCCACACAGAGTCAAAGGCAGCTTTGACATCTAGTAATATCATGCCTGAAGATTTTTGGTGGCTAAAGTTTTCATTAACTATTTTTCTTATTCTGATCAATGGATGAATAGTACTATGTTCCTTTCGGAAACCTAATTGTTGAGGTGGAATTATATTATTATCTTCGATAAAATTAACTATCATAATTTTGATTATTTTTTCCAAAATTTTGCTGATCGAGGATAATAAGCTAATCGTTGGGTATGAAGCGGGACAGTCAGGTGGTTTCTTTGGTTTACTTATGGGTATAACTTTAGATTCTTTGAATTGTTTAGGAAAATAACAGTGTTTTAGACAAGCGTTAATAATAATTGTTAGGAATTTTAATCCTTTTTTGGGAAGTGCTTTTAAACATGTGTTGTTTATACCGTCGATTCCTGGTGCCTTTCAAGCCTGTCTTTCCTCGCTTTTCGGGGTTTCTTTTGAGATACCCTTACCTTCGAGGTTGATTTCGCCGACGTGGTCGTCTTCGGGATATCTATCTTGGCGTTGTCACCCTTACTCTCAGGATTCTGACTTGAGGTTCCTTTGAGTGAAGTATGGCTTGGCTTCGACTGTGTATTAGAAGACGGGGAGCTCTTTTTTTTCTTAGGTTTATTCTCAGTTGTCAACTCTTCGGGAGACCTGATCCTCTTTGCCTCAGATCTTGTGAGAGAGTCCGATTTTTCCTTTGGAGTGTCGTAGGATTGACTAACTATGATTTCCTGAAGCATCTTTTTCAGCTTCCTCCTCTGTGCTCCAGATAGTCTTTTCTTAGTGATAGGTAGTTTAGCTATGCTATCACTCACCTGTTTCAACATTTGCCCTACTTCATCCTTTTTGGGATTTGCTATAATGGTGTTGTTATTATCTTCTGAGGATTCAGAGTCGGAACCCTTACCTATATTTAAAGGCTGAGGTAGCTTAGAGCTCTCTCCGAGTACATCCTTCTCTTTCACACCTATGTTTTTGCTAATGGCATGCTGTACACTTGACGCATTGTCCGCCACGGAGGCCAAGGTACCCACCTCCATAGTAGTATTTTGCTCACGATTGCAGGATGACGACGACACGTGACTCGCGAGTGGATCAACACTTGCCGCCGGTACTGGGTTATTTAGGCCCTGCACCGTAACTTTCATCTTTTTATTTTTATTTTCCATGTTGTTTTTTTTCAGTTTTTGGTCCGCGGGGAATATAATATTCCCAGGTGGTGGACAATCTGCCCTCCCTCAGCTTGATTCAAACTAAAACTGGGGGAGGAAGGATGGTCCATCACCACTCCCTATCTGCCACCCGGGGATGCGCTCGGTAGGAAAAACGGGAAAACTCACCCGAGTGGATCGCATGTGGTTATTTGATCCATTATCAGTTGTTTTTTTCTTTTATTAATGTTATTAACGCTCATTGCGTTGCCATTGTCAGTGGTATGTGATCTTTTAATTTTGTTGTTTTTTATTTTTATTTTTTATGATCTTGTTTTTATCTGTTTAACTGGTTTGACTATTGGAATTTTTAATGTTTTTTTTAACATTTATTTTTGAAGATTGTATTGTTGTAATACAATGTATTGATTTATTGCAATTTTTTGTCTATTTTGTTTTGTCCGATGAACGCAACTGAGTTCAACAAGTTATGAATCGAGGCTGATGTGTATCGTTTCTATTATTTTTTACAATGTCAAATTTTTATACATAACGGAGCAAAAAAACTTAAAAACTCCATATATCATAGCAAAGTAGACTTAAATACCTTTTATTTAAGATACAAATCATTTTGTTTGTTTGTTTGAAGTCTATAGACGGCTAAAAGGCTGGACCGATTTTCTTGAAATTTTAAGTGTACCTTCCTGTATATCTGGAAGGAACTATAGGCTACTTTTTATTTTAAAATTTCATGTAAGCGAGGTGCCACGCCTACTTTTTAAGTAACTATTAAAAGTCATATATCTTGGAAACTGGTACAATTAGAGTCCTCAAATTTTTCACGGACAACTTTGAAATCCATAAGAATATTTTTGAACAAAATGGGCGGAAGGACTATAGTGTAGTATACACTAATTCGCTTATGTTGGAAACTATTAGAGTTAAAAGCTTCAAATTTTGCACGAAGAACTTTAGCATCCTTGTAAATATTTTGGGTAGTAAATAGGCGGACTACCAATGGGGGGAGCGACACCACCCATATGAATTAAATACAACAAACTATTTTATCTAAGAAACTAATAGTACTAGATTCCTAAAATTTTTCAAAAAGGAGGTGGCTTGGAACCCCCATATGAATTATATAGAAAAATTTGTATATCTGAGATACTGTAGAAGCTAGAATCTTAAAATTTTACATGAAGAACTTTGACATTCATGTGAACATTTAGAGAAAAATGGGCGGACTTTCAATGGGGAGATTGGCCCCTCGAATATGAATTAAATACAATGCAATATTATTTAAATTTTTCAAAGCTTACATTAAAATCCTTATTAGCGTTCGGAAAAATTGGCGAACTTACAATAATTTGAGTTGCAACTCCCATGTGTAAGTGGGTTTTTTTTTTTTGCTTTTAGGGTAGCAAAGCACACTGGGTATAGCTAGTCTTATATAGAAATGATAGAATAATTCGTTCAAAATTTAAAAATAATAAACATTTTACACTTTTTACCACATCCAAAAAAAGACAAGGATTTTAAAGAAGAAAGTAGTTTTTAGTAGTTTAATATTATATACCACAGCAAAATATGAACTCTATATATATGCGCCATTTTTTTGTTTTTGACAATTTCACTTTTTTAAATTTTCTTCACTTTTTTAAATTTCGTACTCATGTACGAACATTTAAATTGATACATTCGTAATAAATAATCATGAATGAAATTAGCAATTTCTGTTTTTTATGTTCACATTTGGAAATGAGAAGCAATTTTTTTTTTTTTTTCATTTTAAGCACACATTAATTAAAACATTGTTTTTTTTTATTTTAGCACATATTTGTAAAGTGAATAGTGTAAAATAAACAAATGCCAAATACTTAAATATGTCAAGTCTTCTCATCACACTCATTAATATTTGTATACATGTGTGAGTTGTTTGAAAATGTAAAATAAAACAAAAAGTCTATACTCACCTTTGTCGAATCTTATATACCCTTCACCATAGTGTACATATGTATGTAAAAAATTATTAATTTTATAAAATTTCAATTTATTTCATTTCCCCGACTCTAACATTATCAGAAACAACAACAAGGCTAAATAAAACACAAAAACAAAAATACAAACCGCAATGAAATTAACAGACATACAAACATACGAAACAAAATACAAAAAAAAAACAAAACATACCAAACAACCACTAAACAATTTTTGCCGAATTCGTACCGACAGTCTGCACAAGTTGCCGATTTCGTATCCGAATTCCGTTCGAATTCGTTACGAAAATCGTATGAAAGGTTGCTCGGTAATCGGAACTTTTTGTCTGAGGAAATTCTGAAAAATGTACAGAGTTGTTGGTCAGAATTCGGTACGAAATCTGACGTAAATTCCTGATGAAATTCTGAAGGAATTTTCGACAAATCTGATTGAAGTCGGACAAATGTCTGAAGTTTGATCAAATATAAGAAAGTCTGATAGATGTCGGATAAATGTCTGATAAAATGTCCGACAGTTCGTACAAAAGTCTGATCAAGTATAAGAAAGTCTGATAGATGTCGGATAAATGTATATATATATATATATATATATATATATATATATATATATATATATATATATATATATATATATATATATATATATATATATATATATATATATATATATATATATATATATATATATTTTTTTTATATATTTAATTAGTATGAATTAATTTTATTAATTTTAAAATTAATCTATAAGTTTCTATTATTTATTTATGCACCCTTAAGAAGTCATATGTAAATAATGGAAGCTTATAAATTATTATTAAAATTAATAAAATTAATCCTATATATATAATTAATCCTATATATATATATATATATATATATATATATATATATATATATATATAGGATTAATTTTATTAATTTTAATAATAATTTATAAGCTTCCATTATTTACATATGACTTCTTAAGGGTGCATAAATAAATAATAGAAACTTATAGATTAATTTTAAAATTAATAAAATTAATTCATACTACTTACATATTATATACGAAACAATAAAAAATTATGTATTTTTTTTCTAATTTTTATGTACTAACAAAGTTTAAAGAAATTTAAGCAATAATCATCATATATGCAGATGTTGTTTACTTGATTTCCAAAGACCAACTGAGAAAATAAAAATTAAATTCCCCTTTAAAGTACAGTTGACAAATTTCAAAATATAAACAGGTTTGTGCATGATTTTTATTAAAAAAACAAAATTTCCTTCAGATAATGTGCAGAGTTGTCGCAAAGTTTTCTTACAAAAGTACTGGAAATGGGAACAAAATGACCGAGCAAAAAATATCTGAAAATGTGCAGACTATTCTGTTAAATATACAAAAGAAATTTATATTATTCGCTTAATTGTCTGACGAAGTTACAAAAACCATTCTCTCCAGATTATGTGCAGATTTATCGGATATAATTTTTAAGCCATTTTATATTTTACTTCAGAAAATGTACAGACTATTCTCCTTTATGTCTAAAAAAATAATATAGGAATAAAAAAACAAATTGTCCTCCGCCAATGTGCAGATTAGTCTCATAATTGTCGCAACATTGAAATTCCCTTTTGACAATATGCAGACAAGTCTGATGTTAATCGTTTAATTCTTCAGAAAATGTGCAGAAAAGTCTAACAAACAGTTTGCCGATTCTTCTGTAAAATGCAGAGACTGAAAATAACTGGGCCACATAACCAAAGTGAATGAATTGTGATTTATTTTTGTTTTTTAAAATAAATCACTCAGAATAACAGTTATAAAATGATTTTTACTTAAATGGTTTAGTATAACCTTTACTACATTTGTTTTGTTACTTATGTTTTTGGCTGAGCACTGGGTTTTTGTATTCCTTTTTTCTCTTGCTTATATGAGAGTGGGAGAGTATATTGTTGTTGTTTGCTATGATTTCTGAAGATAGTATGTGTGTATGTGTCCTAATTGTGTATTTACATTTGCGATTTATTGTCTTGCTTTTAAAAATAAAAATCATAAGCAGACCTTTTCAAAAATGTTTACAAAATAAAAATCAATTGTAGCGAGTTATTTTGTTTTTCTTTTCGGTTTCTCTGAACCACTTATCAAAAAAACTGTCATAAAGTTTTCTCTCAGTGATAAACTGAAAAACGCAATTATAAATGGTGATCACATCAATTAACCTTATAAAAACAAAGTGGACCCGTTATTTTCAGTCTCTGGTAAAATGTCTAAAGAAAAGTTAAAAATTCTGATAATGTATAAATGTTATTTCAGAAAATTTCTGACATCAGACATGTCTGAAAAAATTGTTTACTGGGAAAATACACAAAAAAACAAAATACACAACGCAGTGAAACCAACATACATCCAAATATAAATCTTTTTCCAATAAGCAGTGTTGTTGTTGCGTGTTTATCAAAGCATGCAAAACATTGTCTTTTTTGATGAAATTTTCTGAGGTTGTCTTGGATTTTTGTTTGTCTGACAGAATTATTGAAGATTTGGATCCCGAAGATATCTGGGGTCTTCAGAAAACTGATTTCAACAGACAGACGGACATGGCTTAATCGACTCCGCTATCTATAAGGGTTCAGAATATACATACATATATACTTTATAGACTCGGAAAACTATATTCTGGAAATTACAAACAGAATGACAAACTTATATATACCCTTCTCACGAAGGTGAAGGGTATAAAAAATAAACAGTTTTTTCACAATAAACAAAGAACTCAACAAGAGCAAAAATGCCCTAATTTTTTTTACAAAATCATATATCCAATATTTCTGAAATATTTTCAGAATAAAAAATAAAGAAAACAACAAATTTACTATATTGGTATTACAAAAGGTTTGTGACCAGAAAATTTTAGAGGGGATCTGTGGTCTTTAGGAAATTTTATGGAGGGGCTGGGACACCAAGAATCGGTAGTCTCAAATGTACTTAAGAGTGGTTTATCCCAAATAATCGTAGGATCTCTGAAAAGTGACCCTGAAAATTGGTCAAGAAATTCTAGAGAGGATTTGTGGACATTATGGAATTTTAAAGAAGGGCTGGTATACCACGATATATAGAATCGATAGTCCCAAAGGTCCTTGATAGTTTCCTATTAGTGGTTTATCCCAAAAAATCTTAGGATCCCTGAAAATTTTTCAAGAATTTCTGAAGAGGATAAGTGGTCTTTATGGAATCCCTGAAAAGTGACCCTGAAAATTGGTCAAGAAATTCTAGAGAGGATTTGTGGACATTATGGAATTTTAAGGAGGGGCTGGTATACCACGATAATAGAATCGATAGTCCTAAAGGTCCTTGATAGTTCCCTATTAGTGATTTATCCCAAATTATCTTAGGGTCCCTGAAAATTGGTCAAGAAATTTTGGAGAGGATTTGAGCTTATGGAATTTTAAGGAGTGGCTGGGATACCACGATATATTGAATCGGTAGTCCCATGGCCACTTTTAAGGAATCCTAAGATTATATTGGGATAAACTAGTTATAGGGAACTGTTAAGGACATCTGGGACTACCGATTCCATATATCGCGGTATCCCAGCCCCTTCTTAAAATTCAATAATGACTACAAATCCTCTCCACTTTTCAGGGATCCTAAGATTATTTGGGATAAATCAGTAATAGGGATCTATTAAGGACATCTGGGACTACTGGGATCGTGGTATCCCCTCTCTAGAATTTCATGGCCACTTTTAAGGGATCCTAAGATTATTTGGGATAAACTAGTAATAGGGAACTATTAAGGACATCTGGGACTACCGATTCCATATATCGTGGTATCCCAGCCCCTTCTTAAAATTCCATAATGACCACAAATCCCCTCTAGAACTTCCTGGTCACAAACTAAATTCTAATTTATCTTCACACTATCCCACTGAACTACATGTAGTAGTTTGATATTACACTTTTTTTCCAGAGAAGTCCACCAGATTATTGAAGCATAAGTTAGGATTGGTCTAATTACACTTTTATAAAGCCAATGTGTCATAGTAAGACTCAGGCCCTATTTCATGCCTATGGTTCTTCTACATAGCGCCCAGCACCGATGTGCCTTTTTAATCCTTTCCTCTATGTGGTGCCTCCATTTTAATTTCCGGTCAAGTATTACACCTAAGTATTTCTCTCTGTCTGTCCCAGGATACAGGGCTTAATATACTCAGAAATTTTTGTCTTTCTTGTGAAAAGACAGATTTCTGTCTTCGCCGGGTTAACATTGAGGCCTCTAGGTTGAGCCCAGATCAAGGCCGTGTTCAGAGCCTTCTCAGCACAAGTAATTTGGATGCTTTCCCCTTAGAAGTATTACGACATCGTCTGCATAGCAGACAAGTCTAAGTCCTATTTCGGTTAGGGTCCTTAGGAGGCTATTTATCGTGGTAACCCAGAGTAAAGGGGACAAAATTCCGCTCTGTAGTGTACCGCGAAATACCCTTTTCCTAATGGTTATATCGTACATCTCGCAACTTATCCATCTGTTCCTTACCATGTAGTTGATTCAGTTACGGAGTACCCGGTCAACATAATCTGGTCTAAAGATTTGGTAAGAGCATTAGTGTGGACGTTATTGAAGGCGACTTCCATGTCAATACATACCGCCAGTGTATACAGTTTGCTTTCGAAGGATTCACCTTTATAGTGGACAACTTATTCAACGCCGTTTCTACCGATCGTCCCTTTACATAACCATGCTGCTTATATTTGAGATCTCTGTCTGCTTTTAACCATACTATCGACTATCCGTTCCATGGTTTTAAGTAGGAAGGACGTAAGAATTATTGGTCAATAGGTCCCATATCTAGGTTTTCCTGGTTTGGGTATAAATATTACCCTTGCATCCTGCCATTTAATGGGGGTATATATTAATTTCAATCTTTGACAGATGTACGGAAACCACTCGCGCCTCCCTCTGCAAAAGTGCCGGGAAAATGCCATCCGCTCCTGCAGCTTTATAGGGCCGTATCCCCCAGTTAACCAAGGTTTCTCCTGAGCAGATCTCTACTCTCGCAGAGGGCAGCCGTCCTCGAACGATTCTACCAGGGTACTTGTGAACGTTTCTATCCTCATTATTTCGGCATTGAAAAGTGTCCTGTCCTAAACGGTTCTTTAATAAGGTCCCCAACATTGCCCAATTAGTTTTAGACTTATTCCGAAACTTTATCGGCTTTGGTGGCGGCCGTAGTATTTTGAATTTTATGTACCGATGGTCTGAAAGGGAGTGCTCTTAGGTATTTTTGGTCCTTGTCGGGGCCAGTTGTGACAACCCTTTCAATCAGTGCACTTTTTTCTGGCGAGTTAGTGGTAATCTCCTCGCTTTTAGGATTTGACTCCTTAACGTTACCAGTAGTGGCTAATGACGCTGTGGGTAGCGTCTTTGGAATTTTAGTGTCCTTGTCGGGGCTTGTTGTAACAGCCCTTCTAATCGGCACCTTCCCAATTTTGAACATGAAAGCTTTAGAGGCGAAATAAGCTCTACCTTTGTTCTTGGCAAGACTAGCCATGGAGTTCTGGTCGATACCTATTACAAATAAAGTTCCCTCAGGTTCTTCTTTCCTGTAAAAGACATCACATTTTTGCACGGCCAGTTCAGCGTTTTGGCTTCCAAGAATTTCCAATATACGCTCATTAGCCAATTTACTGCCCCATCCTTCTATGTAGACTGTGGAGTATAAGAGCACCGGAAGATCCATTTTCTTTACCAGTCCCAGTTTAGCGCCATCCCACGGAAGGGGGATACTTTCCACCAAGTTCTTCAGGGTGCCAGCACATTGATGAGATGCCAACCTCATCATCATCACGCCCATGCTGAACTCGCAGCTCACGCTCTCTATTGGTTGTTAACCCTTTGAAGCGATTACGTGGTCCACTATCCTATTGTTAACCAGATCTTCTACCTTATTCTGCTGGTCTATTGGAATTTTGCCTGTTGGATTACCGGCATCGTATACTGCATAGCAGAGATCGTCCTGGTATCTTCTCTTGGCAACTTTAGCGTAAGATGGCGGCTTTTTTCCTTTTCCACAGTCTAGCTTCTCCTTCCTTGTTTTCGGGACTTTTTTGAGATATCCTTACCTTTGAGGTTGATTTCGCCGACGTGTTCGTCTTCGGAATATCTGGCTTGGCGTTGTCACCCTTACTCGCAGGATTCTGACTTGAGGTTCCTTCGAGAATGGTATTGCTTGGCTTCGACTGTATATTAGAAGATTTCCTGAAGCATCTTCTTCAACTTCCTCCTCTGTGCTCAAAAAATCCGTTTCTTAGTAATAGGTAGATTAGCTATGCTATCATTCACTTCTTTCACCATTTGGTCTATTTCATCCTTTTTGGGATTCGCTATAATGGTTTTATTATTATTATCATCTGAGGATTTAGAGTCGGAAATCTCACTTATGTTTAAAGGCTTAGCTTAGAACTCTCTCCGAGTTGTACACTTGACGCATTGTCCGCCACGGAGGCCAAGGTACCCACCTCCGTAGTAGTCTTTTGCTCACGATCGCAAGATGACGACGACGCATGACTCGCGATCAACATTTGCCGCCGGTACTGGCGCCGTAACTTTTATATTATTATTTTCCATATCTGTCTTTTTCCAGTTTTTAGTCCGCGGGGAATACAAGATTCCCAGGTGGTGGACAGTCTGCCCTCCCTCAGCTTAAGTGAAACTATAGCTGTGAGAGACAGGTTGTCCATCACCGCCCCTATCCGCCACCCGGGTACGCGCTCTGTAGGAAAAACTGGAAATAACTCCCCCGAGTGTCACTTTGGTAACACATTATTTTTTGTTTGTTTTGATAACGTCGTGTATTTTTTATATTTTTGTTATTTCATTAATTATATTTCTGGTACTTTTTAATGCGTTTTGTTTCAATTGTTCTAAATCAACTAAATTGGAGTTGTAATTTTATCAAATGTTAAAAAAATATTTATGAAGGCTTTTGTACTTTTTTGGTAATATACATAGACTTAATATTACGAAATAAATAGTAAAATCCCGGGTACAAAAAGCTAGTATTAAAAATATTTCCCATAAAAATGCGTATAACAATGTTACTTCTGATTTGATTTCTGTGTTTTATATATTATTTTAAAGATAAAATTCCGTAGAATTCGCAAATTTTTTAAAACTATTATATGTAATAATTTTTGTGAAAATAGAAAAAAGTTGTAAATTTTGACAAATTTAGTGATAATCAAATTCTTCCATGAATTTTCATTATCCAATTGGATTCAAACTTATCAGCAGTTTATTTAAGATCTAATGGAATAAAATTAGACTCACCAAAGACAATTTTTTGGTGAGTCTAATCTTTTATTGGAAAAGCATTTACGAAAAAGTTCAAAAATTATAATATAAAAATATTTTAAAATCACAAATATAAAATTTGAATTAATGTAAAATTTGAACGGAAAAAGATATCGTAACATATAAAGATCCAAGTCTTAAAAGTTGGGTCACTTGACATACATACATATTGTAACGGATCTTTTATTAGAAAAGCATTTACGATAATATAAAAATATTTTTAAATTACAAATATAAAATTTGAGTTAAAATTTGAACGGAAAAATATATCGTAATATATAAAGATCCAAGTCTTTCTAAAATAATACCGTTACCAGTTATCTCTTTTTCTATATACACAAATACCGAAATTCCTAAAGCGGAAAAAATGTGTTCGAAAAAAATTGTTTTTTTGATAAAGGTGACCACTGTGAGGTTTTTTACCATGTGATAGTAGAAATACTTTATATATATTTAAGAAACATATGTATATGGCTTCGTTTCAAAAAACAAAATGTTTCCCGTTTTTGTGATATCACAACTTTTAAGAAGGTTTTTGTATCAGTGATCACAATCCTGTAATAATTTTTTCAAAATTCCAACTCCATCTGCATATCTGAGGCGGAAACTACTGATTTTGAGGGACATTTTTTACAGAGCAGAATCTGCAGGATTAATAGGAAATCATGCTTTAATAATTGATTTTATAGAACAAATCGGTAAGAATGAGCTCAATTTCACACTTTTATAATGCTCCAAAATTGCATTTAGAATTATCCAAAGATGCACTTTTTTATTTCAAATTTTTTTTTTCTTTACGCATAATTTTTTGCTGAAAAAATGGTGTAAAAACAAAAATTCTATCATTAAACCTTTAGATGTGATGACACTTTAAATTTTCAGATTTTAAACTTTACAACTCTATATTTCGAAAACCACGAAAGTTATAAAATTTGTCATTATACAAGTTATATATGGAACATTAACTGGGTGGAGTTTTATTAAATTCGGAGGTGATGATGAAAAACACCATTATTATTAACCCACAAGTTAACATTATAACCATCATAACTCCTAAACGGATTACAATAAATTAAAAATTTTAACACTATTTTTTTAAGAGCATTGAATATTATATTTTCGAATGATAAAATCAAGTTTTGAACATTTTTTTTAATTGCATTTTTTTCTTTTGCTCTTATGCATTTATAGTGCATCCAAATTCTGCCAAATTAAGTTTATATATCTTAAATTTTCGTGTAGAATAGTATACTAAAGTCGAATTTGAAATATGTTCAGCAGTTTTCTGTCTATCAAAAAATGTCGCCCAAAATCGGTGTTTTGGCCGCAGATATGCAGATGAAGGAGTTGAAATTTTAAAAAAATAATTACGCCAATATTAGTGCTGATCCAAAAACTTTCATAAAAGGTATGATATCATAATTTCAAAAATATTGCGTGAAGCCTAATAAATATGGACCTGTTGTAGGGATAGGTGCTTTGCGTTTTTAAAGTTTTTTATTCAAATCAAAATATTTTTTTTCAAAATTGACCAAGTTCAAATGGGGCCGGTTGGGACAACGTGCGCTTAAATGAGCCAAGTTTAATTTTACACGCTTCTACATTTCCGGATAATAAAAAACTTGTATAAAGTCCTGAAGAATTTTTTTCTATTGAAGAAAGAATATAGGGACTTTTTTGGAAAAAAAAAAATTAATAAACACGTCACTTTTTACATGTTGCAACTTTGAATGCGTCTAACTTTATATAGGGACAAAATAACTGTTGAGAAGTTTTTCGTTTTATTTAGAAATTTGTCAGAAAACTAGTGGATATTTTTAAAAAACATTTAAAAAAGTAAAAATAGATCGAGTAAATTTAAGAATAAAAAAAATTTAAATCAAAATATCTCTTAAAGCTAAAGCTCATTTCGATTATAAATGGATTTTTAGCGATTTAAAAAAAATGAATACCAGAGATTATCAACTTTAAGGGGCTACCCACTGGCCCACATTCCGTCCTCGACCAACTACAACTGTTAATCAAATCGAAAACACCTCAGCTCCAAACATGTGAAATTTCCTTGCGATATATCCAATAGTTTCAGAGATAACGAATTATTTCCAAAAATAGAACTGTGCGTTAGTTGTTGCTGTTTTATGTTTTGCTGAAGTAACGGTAGAGTTGGAAAATATAAATAAATTTATATGTTATAAAGTTAAACTTATTAAAAACATACTATGGTGAAGGGTATATAAGATTCGGCAAAGGCGAACATTGAACTCTTACTTGTTTTGTTTATATTTGTTGCTTTTAGTTGAGTTAATATATTGATGAAGGAAATGTTCCCTACATTTGACACTGGTGCTAGGTAAAATCGTATACCGATCATCAGAGAATATCGCGTCTTCAACAACTATGTATATGGTGGGACATGTCAACGTCTTAGAATTTACAAGAACCCTCAATATATATCATGAATTCCAGGAAAGAACATAGAAAAACTGAAAATGTTTGATCTCATGTCTTCCAATTTCCTTCATATTACCAATATATGTTCTTTATGTAGAAACTAAAAATCCGTTGTTTATTTTAAAAAATTTCCAGGAACACGATTTTTATGGCGATTTTAATTTGTTCGAAAACTACAAAAAATCAAAAAGGTATAAAACTGTGAAGGCTTGTATCTCTGAGAGTTTATATCAGATTTTTTTGATTTAGAACCCAATCTATTACTATGGATGAGCTCTTTCATTCTAATATATATTAAAAAGTTTAAGATAGTGCATTTTTTAAAGAAATGCACTTTTTGAAATCTTTCTCATTGTTGAAAAAGTTTTAAAAGTGCATAAATCGATTATTTGAAGCTTGTTATGCAAAATATACAAATATTTTGTTGTGACGTGCATTACATCTATTTTTGTGGATTTTTTTTAAATATTTTATATTGGAAAATTTTTAAATATTATTGATATTTTATGCATTTAACAGAATTTAAAACCGCTTAAAATACATTACTGATCTGAATTGGGATGTAAATATTTAAATTCGATTACAACTAATGTTCACTTTCATAAAAAGTAATTTCTAAAAAAAATTGTTAATATAAATGCATTTTTAATGCAAATGCATATTGGGTGCATTTTCTACATTTTACTCCATGTTTAACGTATCTTCTAAGTGTATTGATAAATTTATATAAAACTAGTTATACCCAGTGTGCTTTGTTACCCTAAAAGCAATATAAATACAAAACCCTCTTAACGATTTTGAAGATTCTAACTATAATAGTTTTCCAGATACACAATTTGTTACATATTGGAGATGCCACGCAAATTATTTGAAAAATTTGAAAAATCTAATAGATATACGAAATTTTGTATTTAATTCATATTGAAAATCCGCCCGTTATTCTCTAAATGTTCACATGAATGTCAAAGTTCTTCATGTCAAATTTGAAGATTCTAGCTCTAATAGTTTCTCGGTAAGAATGAGCTCAGTTTCACACTTTTATAATGCTCCAAAAGTGCATTTAGAATTATCCAAAGATGCACTTTTTTATTTCAAAATTTTTTTTCTTTACGCATTAAACCTTTAGATGTGATGACACTTTAAATTTTCAGATTTTAAACTTTACAACTCTATATTTCGAAAACCACGAAAGTTATAAAATTTGTCATTATACAAGTTATATATGGAACATTAATTGGGTGGAGTTTTATTAAATTCGGAGATGATGATGAAAAACACCATTATTATTAACCCACAAGTTAACATTATAACCATCATAACTCCTAAACGGATTACAATAAATTAAAAATTTTAACACTATTTTTTTAAGAGTCTAAAGTGTTCAGCAGTTTTCTGTCTATCAAAAAATGTCGCCCAAAATCGGTGTTTTGGCCGCAGATATGCAGCTGAAGGAGTTGAAATTTTAAAAAAATAGTTACGCCAATATTAGTGCTGATCCAAAAACTTTCATAAAAGGTATGATATCGTAATTTCAAAAATATTGCGTGAAGCCTAATAAATATGGACCTATTGCAGGGATAGGTGCTTTGCGTTTTTAAAATTTTTTATTCAAATCAAAATATTTTTTTCAAAATTGACCAAGTTCAAATGGGGCCGGTTGGGACAACGTCCGCTTAAATGAGCCAAGTTTAATTTTACACGCTTCTACATTTCCGGATAATAAAAAACTTGTATAAAGTCCTGAAGAATTTTTTTCCATTGAAGAAAGAATATAGGGACTTTTTTGGAAAAAAAAAATTAATAAACACGTCACTTTTTACATGTTGCAACTTTGAATGCGTCTAACTTTATATAGGGACAAAATAACTGTTGAGAAGTTTTTCGTTTTATTTAGAAATTTGTCAGAAAACTAGTGGATATTTTTAAAAAACATTTAAAAAAGTAAAAATAGATCGAGTAAATTTAAGAATAAAAAAAATTTAAATCAAAATTTCTCTTAAAGCTAAAGCTCATTTCGATTATAAATGGATTTTTAGCGATTTAAAAAAAATGAATACCAGAGATTATCAACTTTAAGGGGCTACCCACTGGCCCACATTCCGTCCTCGACCAACTACAACTGTTAATCAAATTGAAAACACCTCAGCTCCAAACATGTGAAATTTCCTTACGATATATCCAATAGTTTCAGAGATAACGAATTATTTCCAAAAATAGAACTGTGCGTTAGTTGTTGCTGTTTTATGTTTTGCTGAAGTAACGGTAGAGTTGGAAAATATAAATAAATTTATATGTTATAAAGTTAAACTTATTAAAAACATACTATGGTGAAGGGTATATAAGATTCGGCAAAGGCGAACATTGAACTCTTACTTGTTTTGTTTATATTTGTTGCTTTTAGTTGAGTTAATATATTGATGAAGAAAATGTTCCCTACATTTGACACTGGTGCTAGGTAAAATCGTATACCGATCATCAGAGAATATCGCGTCTTCAACAACTATGTATATGGTGGGACATGTCAACGTCTTAGAATTTACAAGAACCCTCAATATATATCATGAATTCCAGGAAAGAACATAGAAAAACTGAAAAACTTCCAATTTCCTTCATATTACCAATATATGTTCTTTATGTAGAAACTAAAAATCCGTTGTTTATTTTAAAAAATTTCCAGGAACACGATTTTTATGGCGATTTTAATTTGTTCGAAAACTACAAAAAATCAAAAAGGTATAAAACTGTGAAGGCTTGTATCTCTGAGAGTTTATATCAGATTTTTTTGATTTAGAACCCAATCTATTACTATGGATGAGCTCTTTCATTCTAATATATATTAAAAAGTTTAAGATAGTGCATTTTTTAAAGAAATGCACTTTTTGAAATCTTTCTCATTGTTGAAAAAGTTTTAAAAGTGCATAAATCGATTATTTGAAGCTTGTTATGCAAAATATACAAATATTTTGTTGTGACGTGCATTACATCTATTTTTGTGGATTTTTTTTTAAATATTTTATATTGGAAAATTTTTAAATATTATTGATATTTTATGCATTTAACAGAATTTAAAACCGCTTAAAATACATTACTGATCTGAATTGGGATGTAAATATTTAAATTCGATTACAACTAATGTTCACTTTCATAAAAATTAATTTCTAAAAAAATTGTTAAAATAAATGCATTTTTAATGCAAATGCATATTGGGTGCATTTTCTACATTTTACTCCATGTTTAACGTAACGTATTGATAAATTTATATAAAACTAGCTATACCCAGTGTGCTTTGTTACCCTAAAAGCAATATAAATATAAAACCCTCTTAACGATTTTGAAGATTCTAACTATAATAGTTTTCCAGATACACAATTTGTTACATATTGGAGATGCCACGCAAATTATTGCAAGTTCTTCAATTTTTCCGAACGGTAATGAAGAATGTAACCCGTGAAAAATTTGAAAAATCTAATAGATATACTAATTTTTGTATGTTAATTCATATTGAAAATCCGCCCGTTATTCCCTAAATGTTCACATGAATGTCAAAGTTCTTCATGTCAAATTTGAAGATTCTAGCTCTAATAGTTTCTCAGTTATACGAATTTTTCTTTTTAATTCATATGGGGGCTCTATGCCCTCCAGATGAAAGTCCGCCCTGTTTTCTACAAAATGTTTAGATGAATATTAAAGTTTTTCGTACAAATTTTTGTTATTCATTTGACAACTATCCGTAGATACTTTGACAATAAATGTTGTTGAAAAATTATAAAAAAAATTTGGTGTCATTTTGCTACCAGGCGTGTAAAATTTTAAAACGTCTTTTTTTCGCTCTGTATATGTGTAATTTTATAAAAGTTATACTCAATATTTCAATATCAGTTTTTTGGGCAAATTAAACTGCATAAGAAATATTTGAATTTTTGTTACTTTTTGTAACGCAATTATGTCTAAACGGCTGAAACGAATTTAAGGAAATTTTGACCTCATATAGACCAGAAAGCCACAAAAGTGGAAACATGGGATAATTAGTACTTTTTTCTTCAACCAAGTCAATTTATTTCAAGGAAAATATATTTTCGTTTTAGCTTTCTCAATTTTCAGTAAAGTAACTTTTCAAATGCCAAAGTTTAAGAGTTTAAAATGATAATGAATATAACTTAGAAATTTGAAATATTAATTTTTTGTAGCTTTATGTAATTAGAAAATTATGTATTTAGAGGTACTTTTCTCTATTTATAAATGAGAATTTTATATTTTCTTTGTTGTGCGTCGATATTTTGAATATAATGTTTGTCTACGTCTGATTGAATTAAATAAATTTGAAAGACTCAAACTAAAGGATAGAGGAAATTTACATAATTATATTTCTGGTACTTTTTAATGCGTTTTGTTTCAATTGTTCTAAATCAACTAAATTGGAGTTGTAATTTTATCAAATGTTAAAAAATATTTATGAAGGCTTTTGTACTTTTTTGGTAATATACATAGACTTAATATTACGAAATAAATATAAGTGTTATATTCGGCTATGCCGAATCTTATATACCCACCATCAAATCACTGCCATATAAATAAACTTTGATATTTTGAATATTTTATTATTATATATCGATATTAATGAGAACATCAGGGTAATATTTGAAAGAGGTCCATTAATGGGGGTTTAACTATTGACAGTGCTCTTTCGAATTAAATATGTTAATTTATATAGGTAGTAAATATATATACACTTATATGGGCCAATTCTCATAAAAGTCGGTAGGAAGATTTCAGTTCCTTATTTATTTCAAATTTCATAGATTTACTTGTATTTTTAAGCCAGTAATGAGAATTAAAGTCATTATCTTAATGGGATAATGGACTGATCCGCATACGAATTGGTAGAAAGATTTCGGTTCCTATAGAACTTATTAGTGTCGAATTTCATCGCTGTACTCGCAATTTTAAGCCAGTAATGAGCGTTTAAGTGACTTTCTGATGGGGACCTTAAATGAAGGGTAGGGTCAATTATGACCGATCCCCACAAAATTTTGTAGAGAGATGTTAGCTCATAAAAACTATATTGAATTTCATCGCTTTAGTCGTTTTTTAGGCCAGTAATGAGCGTTAAAGTAATTTTCTGTTGGGGACCTTATATGGGGGGATTTATGGACCGATCCACATAAAATTTCCTGAAAGGTTTTGGCTCCTAAGATACCTACTTATGTAAAATTTATTCGCTATACTCGTATTTTTACCACAATAATAAGTGATAAAGTCATTTTCTGAAGGGGACCTTATATGGGTGGGTAGGCCAATTATGGACCGATCACATAAAATTTGGTAGATTTTGGCTCATATAAAACTTACTTCTGAAAAATTTCATCGCTATACTCGTATTTTTAATCCAGTAATATGCGTTAAAGTAATTTTATGAAGGGGACCTTATATAGAGACTAGGATCAATTATGGACCGATCCACAAGAAATTTGGTGGAGAGATTTGCACTATTATCAAGTTTCATCGCTATAGTGGTATTTTTACGCAAACAATGAGCGTTAAAGTCATTTTCTTAAGGGGACCTTATATGGGGGGTAGGGTCAATTATGGACCGATTCACATAAAATTTGCTGTAAATGTTTTGGCTCCTAAGATACTTATGTCAAATTTCTTCTCAATACTCGTATTTTTAGCCAATAATAATCGATAATGTCATTTTCTGAAGGGGACCTTATATGGGCGGGTAGGGCCAATTATGGACCGATCCACATACAATTTGGTAGAGAGATTTTGGCTCATATAAAACTTACTTCTGTAAAATTTCATCGCTATACTCGTATTTTTAAGCCAGGAATGAGCGTTAAAGTAATTTTATGGAGGGGATCATGGCTTGCATGAAACTTATGTGTGTCAAATTTCATCGCTATATTCGTATGTTTGAGCCAGTAATCAGCATTTTAGTCATTTTCAAAAGGGGACCTTATAGGGCCTATTGTGGTCCTATGACCGCCATAATTTCAGAATTTTATTTGGGAGGTCAAAAAACTGGTTTATGCGAAATTTTGTGGCATTTGCTTCAAAAACAACGAATTTATGAATGTTTGCTATGTGAAATCGTTGACCGATTTTGCCCATTTTCAATACCAAGCATTTCTGATCAATAAAAAATATTTTGGGAAAATTTCATCTCAATATCTCTTTTTTTGTGGACGCTACCGTGCCAACAACAGACAGACGGACGGACATAGCTAGATCTTAGAATCTTACGAGGTCCCAGAATATATATACTTTATGGTGTCTGTGAACAATATTTCGATGTGTTACACACGGAATGACAAAATCAATATACCCCCCATCTTTTTTGATGGTGGGTATAAAAATATTTCCTATAAAAATGCGTATAACAATGTTACTTCTGATTTGATTTCTGTGTTTTATATATTATTTTAAAGATAAAATTCCGTAGAATTCGCAAACTTTTTAAACATTTTTTAAAACTATTATATGTAATAATTTTTGTTAAAATAGAAAAAAGTTGTAAATTTTGACAAATTTAGTGATAATCAAATTCTTCCATGAATTTTCATTATCCAATTGGATTCAAACTTATCAGCAGTTTATTTAAGATCTAATGGAATAAAATTAGACTCACCAAAGACAATTTTTTGGTGAGTCTAATCTTTTATTGGAAAAGCATTTACGAAAAAGTTCAAAAATTATAATATAAAAATATTTTAAAATCACAAATATAAAATTTGAATTAATGTAAAATTTGAACGGAAAAAGATATCGTAACATATAAAGATCCAAGTCTTAAAAGTTGGGTCACTTGACATACATATATATTATAACGGATCTTTTATAAGAAAAGCATTTACGATAATATAAAAATATTTTTAAATTACAAATATAAAATTTGAGTTAAAGTAAAATTTGAACGGAAAAATATATCGTAATATATAAAGATCCAAGTCTTTCTAAAATAATACCGTTACTTTTTCTATATACACAAATACCGAAATTCCTAAAGCGGAAAAAATGTGTTCGAAAAAAATTGTTTTTTTGATAAAGGTGACCACTGTGAGGTTTTTTACCATGTGATAGTAGAAACACTTTATATATATTTAAGAAACATATGTATATGGCTTCGTTTCAAAAAAGAAAATGTTTCCCGTTTTTGTGATATCACAACTTTTAAGAAGGTTTTTGTATCAGTGATCACAATCCTGTAATAATTTTTTCAAAATTTCAACTCCATCTGCATATCTGAGGCGGAAACTACTGATTTTGAGGGACATTTTTTACAGAGCAGAATCTGCAGGATTAATAGGAAATCATGCTTTAATAATTGATTTTATAGAACAAATCGGTAAGAATGAGCTCAATTTCACACTTTTATAATGCTCCAAAATTGCATTTAGAATTATCCAAAGATGCACTTTTTTATTTCAAATTTTTTTTTTCTTTACGCATAATTTTTTGCTGAAAAAATGGTGTAAAAACAAAAATTCTATCATTAAACCTTTAGATGTGATGACACTTTAAATTTTCAGATTTTAAACTTTACAACTCTATATTTCGAAAACCACGAAAGTTATAAAATTTGTCATTATACAAGTTATATATGGAACATTAACTGGGTGGAGTTTTATTAAATTCGGAGGTGATGATGAAAAACACCATTATTATTAACCCACAAGTTAACATTATAACCATCATAACTCCTAAACGGATTACAATAAATTAAAAATTTTAACACTATTTTTTTAAGAGCATTGAATATTATATTTTCGAATGATAAAATCAAGTTTTGAACATTTTTTTTTTAATTGCATTTTTTTCTTTTGCTCTTATGCATTTATAGTGCATCCAAATTCTGCCAAATTAAGTTTATATATCTTAAATTTTCGTGTAGAATAGTATACTAAAGTCGAATTTGAAATATGTTCAGCAGTTTTCTGTCTATCAAAAAATTTCGCCCAAAATCGGTGTTTTGGCCGCAGATATGCAGATGAAGGAGTTGAAATTTTAAAAAAATAATTACGCCAATATTAGTGCTGATCCAAAAACTTTCATAAAAGGTATGATATCATAATTTCAAAAATATTGCGTGAAGCCTAATAAATATGGACCTGTTGTAGGGATAGGTGCTTTGCGTTTTTAAAATTTTTTATTCAAATCAAAATATTTTTTTCAAAATTGACCAAGTTCAAATGGGGCCGGTTGGGACAACGTGCGCTTAAATGAGCCAAGTTTAATTTTACACGCTTCTACATTTCCGGATAATAAAAAACTTGTATAAAGTCCTGAAGAATTTTTTTTCTATTGAAGAAAGAATATAGGGACTTTTTTGGAAAAAAAAAAAAAATTAATAAACACGTCACTTTTTACATGTTGCAACTTTGAATGCGTCTAACTTTATATAGGGACAAAATAACTGTTGAGAAGTTTTTCGTTTTATTTAGAAATTTGTCAGAAAACTAGTGGATATTTTTAAAAAACATTTAAAAAAGTAAAAATAGATCGAGTAAATTTAAGAATAAAAAAAATTTAAATCAAAATATCTCTTAAAGCTAAAGCTCATTTCGATTATAAATGGATTTTTAGCGATTTAAAAAAAATGAATACCAGAGATTATCAACTTTAAGGGGCTACCCACTGGCCCACATTCCGTCCTCGACCAACTACAACTGTTAATCAAATCGAAAACACCTCAGCTCCAAACATGTGAAATTTCCTTGCGATATATCCAATAGTTTCAGAGATAACGAATTATTTCCAAAAATAGAACTGTGCGTTAGTTGTTGCTGTTTTATGTTTTGCTGAAGTAACGGTAGAGTTGGAAAATATAAATAAATTTATATGTTATAAAGTTAAACTTATTAAAAACATACTATGGTGAAGGGTATATAAGATTCGGCAAAGGCGAACATTGAACTCTTACTTGTTTTGTTTATATTTGTTGCTTTTAGTTGAGTTAATATATTGATGAAGGAAATGTTCCCTACATTTGACACTGGTGCTAGGTAAAATCGTATACCGATCATCAGAGAATATCGCGTCTTCAACAACTATGTATATGGTGGGACATGTCAACGTCTTAGAATTTACAAGAACCCTCAATATATATCATGAATTCCAGGAAAGAACATAGAAAAACTGAAAATGTTTGATCTCATGTCTTCCAATTTCCTTCATATTACCAATATATGTTCTTTATGTAGAAACTAAAAATCCGTTGTTTATTTTAAAAAATTTCCAGGAACACGATTTTTATGGCGATTTTAATTTGTTCGAAAATTACAAAAAATCAAAAAGGTATAAAACTGTGAAGGCTTGTATCTCTGAGAGTTTATATCAGATTTTTTTGATTTAGAACCCAATCTATTACTATGGATGAGCTCTTTCATTCTAATATATATTAAAAAGTTTAAGATAGTGCATTTTTTAAAGAAATGCACTTTTTGAAATCTTTTTAATTGTTGAAAAAGTTTTAAAAGTGCATAAATCGATTATTTGAAGCTTGTTATGCAAAATATACAAATATTTTGTTGTGACGTGCATTACATCTAATTTTGTGGATTTTTTTTAAATATTTTATATTGGAAAATTTTTAAATATTATTGATATTTTATGCATTTAACAGAATTTAAAACCGCTTAAAATACATTACTGATCTGAATTGGGATGTAAATATTTAAATTCGATTACAACTAATGTTCACTTTCATAAAAAGTAATTTCTAAAAAAAAATGTTAATATAAATGCATTTTTAATGCAAATGCATATTGGGTGCATTTTCTACATTTTACTCCATGTTTAACGTAACGTATTGATAAATTTATATAAAACTAGCTATACCCAGTGTGCTTTGTTACCCTAAAAGCAATATAAATATAAAACCCTCTTAACGATTTTGAAGATTCTAACTATAATAGTTTTCCAGATACACAATTTGTTACATATTGGAGATGCCACGCAAATTATTTGAAAAATTTGAAAAATCTAATAGATATACGAAATTTTGTATTTAATTCATATTGAAAATCCGCCCGTTATTCTCTAAATGTTCACATGAATGTCAAAGTTCTTCATGTCAAATTTGAAGATTCTAGCTCTAATAGTTTCTCGGTAAGAATGAGCTCAGTTTCACACTTTTATAATGCTCCAAAAGTGCATTTAGAATTATCCAAAGATGCACTTTTTTATTTCAAAATTTTTTTTCTTTACGCATTAAACCTTTAGATGTGATGACACTTTAAATTTTCAGATTTTAAACTTTACAACTCTATATTTCGAAAACCACGAAAGTTATAAAATTTGTCATTATACAAGTTATATATGGAACATTAATTGGGTGGAGTTTTATTAAATTCGGAGATGATGATGAAAAACACCATTATTATTAACCCACAAGTTAACATTATAACCATCATAACTCCTAAACGGATTACAATAAATTAAAAATTTTAACACTATTTTTTTAAGAGTCTAAAGTCGAATTTGAAATATGTTCAGCAGTTTTCTGTCTATCAAAAAATGTCGCCCAAAATCGGTGTTTTGGCCGCAGATATGCAGATGAAGGAGTTGAAATTTTAAAAAAATAATTACGCCAATATTAGTGCTGATCCAAAAACTTTCATAAAAGGTATGATATCATAATTTCAAAAATATTGCGTGAAGCCTAATAAATATGGACCTGTTGTAGGGATAGGTGCTTTGCGTTTTTAAAATTTTTTATTCAAATCAAAATATTTTTTTCAAAATTGACCAAGTTCAAATGGGGCCGGTTGGGACAACGTCCGCTTAAATGAGCCAAGTTTAATTTTACACGCTTCTACATTTCCGGATAATAAAAAACTTGTATAAAGTCCTGAAGAATTTTTTTTCTATTGAAGAAGGAATATAGGGACTTTTTTGAAAAAAAAAAATTAATAAATACGTCACTTTTTACATGTTGCAACTTTGAATGCGTCTAACTTTATATAGGGACAAAATAACTGTTGAGAAGTTTTTCGTTTTATTTAGAAATTTGTCAGAAAACTAGTGGATATTTTTAAAAAACATTTAAAAAAGTAAAAATAGATCGAGTAAATTTAAGAATAAAAAAAATTTAAATCAAAATTTCTCTTAAAGCTAAAGCTCATTTCGATTATAAATGGATTTTTAGCGATTTAAAAAAAATGAATACCAGAGATTATCAACTTTAAGGGGCTACCCACTGGCCCACATTCCGTCCTCGACCAACTACAACTGTTAATCAAATCGAAAACACCTCAGCTCCAAACATGTGAAATTTCCTTGCGATATATCCAATAGTTTCAGAGATAACGAATTATTTCCAAAAATAGAACTGTGCGTTAGTTGTTGCTGTTTTATGTTTTGCTGAAGTAACGGTAGAGTTGGAAAATATAAATAAATTTATATGTTATAAAGTTAAACTTATTAAAAACATACTATGGTGAAGGGTATATAGGTTAGGTTAGGTTAGGTTGATAGGAGGATGTATACTACATCAAATCCGAAGAAATACACCTAGGCCACTATCGGGCCTGTTGTGCGCTCCAATTCAAGAAAAAAAAAAAAAAAATTGTTTACTGAATGTTCAGAAACTCAGTTTCCTGGACGTAATTCCTAAGAATCTTCCAATCGGTGTTGGTTAAGAATGTTATTTCCGGAATAACATCACTTCCAAGATACTTGGATCTAACTTCGACGAATGCCTGACAATGGCAAAGAAAGTGCTCCAGAGTTTCACTGTCCTCTCCACATGCTCTACATTCGTCTGAATTCGCACGTCCAATTTTGTATAGATGTGCTCGTAATCCTGTGTGTCCACTTAGAATACGTACCATCATACTAACCTCAGACTTGCTCATTTTGAGAAGATTTCTCGTCTTGCTCTCATCAGGGTCACCCCATAGAATCTTTGTGGTTCTACCCACCGTTTCATTATTCCAAGAGGCCTTATGGGATTCTCTCATCCATATTTTTAATTCAGCTTTTGTTGCGTCGAATGGTTTTGCGTTTGTCAGGTTAACTACATCGAGCTCCCTTCCCTTTAAAGCTATTACATTTGCCCTTTCGTTGCCGATTACTCCCGAGTGGCCTGGTACCCATATGATGTGAACCTTACCTCTGGGAGAGTATTCAGTTAAAGCTTTCTTACAATCCAATACGGTCTTAGATTTAATTCTATCACCTGATATCGCACAAATTGCCTTCTGGCTGTCGGTAAATATATTAAGCCCTGTGGGCGCCATATTTATTCTAATCCAATTTACACATTCCGTTATTGCTCGTACTTCTGCCTGGAAGCTTGTGTTATGATTAGGTAAACGGTGGTATATTTCTGTTTCTGGGTCTTCAATATAGAACCCCAGACCCACTTTGTCCCCTAATTTAGAGCCATCCGTGTAGCAACGGATTCCTACTGGTATTTGCTCTAATGTTCCGCTTGACCAAGACATTCTATCTGGGATTAGCGTTTCAAAGTTTCCGACATATTCAGTGTCTGGTATGCGATCAGGCACGTCCGATGAATGTGTATAACCTTCCAATGTGTCCAGTATACATTGATGACGTGTCCTATAACCGTTTTTGGCCAGTTCGCCTAAAGTAAAGAGCCGTTCGGCTGTAAGCGCCGCCTCATATCTTATATATGTTTCAATGGGTGGAATATCTAGCAACGTTTCCAGAGCCTTGGTTGAAGTAGTACACATGGCACCACTTATACCCAAGCAGCATGTACGCTGAACTCCCTGTAGTAGTTTGATATTACACTTTTTGTCCAAAGCAGTCCACCAGATTATTGAAGCATAAGCTAGAATTGGTCTAATTACACTTTTATAAAGCCAATTTGTCATAGTAGGACTAAGACCCCATTTCATGCCTATGGTTCTCCTACATATCGCCCAGCACCGATGTGCCTTGTTGATCCTATCCTCTATGTGGTGTCTCCATTTTAATTTCCGGTCAAGTATTACACCTAAGTACTTAACTTTGTCTGTCACCGGTATCTTCTTGCCCAAGAAGCAAGGTTCAGTATATGTAGAAATTTTTGTCTTTCTTGTGAAAAGACAGATTTCCGTCTTCGCCGGGTTAACATTGAGGCCTCTCGGTTGAGCCCAGCTCAAGGCCGTATTCAGAGCCTCCTCAGCTCTTCTACACAAGTAATTTGGATCCTTTCCCTTTAAAAGTATTACGACATCGTCTGCATAGCAGACAGGTCTAAGTCCTTTCTCGGTTAGGGTCCTTAGGAGGCTATTAATCGTGGTGACCCAGAGTAAAGGTGACAAAATGCCACCCTGTGGTATACCGCGAAATACCTTTTTCCTGATAGTTATATCGTACATCTCGCAGCTTATCCATCTGTTCCTTAGCATGTAGTTGATCCAGTTACGGAGCACCCGGTCAACATAAAACTGGTCTAGGGATTGGATAAGGGTATCAGTGTGCACGTTATTGAAAGCGCCTTCGATGTCAATGCATACTGCCAGTGTATACAGTTTGCTATCGAAAGATATAATGGTATTATTTTTATTATCATCTGAGGATTCAGAGTCGGAACCCTCACCTATATTTAAAGGCTGAGGTAGCTTAGAGCTCTCTCCGAGTACATCCTTCTCTTTCACCCCTATATTTTTGCCAGCGGCATGCTGTACACTTGACGCATTGTCCGCCACGGAGGCCAAGGTACCCACCTCCGTAGTAGTATTCTGCTCACGATTGCAGGATGACGACGACACGTGACTCGCGAGTAGATCAACACTTGCCGCCGGTACTGGGTTATTTAGGCCCTGCACCGTAACTTTTATCTTTTCATTTTTATTTTCCATATTTGTTTTTTTTTTTTTCCAGTTTTTTGGTCCGCGGGGAATATAATATTCCCAGGTGGTGGACAATCTGCCCTCCCTCAGCTTAAGTGAAATTAAAGCTGGGAGAGGACAGATGGTCCATCACCACCCCCTATCCGCCACCCGGGGACGCGCTCGGTAGGAAAAATCTGGAAAACTCCCCCGAGAGAAGGGTATATAAGATTCGGCAAAGGCGAACATTGAACTCTTACTTGTTTTGTTTATATTTGTTGCTTTTAGTTGAGTTAATATATTGATGAAGGAAATGTTCCCTACATTTGACACTGGTGCTAGGTAAAATCGTATACCGATCATCAGAGAATATCGCGTCTTCAACAACTATGTATATGGTGGGACATGTCAACGTCTTAGAATTTACAAGAACCCTCAATATATATCATGAATTCCAGGAAAGAACATAGAAAAACTGAAAATGTTTGATCTCATGTCTTCCAATTTCCTTCATATTACCAATATATGTTCTTTATGTAGAAACTAAAAATCCGTTGTTTATTTTAAAAAATTTCCAGGAACACGATTTTTATGGCGATTTTAATTTGTTCGAAAACTACAAAAAATCAAAAAGGTATAAAACTGTGAAGGCTTGTATCTCTGAGAGTTTATATCAGATTTTTTTGATTTAGAGCCCAATCTATTACTATGGATGAGCTCTTTCATTCTAATATATATTAAAAAGTTTAAGATAGTGCATTTTTTAAAGAAATGCACTTTTTGAAATCTTTCTCATTGTTGAAAAAGTTTTAAAAGTGCATAAATCGATTATTTGAAGCTTGTTATGCAAAATATACAAATATTTTGTTGTGACGTGCATTACATCTATTTTTGTGGATTTTTTTTAAATATTTTATATTGGAAAATTTTTAAATATTATTGATATTTTATGCATTTAACAGAATTTAAAACCGCTTAAAATACATTACTGATCTGAATTGGGATGTAAATATTTAAATTCGATTACAACTAATGTTCACTTTCATAAAAAGTAATTTCTAAAAAAAATTGTTAATATAAATGCATTTTTAATGCAAATGCATATTGGGTGCATTTTCTACATTTTACTCCATGTTTAACGTATCTTCTAAGTGTATTGATAAATTTATATAAAACTAGTTATACCCAGTGTGCTTTGTTACCCTAAAAGCAATATAAATACAAAACCCTCTTAACGATTTTGAAGATTCTAACTATAATAGTTTTCCAGATACACAATTTGTTACATATTGGAGATGCCACGCAAATTATTTGAAAAATTTGAAAAATCTAATAGATATACGAAATTTTGTATTTAATTCATATTGAAAATCCGCCCGTTATTCTCTAAATGTTCACATGAATGTCAAAGTTCTTCATGTCAAATTTGAAGATTCTAGCTCTAATAGTTTCTCGGTAAGAATGAGCTCAGTTTCACACTTTTATAATGCTCCAAAAGTGCATTTAGAATTATCCAAAGATGCACTTTTTTATTTCAAAATTTTTTTTCTTTACGCATTAAACCTTTAGATGTGATGACACTTTAAATTTTCAGATTTTAAACTTTACAACTCTATATTTCGAAAACCACGAAAGTTATAAAATTTGTCATTATACAAGTTATATATGGAACATTAATTGGGTGGAGTTTTATTAAATTCGGAGATGATGATGAAAAACACCATTATTATTAACCCACAAGTTAACATTATAACCATCATAACTCCTAAACGGATTACAATAAATTAAAAATTTTAACACTATTTTTTTAAGAGTCTAAAGTCGAATTTGAAATATGTTCAGCAGTTTTCTGTCTATCAAAAAATGTCGCCCAAAATCGGTGTTTTGGCAGCAGATATGCAGCTGAAGGAGTTGAAATTTTAAAAAAATAGTTACGCCAATATTAGTGCTGATCCAAAAACTTTCATAAAAGGTATGATATCGTAATTTCAAAAATATTGCGTGAAGCCTAATAAATATGGACCTATTGCAGGGATAGGTGCTTTGCGTTTTTAAAATTTTTTATTCAAATCAAAATATTTTTTTCAAAATTGACCAAGTTCAAATGGGGCCGGTTGGGACAACGTCCGCTTAAATGAGCCAAGTTTAATTTTACACGCTTCTACATTTCCGGATAATAAAAAACTTGTATAAAGTCCTGAAGAATTTTTTTTCTATTGAAGAAAGAATATAGGGACTTTTTTGGAAAAAAAAAAAAATAATAAACACGTCACTTTTTACATGTTGCAACTTTGAATGCGTCTAACTTTATATAGGGACAAAATAACTGTTGAGAAGTTTTTCGTTTTATTTAGAAATTTGTCAGAAAACTAGTGGATATTTTTAAAAAACATTTAAAAAAGTAAAAATAGATCGAGTAAATTTAAGAATAAAAAAAAATTTAAATCAAAATATCTCTTAAAGCTAAAGCTCATTTCGATTATAAATGGATTTTTAGCGATTTAAAAAAAATGAATACCAGAGATTATCAACTTTAAGGGGCTACCCACTGGCCCACATTCCGTCCTCGACCAACTACAACTGTTAATCAAATCGAAAACACCTCAGCTCCAAACATGTGAAATTTCCTTGCGATATATCCAATAGTTTCAGAGATAACGAATTATTTCCAAAAATAGAACTGTGCGTTAGTTGTTGCTGTTTTATGTTTTGCTGAAGTAACGGTAGAGTTGGAAAATATAAATAAATTTATATGTTATAAAGTTAAACTTATTAAAAACATACTATGGTGAAGGGTATATAAGATTCGGCAAAGGCGAACATTGAACTCTTACTTGTTTTGTTTATATTTGTTGCTTTTAGTTGAGTTAATATATTGATGAAGGAAATGTTCCCTACATTTGACACTGGTGCTAGGTAAAATCGTATACCGATCATCAGAGAATATCGCGTCTTCAACAACTATGTATATGGTGGGACATGTCAACGTCTTAGAATTTACAAGAACCCTCAATATATATCATGAATTCCAGGAAAGAACATAGAAAAACTGAAAATGTTTGATCTCATGTCTTCCAATTTCCTTCATATTACCAATATATGTTCTTTATGTAGAAACTAAAAATCCGTTGTTTATTTTAAAAAATTTCCAGGAACACGATTTTTATGGCGATTTTAATTTGTTCGAAAACTACAAAAAATCAAAAAGGTATAAAACTGTGAAGGCTTGTATCTCTGAGAGTTTATATCAGATTTTTTTGATTTAGAACCCAATCTATTACTATGGATGAGCTCTTTCATTCTAATATATATTAAAAAGTTTAAGATAGTGCATTTTTTAAAGAAATGCACTTTTTGAAATCTTTCTCATTGTTGAAAAAGTTTTAAAAGTGCATAAATCGATTATTTGAAGCTTGTTATGCAAAATATACAAATATTTTGTTGTGACGTGCATTACATCTATTTTTGTGGATTTTTTTTAAATATTTTATATTGGAAAATTTTTAAATATTATTGATATTTTATGCATTTAACAGAATTTAAAACCGCTTAAAATACATTACTGATCTGAATTGGGATGTAAATATTTAAATTCGATTACAACTAATGTTCACTTTCATAAAAAGTAATTTCTAAAAAAAATTGTTAATATAAATGCATTTTTAATGCAAATGCATATTGGGTGCATTTTCTACATTTTACTCCATGTTTAACGTATCTTCTAAGTGTATTGATAAATTTATATAAAACTAGTTATACCCAGTGTGCTTTGTTACCCTAAAAGCAATATAAATACAAAACCCTCTTAACGATTTGAAGATTCTAACTATAATAGTTTTCCAGATACACAATTTGTTACATATTGGAGATGCCACGCAAATTATTTGAAAAATTTGAAAAATCTAATAGATATACGAAATTTTGTATTTAATTCATATTGAAAATCCGCCCGTTATTCTCTAAATGTTCACATGAATGTCAAAGTTCTTCATGTCAAATTTGAAGATTCTAGCTCTAATAGTTTCTCGGTAAGAATGAGCTCAGTTTCACACTTTTATAATGCTCCAAAAGTGCATTTAGAATTATCCAAAGATGCACTTTTTTATTTCAAAATTTTTTTTCTTTACGCATTAAACCTTTAGATGTGATGACACTTTAAATTTTCAGATTTTAAACTTTACAACTCTATATTTCGAAAACCACGAAAGTTATAAAATTTGTCATTATACAAGTTATATATGGAACATTAATTGGGTGGAGTTTTATTAAATTCGGAGATGATGATGAAAAACACCATTATTATTAACCCACAAGTTAACATTATAACCATCATAACTCCTAAACGGATTACAATAAATTAAAAATTTTAACACTATTTTTTTAAGAGTCTAAAGTCGAATTTGAAATATGTTCAGCAGTTTTCTGTCTATCAAAAAATGTCGCCCAAAATCGGTGTTTTGGCCGCAGATATGCAGCTGAAGGAGTTGAAATTTTAAAAAAATAGTTACGCCAATATTAGTGCTGATCCAAAAACTTTCATAAAAGGTATGATATCGTAATTTCAAAAATATTGCGTGAAGCCTAATAAATATGGACCTATTGCAGGGATAGGTGCTTTGCGTTTTTAAAATTTTTTATTCAAATCAAAATATTTTTTTCAAAATTGACCAAGTTCAAATGGGGCCGGTTGGGACAACGTCCGCTTAAATGAGCCAAGTTTAATTTTACACGCTTCTACATTTCCGGATAATAAAAAACTTGTATAAAGTCCTGAAGAATTTTTTTCTATTGAAGAAAGAATATAGGGACTTTTTTGGAAAAAAAAAAAATTAATAAACACGTCACTTTTTACATGTTGCAACTTTGAATGCGTCTAACTTTATATAGGGACAAAATAACTGTTGAGAAGTTTTTCGTTTTTTTAGAAATTTGTCAGAAAACTAGTGGATATTTTTAAAAAACATATAAAAAAGTAAAAATAGATCGAGCAAATTTAAGAATAAAAAAAATTTAAATCAAAATATCTCTTAAAGCTAAAGCTCATTTCGATTATAAATGGATTTTTAGCGATTTAAAAAAAATGAATACCAGAGATTATCAACTTTAAGGGGCTACCCACTGGCCCACATTCCGTCCTCGACCAACTACAACTGTTAATCAAATTGAAAACACCTCAGCTCCAAACATGTGAAATTTCCTTACGATATATCCAATAGTTTCAGAGATAACGAATTATTTCCAAAAATAGAACTGTGCGTTAGTTGTTGCTGTTTTATGTTTTGCTGAAGTAACGGTAGAGTTGGAAAATATAAATAAATTTATATGTTATAAAGTTAAACTTATTAAAAACATACTATGGTGAAGGGTATATAAGATTCGGCAAAGGCGAACATTGAACTCTTACTTGTTTTGTTTATATTTGTTGCTTTTAGTTGAGTTAATATATTGATGAAGAAAATGTTCCCTACATTTGACACTGGTGCTAGGTAAAATCGTATACCGATCATCAGAGAATATCGCGTCTTCAACAACTATGTATATGGTGGGACATGTCAACGTCTTAGAATTTACAAGAACCCTCAATATATATCATGAATTCCAGGAAAGAACATAGAAAAACTGAAAAACTTCCAATTTCCTTCATATTACCAATATATGTTCTTTATGTAGAAACTAAAAATCCGTTGTTTATTTTAAAAAATTTCCAGGAACACGATTTTTATGGCGATTTTAATTTGTTCGAAAACTACAAAAAATCAAAAAGGTATAAAACTGTGAAGGCTTGTATCTCTGAGAGTTTATATCAGATTTTTTTGATTTAGAACCCAATCTATTACTATGGATGAGCTCTTTCATTCTAATATATATTAAAAAGTTTAAGATAGTGCATTTTTTAAAGAAATGCACTTTTTGAAATCTTTCTCATTGTTGAAAAAGTTTTAAAAGTGCATAAATCGATTATTTGAAGCTTGTTATGCAAAATATACAAATATTTTGTTGTGACGTGCATTACATCTATTTTTGTGGATTTTTTTTTAAATATTTTATATTGGAAAATTTTTAAATATTATTGATATTTTATGCATTTAACAGAATTTAAAACTGCTTAAAATACATTACTGATCTGAATTGGGATGTAAATATTTAAATTCGATTACAACTAATGTTCACTTTCATAAAAAGTAATTTCTAAAAAAAATTGTTAATATAAATGCATTTTTAATGCAAATGCATATTGGGTGCATTTTCTACATTTTACTCAATGTTTAACGTGACGTTTTGATAAATTTATATAAAACTAGCTATACCCAGTGTGCTTTGTTACCCTAAAAGCAATATAAATATAAAACCCTCTTAACGATTTTGAAGATTCTAACTATAATAGTTTTCCAGATACACAATTTGTTACATTTGGAGATGCTACGCAAATTATTGCAAGTTCTTCAATTTTTCCGAACGGTAATGAAGAATGTAACCCGTGAAAAATTTGAAAAATCTAATAGATATACGAAATTTTGTATTTAATTCATATTGAAAATCCGCCCGTTATTCTCTAAATGTTCACATGAATGTCAAATTTGAAGATTCTAGCTCTAATAGTTTCTCAGTTATACGAATTTTTCTTTTTAATTCATATGGGGGCTCTATGCCCTCCAGATGAAAGTCCGCCCCTTTTTTCTCCAAAATGTTCTGATGAATAATAAAGTTCTTCGTGCAAAATTTGAAAAAATCTAGTTCTATTAGTGTCCCAGATAAACGAATTTTATATTTAATTCATATGGGAGGTGCCAAACACCCATTGAAAATCCGCCCGTTATTCTCAAAATGTTCATATGAATGTCAAAGTTCTTCATGTATAATTTGACGATTCTAGCTCTAATGGTTACTCAGATACACGAATTTTTCTATTCAAATTATATGGGGGCTCCAAGCCCCCCAGATGAAAGTCCGCCCTGTTTTCTACAAAATGTTTAGATGAATATTAAAGTTTTTCGTACAAATTTTTGTTATTCATTTGACAACTATCCGTAGATACTTTGACAATAAATGTTGTTGAAAAATTATAAAAAAATTTGGTGTCATTTTGCTACCAGGCGTGTAAAATTTTAATACGTCTTTTTTCGCTCTGTATATGTGTAATTTTATAAAAGTTATACTCAATATTTCAATATCAGTTTTTTGGGCAAATTAAACTGCATAAGAAATATTTGAATTTTTGTTACTTTTTGTAACGCAATTATGTCTAAACGGCTGAAACGAATTTAAGGAAATTTTGACCTCATATAGACCAGAAAGCCACAAAAGGGGAAACATGGGATAATTAGTACTTTTTTCTTCAACCAAGTCAATTTATTCCAAGGAAAATATATTTTCGTTTTAGCTTTCTCAATTTTCAGTAATTGCTAAATTTTAAGAGTTTAAAATGAAGGAAATTTGAAATATTAATTTTTTGTAGCTTTATGTAATTAGAAAATTATGTATTTAGAGGTACTTTTCTCTATTTATAAATGAGAATTTTATATTTCTTTGTTATGCGTCGATATTTTGAATATAATGTTTGTCTACGACTGATTGAATTAAATAAATTTGAAAAACTCAAACTAAAGGATAGAGGAAATTTACATAATTATATTTCTGGTACTTTTTAATGCGGTTTGTTTCAATTGTTCTAAATCAACAAAATTGGAGTTGTAATTTTATCAAATGTTAAAAAATATTTATGAAGGCTTTTGCACTTTTTTGGTAATATACATAGACTTAATATTACGAAATAAATATTAAAATCCCGGGTACAAAAAGCTAGTATTAATAATATTTCCTATAAAAATGCGTATAACAATGTTATTTCTGATTTGATTTCAGTGTTCTATATCTTATTTTAAAGATAAAATTCCGTAGAATTCGCAAATTTTTTAAACATTTTTTAAAACTATTTATTATATGTAATAATTTTAGTGATAATTAATCGAATTCTTCCATGAATTTCCATTATCCGATGGGTTAAAACTTATCACCAGTTTATTTAAGATCCAATGGAATAAAATTAGACTCACCGAAGACAATTTTTCTTTTCTGGAAATAAGCGAAAATAGCTTACAAATCATAAAAAAGCATTAAAAATATAAAAACGAGTTTAAGTTTAGGAACTTAATTTCCAGTATTAAGTTTATAGTTAGATCACTTGAATTGCCCATATACATACTATACTTCATGTCAAGTGACCCAACTCAAAAAAATTGAAATTGATGAAAGGTTAGTACTATTGGATATCGGTCAAGAACTGCCAGGGTTAGATGGGGTCAAAGTTGGACACTTTGGTCATACAGGGTTTTATTCAAATTAGTGTAACTTTACTTAATTGGTAAAAAGTGTCCAAAGGAGTTCAGATAGCTATTTCTTCATTGTTTCCAAAAAAATATATATATTTTTATATTTTTTTAAATATTAATTTTTTATTTTTTTTTTCCAAAAAACTCCCTTTTTTGTTCAAAAGAAAGATTAGACAATTCCTTTAAGGGCTTTATAGTCCCATAATGGGATGCGAGTGAGACATCTATCAAAAAAATATTTTTCAACTTAAGAATAAGATTTTTCTCAAGATTTTTTTCATAAAGAAGAGCGCACAACAATCCCTATAGTGGCCTAGGTGTATTCCTTCGGATTTGATGTACTATACATTCTCCTATCAACCAAACCTAACCTAAAAAAATTGGAAACAATGAAGAAATAGCTATCTGAACTCCTTTGGACCAATAAGTAAAAAGTTACACTCATTTGAATAAAACCCTGTATGACCAAAATGACCAACTTTGACCCCCTCTAACAATAGTACTAACATTGGTGCAAATTTTATTAAATTCGGAAGATATCGATTTTAAAAGTTGGGTCACTTGACATACATATATAATATAACGAATCTTTTATTGGAAAAGCATTTACGAAAAAGTTCAAAAATTATAATATAAAATTATTTTAAAATCACAAATATAAAATTTGAATTAATGTAAAATTTGAACGGAAAAAGATATCGTAACATATAAAGATCCAAGTCTTTAAAGTTGGGTCACTTGACATACATATATATTATAACGGATCTTTTATTGGATAAGCATTTACGATAATATAAAAATATTTTTAAATCACAAATATAAAATTTGAATTAAAGTAAAATTTGAACGGAAAAATATATCGTAATATATAAAGATCCAAGTCTTTCTAAAATAATACCGTTACCAGTTATCTCTTTTCCTATATACACAAATACCGAAATTCCTTAAGCGGAAAAAATGTGTTCGAAAAAAATTGTTTTTTTGATAAAGGTGACCACTGTGAGGTTTTTTACCATGCGATAGTAGAAATACTTTGTATATATTTAAGAAACATATGTATATGGCTTCGTTTCAAAAAACAAAATGTTTCCCGTTTTTGTGATATCACAACTTTTAAGAAGGTTTTTGTATCAGTGATCACAATCCTGTAATAATTTTTTCAAAATTCCAACTCCATCTGCATATCTGAGGCGGAAACTACTGATTTTGAGGGACATTTTTTACATAGCAGAATCTGCAGGATTAATAGGAAATCATGCTTTAATAATTGATTTTATAGGACAAATCGGTAAGAATGAGCTCAATTTCACACTTTTATAATGCTCCAAAAGTGCATTTAGAATTATCCAAAGATGCACTTTTTTAAAAAAATATTTCAAAAATTTTTTCTTTACGCATAATTTTTTGCTGAAAAAATGGTGCAAAACAAAAATTCTATCATTAAACCTTTAGATGTGATGAGACTTTAAATTTTCAGATTTTAAACTTTACAACGCTATATTTCGCAAACCACGAAAGTTATAAAATTTGTCATTATACAAGTTATATATGGAACATTAATTGGGTGGAGTTTTATTAAATTCGGAGGTGATGATGAAAAACACCATTATTATTAACCCACAAGTTAACATTATAACCATTGAATATTATATTTTCGAATGATAAGATCAAGTTTTGAACATTTTTTTTTTAAAAATTGCATTTTTTTTTTTTCTTTTGCTCTTATGCATTTATAGTGCATCCAAATTCTGCCAAATTAAGTTTATATATCTTAAATTTTCGTGTAGAATAGTATACTAAAGTCGAATTTGAAATATGTTCAGCAGTTTTCTGTCTATCAAAAAATGTCGCCCAAAATCAGTGTTTTGGCCACAGATATGCAGATGAAGGAGTTGAAATTTTAAAACAATAATTACGCCAATATTAGTGCTGATCCAAAAACTTTCATAAACGGTATGATATCACAACTTCAAAAATATTGCGTGAAGCCTAATAAATATGGACCTGTTGTAGGGATAGGTGCTTTGCGTTTTTAAAATTTTTTATTCAAATCAAAATATTTTTTTCAAAATTGACCAAGTTCAAATGGGGCCTGTTGGGGCAACGTCCGCTTAAATGAGCCAATAATTTCGGATAATAAAAAACTTGTATAAAGTCCTGAAGAATTTTTTCTATTGAAGAAAGAATATGGGGACTTTTTTGGAAAAAAAAAACACGTCACTTTTTACATGTTGCAACTTTGAATGCGTCTAACTTTATATAGGGACAAAATAACTGTTGAGAAGTTTTTCGTTTTATTTAGAAATTTGTCAGAAAACTAGTGGATATTTTTAAAAAACATTTAAAAAGTAAAAACAGATCGGGTAAATTTAAGAATAAAAAAATTTAAATATCTCTTAAAGCTAAAGCTCATTTTGATTATAAATGGATTTTTAGCGACTTAAAAAAAATTAATACCCGAGATTATCAACTTTAAGCTGCTACCCACTGGCCCACATTCCGTCCTCGACCAACTACATCTGTTAATCAAATCGAAAACACCTCAGCTCCAAACATGTGAAATTTCATTGCGATATATCCAATAGTTTCAGAGATAACGAATTGTTTCCAAAAATAAAACTGCGTTAGTTGTTGCTGTTTTATGTTTTGCTGAAGTAACGGTAGAGGTTGAAAATATAAATAAATTTAAATGTTATAAAGTTCAACTTATTAAAAACACACTAAGGTGAAGGATATATAAGATTCGGCGAAGGCAAACATTGAACTCTTACTTGTTTTGTTTATATTTGTTGCTTTTAGTTGAGTTAATATATTGATGAAGGAAATGTTCCCTACATTTGACACTGGTGCTAGGTAAAATCGATATTAACTGTTTTCAATACTTACCAAACCCTGATGATATCAGAGAATATCGCGTCTTCAACAACTATGTCAACTACATACATATATACATATAAAACGATTGGTCGGTCAGTGGTTAATTATGCTGCTCCAGTGTGGTCACCTTCGCTCAGTGATACCCAGTGGAGAAAAATTCAAAGCTGCCAAATGCCGCCCTAAGGACTCTAACGAGCTGCTTACAAATTACCTCGGAACATATTAGAATGAAAGAGCTCATTAATAGTAATATATTCCGTTCTAAATCAAAAAATCTAACATGAACTCTCATAGATATAAGCCTTCAACGTTTTATACATTTTTGATTTTTTGTAGTTTTCGAACAAATTAAAACCGCCATAAAATCGCGTTTTTTTAATTTTTATACCCTCTATAATTTGTCATTCCTTGTGTAACACCAAGAAATATTCGTCTGAGACCCAACGAAGTATATATATTCTGGGTCCTTATCAAATTCTGAGTCGATTTAGCTATGTCCGTCTGTCTGTGTAACACACGCTCACGATAAAACGAAGCAATGGAGTTTAACTAAATTCACCCAAAATGTGCTTCATTTTCCTTGGTATTGAAAATGGGCAAAATCGGTTCACACCGGGAAAAGTTATGAATCAAAATTTAAAACAACCTCGATAAAAAAAAGCATTTTTGCAAATTCTGATGTAATTTTCTCGAAAACAATGCAAGATAATTACATGAAAATCACCATACATTCGTTTCTACACAAGGGCTTGATCTCTACTGAAAATTGCTAGAATCGGTCCACAATTTTATATATATATTTTTAAACCTGCATTAGCTTTAACTTTTCGTACCAAATAGTCCGAGCACTGAGCTAACCGGGCAGATTTCCTACCGGATGTGTTGGGAGCTCTTTTGGAAATGCTTTCTATTTTTTTGGCTTTAGAAACATCATGTGGACCATTCCTTCCACCTGAATCAGCTTTTCTATCAACGGACAAGTTCTCCCGGTACTGTTTAATAATATTTAATATTTAATATTTTTTTGGCTTTAGAAACATCATGTGGACCATTCCTTCCACCTGAATCAGCTTTTCTATCAACGGACAAGTTCTCCCGGTACTGTTTAATAACATTGGAAATAGTTTGACGGCGGACCTTTGTATGCTTGGTCAACTTTTTGTTGGGTTTTGTTGAAAATATTTAATAAATTCAGTACGTACTTTCTTCTGGTCACTCATTTTAATTAGATTAACAACAAATTATTATAATTGACATTAAACATAATAACTGACATGTTTTATAAGGTAACTGAATCAAAAAAATAAATCAAATAATACTTAAAAGTTATAATGGGAAACGTGAGTTAAGAATTTTTCGATCTCACTCCTTAAATGTTCAATATCTTACAAATGAAATGACAAAGCAGTATAACCATTCAACTCATTATAAAATTTCGCAGAAAATTTTGTTTAATTTCAAACTTATTTAAACCTTTCAAAAAAATATTTTGGGAGGACAATATACTTTTGAGTGTGTAGTGCAACCAAATTCTAAAAAAGAACTTAGTTGTCTTTGCAAATAATCTCTTACCGTAGGTGTGAACTCAAAATAATGTTCTTATTTTTATACCCACCATCAAAAACGATGGGGGCATATTATATTTTTCATTCCGTTTGTAACACATCGAAATATTGGTCTAAGACCCATGAAAGTATATATATTCTTGGTCCTTATTAGATTCTAAGACGATCTAGCCATGTCCGTTGGTCTGTTGAAAACACGATAGAGTCCAAACGGAACGCGCTAGACAGCAGAAATTTAGCACAGATTACCAGTATAGCAACGAAATTCGACATATAAATGTTTTTGCCATTCCGTATGTAACACATCGAAATATTTGTCTAATACCCATAAAGGTATATATATTCTTGGTCCTTATTAGATTCTAAGACGATATAGCCATGTTCGTCGGTCTGTCTGTCTGTTGAAAATCGATAGAGTCCTAACGGAACAAGCTAGACAGCTGAAATTTTGCACAAATTTCCAGTATAGCAACGAAATTCGACATATACCTGTTTTATAGGACTAAAAATCTCTTTATAAGGTCCCCTTCAGACAATGGCTATAACCCTCATAACTCGCTTCAAAATGCCAGTATAGCAACAAAATTCGACATATACATGATTTATAGGAACTAAAGCCTCTCTGTCAAATTTTATGAGGTCAGTAATTGACCCTACCACCCATACATGATAACCTTTAGAAAATTATTATAACTGTCAATAAAGCGCCAAAATTCCAAATAAACTAGTTTTAACGGAAATAAAATCTCTCCGTCAAATTTTTGAGAATCGGTCAATAATTGACCCTACCCCCATATAAGATCCTCTTCAGAAAATGAATATAACGCTCAAAGCTTTCTTCTAAATGCCAGTAATAAAATTCTACATAATCAAGTTTTATGGGAAATTAAATTAATTAAAAGGATCGATTCCTATAGTATAGGACCACTTTTCGAAATTCACTTGAAATACATATATGGCTGATATTGATTTGTTATTATTATTTTATTTATATTATTTACTTTGCTATAATTTGTTATTTCAAATTTAACAGGTAGTAAATAAACATTTTCCATTCCTCAGGTGCGGAGACTCCCAGTGTTATTTTTATATGGAAATTGGAAGACAAAGTTCGCTTGGTCCAGGCGAGTTATGGATGGAGACAGAAGATTCTTTAACAGCTCAAAATATGCATAGAATGATTCTAAGGTAAATTATAACAAATTACTTAATTTAGATAGAAACTTCTTATTATTCCACCTCCGTAGGATTTTAAACATACAAAAATACGAGATTGTCAAATTGAAAACAAAGTGTTTACTATGATAATAGGGGCTTTTTTTAATCACTGGAATTATGTTGGATTTATTTTATTTCAAGAAAAAACTATCTTAAAATACACAGTGTAAGCTAATATTAGGTCAAAGAATTTTAGAGCAAAAACGGCGGTTCTGCAGCTAAAAGAAGTAAATCCAATTTGGATTTATTAAATCCAATTTCCTGTAACTAAAATATTGCACACATGATATTTCAGTGCAAATATACATTTTTGGAAGAAATTGATACAAATTTTATAAAAAATTTATAATTGTACTGTTAAATTTTGAAATGACTCCATCTGTTGCCCGCTGCTGTCATTATGATTTGAAATTTGTTTAGCCTCGATTAGAACCTTATATACATACCAAGTAAACAATTTTTTCAGACATGTCTGATGTAAGAAATTTTCTGAAATAATTCTTATACTTTATCAGAATTTTTAACGAATTTCTAAATTTCCTTTAGACATTTTACAGAATAATTAGAAGATAAGAATTATATCCGATAAATCTGCACATAATCTAAAGAGAATTGTTTTTGTAACTTCGTCAGACAATTAAGCGAATAATATAAATTTCCTTTAGATATTTAACAGACTGCACATTTTCTGATATTTTTTGCCCGGTCATTTTGTTCCCATTTTCAGTACTTTTGTAAGAAAACTTTGCGACAACTCTGCACATTATCTGAAGGATTTTTTTTAATAAAAACATGCACAAACCTGTTTATATTTTTAAATTCGTAAACTGTACTTTAAAAGGGAATTTAATTTTGTATTTTCTTTTATCAAGTAAACAACATCTGCATGCATATGTGATGATTATTGTTTAAATTTCTTTAAACTTTGTTAATACATAAAAATTAGCAAAAAATTACATCATTTTTATGGTTTAATATTATAATTTTAAATAGATGTATATAATGAACTCTATTTTCGTATATAATATGTAAGTAGTATAGTCTAATTTTATTAATTTTAAAAATAATCTATAAGTTTCTATTATTTATTTATGTACCTTAAGACGTCATGAATAATGGAAGCTTATAAATTATTATTAAAATTAATAAAATTAAACCATAATAAATTATATATATATGAAAATAGTTTTCACCAGACGTTGATCGGAATAGTCACGCCATTTTCTTATACTTGATCAGAATTTTGTACGAACTGTCGGACATTTTATCCGACATCTATCAGACTTTTTTATACTTGATCAGAATTTCGTACAAAATGTCGAAAGAATGTCAGACATGGTATCAGACATTTGTCCGACTTCAATCAGATTTGTCGAAAATTCCTTCAGAATTTACCCAAGAATTTACATCAGATTTCGTACCGAATTCTGACCGACAACTCATTTTCAATAATAATGCCTTCAGAAGATATTAAAAAAGCTTGTGTTCAGGCACAACAGAAAAATTACCATTTGCCGTTTTTGATATACTAATAAAATAAGAGACTGAAAAAATATATAAAAACATTGTTAATTGTTTGACTGGGAAAAAAAAAACTCCCCAAATGAGTTTTATTTTCTGATGGAAAAAATAAAACTCCTCAAATAGCTTTTATTTTATGACGGAAAAATATAACTTTTTTTAACTGTTTCAATCAGACTTTTATTTTTCCGTTAAAAAATAACTGTTATTTGTGGAGCTAAGATCGTTTTTATACCCTCCACCACCAGTGGTGATAGAGGGTATAAATAATAAAAAATTTTTGTTTGACAATCACTTCAGTTTCGCCTATATGTATAGTACTACATGGCAAATAATTTCTAATTTCTTTTTGTCTGAGTAATTGTAAAAAATAATGGGAATTTTAATAAAGGTGAATCAATGACATAAACTCCTTAACAAATGTAATACCCGCTACTATGTTAATTCTTGATATACAAGCCTATTTACAACATTATCCTGTAAGTATTTTCAATTAATTGACATTTATAGCACTGTATATGAGCGCAAAAGTTCTTGGAGGATATTTTTATACACCTAACGATCTATTATTTGTTGCATTTTTTAAAATCTCTTTTCTATTTCTTTACTTTTATTTACATGAAGTATATATTAAGATTCATTTTGTATCTAAAATTGCAAATGAATGCATTTCCTAGAGCAATGTTCAAAAATAATAGGTCGTGTTTAAATTTTTTCAAATCCTATTCATAAAAAATCCAGAAATTTTAATGTTTTTTTGTTATTTATAATACAGTACACTGTAAAGTAGTGAAGTCACTACACCAAAAACACTAAACAATTTTACAAACTTTTCTTCAGTGCATGGAATGCAAAAACACAAAGTGAAGTAGTGTTAGTGTGGAAAGAAAATCTTATCTTAATTTAATGCAAAAACTTTTGCATTAACATTAAATTTGCAAAATTTAATGCATTAAATTTGCATTAACATTAAATATTTTTGAATTTAATGCATTAATTTTACATTAACATTAAATATTTTCGAAATTAATGCATTAATTTTACATTAACATTAATTATGTAATAAAATTAATGCATTAATTTTCCATTAACATTAATATACCCAGGAAAAACTTACATTGAAAAGTAATGAGTTAAATAGCTAATAAAACCTCTTTTCACTACTTCTTCATTAGCATTTTAAGTCATTATTTTAACACGGTGATGTCATTGGAGGCAAGTACTTCTACGCACGCTTACAAATAGGGACTTAAAGAAGTACTTGCAATTTCCCTTACAAAACAGTTGTTGAGTAAGTTGTTTTGTTTTTTAATAATAAAAAGAGCCAGCTAGAATACGAACCAGGGGCTTCGGTTTGTTAGTCAAATGTTCTACACACTGCACCACTGCTTAGCTATTTTATTGCGCGTCAAATAATGGTTTTCACAAACAAAACTAATTTTTTTTTTATTTTTTTAAAACACAATTCTTAAAACGCAATTAAATAAAATGTGCAAACAAAATGACAAAGCCGAAAATAAAGTACTTCTATATCAGATTATAAGAAAGTCATTACTAGAGTACTTCTATGTAATGCAGACGGTAAGTAATAGTCATTGAAAAGTAAGTGGTTATGGAAGTACAACCCATTACCGAGTTTTTGCTGGGTATATAAAAATTGATAAACATCAATAAAAATACAGCGCCAAAGACCTCGATCTAAATAAATACAATTAAAATTTAATGGGTTGAAGTCCTTTCTAATAATTCCTATATTCCATTCAAATAAATATGATATTTACATTTAAGGTTGTATAAGATTGCACAGTGTGACAAAATAAACAAAAAAAGAATACGTGGGAAGTGATACTATTTTTCTGATGTGTATTATCGAGTATAGGACTAATTAGAAAGGACTTTAATGGAAAATTAATGCATTAATTTTATTACTTATTATATAATGTTAATGGAAAATTAATGCATTAAATTCAAAAATATTTAATGTTAATGTAAAATTAATGCATTAATTTCAAAAATATTTTATGTTAATGTAAAATTATGCATTAAATTCAAAAATATTTAATGTTAATGGAAATTTAAATGTACCCATGTTAATGCAACAAACTTGCATTAACATTAATTTTTTTTAATGGTGAAAAAAATGTTAATGCATTAACATATTTAATGCATTTATCCCAGGTCTGATATATAGACAACTTATGGACCGATCCGGAAAAAAATCCGTAGAATGATTTACATATACAAAATACACATTTATGTCGAATTTTATCCCTATAACTTTGATTGTCAATGTGAGTTGATTTGACTAATTTTCGGAAAAGGTCCTTATATGGGAGTTGTGACCAATAAGGAAAAAATTTCGTATAATGATTTATATGCCCAAACAAAATTCAAGTCGAATTTTACTACAATAGATTTATTAATTAATGAAATATGTGCGTTTAGGTGATTTTCGGAAGTGGACTTTATATATATAGGAGCTATGACCTTACACAAAACATATTTGTGTGGAATTTTATCAAGATATCTTTATTTGATAATGAAATATGTGCGTTTAAGTGATTTTTTTGAAGTGGACCTTATATAGGAGCTATTGCCATATATGGATCAATCCGGAAAAAATTTGGCAGAATGATTTATATGCTCACAAAAGATATTCAAGCCGTACTTTATCCCGATATCTTTATTATTCAAAGAAATATATGCGTTTAAGTGATTTTCGTAAGTGGACCCTCTATGGGAGCCTATACGGAAAAATTTCGTAGAGTGATTCATTTAAAAACAAAACATATTTGTGTCGAATTGTATCAAGCTAACTTTATTTGACAATAAAATGTGTGCGTTTAAGTGATTTTCGGAAGTACCAATAATGTACCGATCCGGGAAAAAAGTGGCAGAATGATTTATATGTACACAAAATATATTGAAGTCGAATTTTATCCTTATAGTTTTAGAATTTACGGAAAAATTTCGTAGAGTGATTCATTTAAAAACAAAACATACTTGTGTCGAATTGTATCAAGATAACTTTATTTGACAATAAAATGTGTGCGTTTAAGTGATTTTCGGAAGTGGGACTTATATGTGAGCTATGCCCAATTATGGGCCCATTCGAAAAAAAATTTCGTAGAGTGACTCATATAAAGACAAAACATATTTGTGTCGAATTTGATCAACATAGCTTTATTTGACAATGAAATGTGTGCTTTTAAGTGATTTTCGGAAGTGGGCCTTATATGGGAGCTATGACCAATAATGGACCTATCCGTAAAAAATTTGGTAGAATGATTTATATGTACACAAAACATATTCAACTCGAATTTTATCATAATATCATTATTTATTAATGAAATATGTGCGTTTAGGTGATTTTCGGAAGAGGACCTTATATGGGAGCTATGACCAATTGTGGACCGACTGAGATCTACGTTGATAGTATGATTTCTTTTCATATTATATTTGCGTGCAAAAAAATTTTGTGTTGATACCGATATATTTGAGGGAGTTATTAACGATAAACTAATTTCCGGGAATATATACCTTTGTATGGGGGCTATGGGAAATATGGGATCGATTGTAAAGATTTTGAACATAATTGATCACTGCTTTAAAAAAAATAATGTGTGACAAAATTCATCGAAATATCTTTGGTAGTTTCTGAGAAAACCTCAAAAGAATTATGAAAAAAACGTAATTTTTTTCGAGGTAGTCTGAAATTTTTACTCATAACTATTTACGTTGTGAACCGATTTTGCTTATTTTCAATACCAAACTGCTTAGTATAATAATAAATATTTTTGGTGAGTTTGGTTGATTTTCCGAAAATTAGTCAAATCAACTCACATTGACAATCAAAGTTATAGGGATAAAATTCGACATAAATGTGTATTTTGTATATGTAAATCATTCTACGGATTTTTTTTTTCCGGATCGGTCCATAAGTTGTCTATATATCAGACCTGGGATAAATGCATTAAATATGTTAATGCATTAACATTTTTTTCACCATTAAAAAAAATTAATGTTAATGCAAGTTTGTTGCATTAACATGGGTACATTTAAATTTTCATTAACATTAAATATTTTTGAATTTAATGCATAATTTTACATTAACATAAAATATTTTTGAAATTAATGCATTAATTTTACATTAACATTAAATATTTTTGAATTTAATGCATTAATTTTCCATTAACATTATATAATAAGTAATAAAATTAATGCATTAATTTTCCATTAAAGTCCTTTCTAATTAGTCCTATACTCGATAATACATATCAGAAAAATAGTATCACTTCCCACGTATTATTTTTTTGTTTATTTTGTCACACTGTGCAATCTTATACAACCTTAAATGTAAATATCATATTTATTTGAATGGAATATAGGAATTATTAGAAAGGACTTCAACCCATTAAATTTTAATTGTATTTATTTAGATCGAGGTCTTTGGCGCTGTATTTTTATTGATGTTTATCAATTTTTATATATATTAATGTTAATGGAAAATTAATGCATTAATTTTATTACATAATTAATGTTAATGTAAAATTAATGCATTAATTTCGAAAATATTTAATGTTAATGTAAAATTAATGCATTAAATTCAAAAATATTTAATGTTAATGCAAATTTAATGCATTAAATTTTGCAAATTTAATGTTAATGCAAAAGTTTTTGCATTAAATTAAGATAAGATTTTCTTTCCACACTAACACTACTTCACTTTGTGTTTTTGCATTCCATGCACTGAAGAAAAGTTTGTAAAATTGTTTAGTGTTTTTGGTGTAGTGACTTCACTACTTTACAGTGTACTGTATTATAAATAACAAAAAAACATTAAAATTTCTGGATTTTTTATGAATAGGATTTGAAAAAATTTAAACACGACCTATTATTTTTGAACATTGCTCTAGGAAATGCATTCATTTGCAATTTTAGATACAAAATGAATCTTAATATATACTTCATGTAAATAAAAGTAAAGAAATAGAAAAGAGATTTTAAAAAATGCAACAAATAATAGATCGTTAGGTGTATAAAAATATCCTCCAAGAACTTTTGCGCTCATATACAGTGCTATAAATGTCAATTAATTGAAAATACTTACAGGATAATGTTGTAAATAGGCTTGTATATCAAGAATTAACATAGTAGCGGGTATTACATTTGTTTAGGAGTTTATGTCATTGATTCACCTTTATTAAAATTCCCATTATTTTTTACAATTACTCAGACAAAAAGAAATTAGAAATTATTTGCCATGTAGTACTATACATATAGGCGAAACTGAAGTGATTGTCAAACAAAAATTTTTTATTCTCTTCACACAGACGAGTTCTGAGAGAATTAAACACACTTGAGAGAACTAAACGCACTCACAAAACTTCAAATTTTCTTCGCGAAATTCCGGGGATATTAACACTTCATAGTTTTTCTCATCACTTAAACTTAATGTGTATTATTTTTTGCGACACTTTCACATTTCATTTTAATTAAAACTGAAAAAAGAAAAGTTGTAAATTTTCGTATTGAAAATTAAAAAAGTATTTCACATACTTTTTTGTACCCTCAACCACCATGAGTGGTGATAGAGCGTATATATAACTTTGTCATTCCGTGTGTAACACCAAGAAATATTCATCTGAGACCCAACAAAGTATGTATATTCTTGGTCCTTATGAAATTCTGAGTCGATTTAGCTATGTCCGTCTGTCTGTGTAAAACACGCTCACGTAAAAACGAAGTGAAATAAATTATTAAAATTTGGCCAGAATATTCTCTATTGTCTATATGAGAAAAATCGCTTCACATCGGGAAAAGTTATGAATCAAAATTTAAAACAACTCCAAAAAAATAAGAATTTTTTACATTTTCTGATGCAATTTTCACGAAAACTATGGAATATAATTACATGAAAATCATTACACATTTGTTTTTACACGAGAACTTTATTCTTGTTGAAAATTGCCGGAATCAATCCATAATTTCTTATACCTCCCATACAAAAGTACAAATTTCCGTCAGAATGTTTTGATATCTTCCCAAAATTTTACAAATTAAAATTCTATGTCAATAGAATTCATATACAGAAAAAATTTTCTGGATCAGTCCATAATTGGAAATAGCTCCCATACAAGGTCCCCTCCCGAAAATCACTTATACTCACATAACTCATTACTAAATTAAAATATCCATATAAAATTTGCTACAAGTATTGATCTTATATACAGAAATATTACTGTGAAATTTTTTTCGATCGGTCCATAATTGGTCATAGCTCCCATACAAGGTCCCCTCCCGAAAATCACTTAAACGCACATAACTCTTTACTAAATTAAGATATCCATATAAAATTTGCTACAAGTATTGCTTTTATATACAGAAATATTGCCGTGAATTTTTTTCCGATCGGTCCATAATTGGTCATAGCTCCCATACAATGTCGCTAAAGCATATCTTAGGGCGCTTTAAAAATATAAAAGAAAGTGGCGTTTGTAATGTTCAATAAATCTTGCAATTGTAAGAGATTTAAGCTGTTTTTCTATTTAAGACATGAGGAATCTTATTTCTACAAATATTTGATCAATTAAAAAAGTATTAATATAAAAGAAGCTGGTGGAGGGCATATAAGATTCGGCTCAGCCGAATATAGCACTCTTACTTGTTTCTTTTTCCATTAGTGTAGAAAAAAATAACAAAAAGACGTGGTTATAATATGTTTTAAAATAAAATATCTTTTGAAAAAAAATAATATTTTCATTCACTAGTATATGAAATCCCATTAATAACACAAACAAAAATAACGTACCAAAAATACATTTATTATTTACCCAGGAAAAACTTACATTGAAAAGTAATGAGTTAAAAAGCTAATAAAACCTCTTTTCACTACTTCTTCATTAGCATTTTAAGTCATTATTTTAACACGGTGATGTCATTGGAGGCAAGTACTTCTACGCTCACTTACAAATAGGGAGTTAAAGAAGTACTTGCAATTTCTCTTACAAAACAGTTGTTGATTAAGTTGTTTTGTTTTTTAATAATAAATAGAGCCAGCTAGAATACGAACCAGGGACTTCGGTTTGTTAGTCAAATGTTCTACACACTGCACCACTGCTTAGATATTTTATTGCGCGTCAAATAATGGTTTTCACATACAAAACTAATTTTGTTTTATTTTTTGTAAAACACAATTCTTAAAACGCAATTAAATAAAATGTGCAAACAAAATGACAAAGCCGAAAATAAAGTACTTCTATATCAGATTATAAGAAAGTCATTACTAGAGTACTTCTAAGTAATGCAGATGGTAAGTAGTAGTCATTGAAAAGTAAGTGGTTATGGAAGTACAACCCATTACCGAGTTTTTGCTGGGTAGTACACGCTTCTTGCGTTATGATCATCCATACTTCATGGAAGCTCTCTCAGAGTTCTGTTGTGTTTTTACATGGATGTTCGTAATTGTAAACCACAATTTACCATAAATTCTCAATCGGGTTTAACTCTGGCGACTATATAGGCCAATATAGCTATAAAATTTTAACACTATTGAAAAATCTAGTGTTTTTAGCCTTATATTTGGGGTCATTATCGAGTTGCATTATAGTATTCTCACGGTTTTGACCCCAATCATTAAAAATATCCCGATAAAATGGCTTCATAATATCAGTAGACATTTCGGCATTCATGTTACCATTGATTTTTACATTTTCCGTACGCCTTCTGATGAGAAATATCCCTAAAATAAAAGATTTCCATCTCTAAATTTCATAATGGGCATTATGTCGCGGTCTTTTAATGGTGCATTTCGTTTTCTATATAGATGCTTTGGCCGATAAGGTCGAAGAAGATTATTTTTTGGCTCATCTGTCCTTATAACATTTTTCATATCGTTAAACGTCCTGTCTTGAAACCTTTTAGAGAATTCTAATAGATGAGCTTTGAGCTTTCTGTGAAAAGAGGCCCTTTCTCTAGCATGGATAGAATTGATGGATGATATAAAATTTATGGAATCATGAATGTCGAAATTTCTATTGATAATATCAAGCAATTTAATTTGTATATTTTTAAAGATTTGGGTCGAAACGTTGAAAAAAACTATGATGCAACTGGATAATGACCCCAAATATAAGGTAAAAACACTCGATTTCTTTCAAAAACTGTTAAAATTTCGTTGCTACATTGGCCCCTACAGTCGTCAGAGTTAAACCCGATTAAGAATTTAAGGAAAAATGAGGTTTACACTTACGAGCACACATGTAAAAACACAATAGACCTCTGGGAGCGCTGCCATGAAGGATGGACGTTCATAACGCAGGAAGAGTGTGGCAAACTGATCAGATTATGCCTTTCAGAGTTGAAACTGCCGTAAACCTAAACAGAAGATACAAAATACTAAAAATTTCGAACTTGAAAATGTTAATTTATAATGAAAATGTTCCTTTAGTACTACGCGCCAAATATGTGTAAATGAGTTAAATTTAATTTTTTTATTTTTGTGAAGTAAAATTAAGTGGATTTTTTATTTATTTTTGTTTAAAAATATCTCTATTAAATACAAATTTAAAAAACCTAAAACTTTTTTAAACTTAGTTTTTAGTTTAAAAAATTAGACCGAAGGTTTAAATATTTGACCATTATTAACACATTTTTGTCTCACACTGTATTTTTGTGCTTCTACTGATACATTCTCACCAGTTAGGTCTTTGACAATTCGTTTCTCCTATAGCTTTATTAATTAATACATTTTTATTTTTCTAACTATCAATATAATAATGTTTAAAACTTTATTGTGTAACGGTTCACGCGTTGTGCCCTATCCTTTAGGAGACCTGCGCTCAGGGTTTGGGGTAGAGTTCTTGTCTCCATCAGGATAGGCTAAGAACCGCACATTAATATAAGAAGGTAGCTATCAAAATATTAACTAAACAAAATAAAGAAATAAATAAAGTTTGAACCTAAACCACAAGAGAAGTTGGTGACATTACTTCTCTCTCTAGACCCTCCCAACCTTTCTATCTTTTAAAAAAATCTGCAAGATAGCCCTATAATGATTCCTTACTACATGTTTAACCTTTCATGGAATAAAATTAATTTAAAGGGTCATTATTTAAGTCTAATAATTATACAAGTTTATTATTAAAATGCAAACTGTTTACAAACTTCATATTAGACATTAATAAAGATTATTGGCTAAGTATTGTTATGCAGTGTAAATGTTTTGTTATACTTTCAAGTATTCTAAACTGAAATATTCAACAATAAAAAAATTAAGTTTATTTTCAAATGTTGTTAACATAAATCTTTAAGATATTATGTTAATAACATAAATGTTTTAACATTAAAAAATATTCAATTTAGAACACTTATGTAGATAGAGAATTTAAATGAACACTATAGTAAACACAATTTAAAACTTACCAAACATAATCCAACGATGACAACAGGCCTGAATTGATGCTGAATTTGAGTTTATTATTTAATTTTAAATTCTCATATTTTTATAGATTTTAGATTTTAATTGTATTTATGTATGTATGTTAGTGTTTATGTATGTAGGGTGTATAAATGTTAGTGTATAAGGGTTATTACAATTTTAAGTTAATTTAAGTTTAATTTAGATAAAATTTAAGGAAAATTAAAGTTTTAAGTTAACGTTAGGATGTATATTAAGGTAGAAAGTTTAAGTAATTTAATAATAAAACTAGGGTTTAAGATGAATTTATTAGATTTTAAGTTAAATTAGATAAAATTTTAAGATAGTGTTTAAGAATAAAAATGATTAGTTTTAGTAGCTTTAAGAAAAAATTAGTTTTAGTTTAGCGTTTCTATTAACCAAACTAGTTTTAGAGGCTTCTCAAAATTAGAATTAGATTTAATTTAAGTTTAGATTTAGCTTTTAGTTAGGATGAAATAAGTTTTAGTGATTAAATTAGTTTAGATTTTAAGTTTAAGGTTTTAGATAAGTTTTGCGGATTTTAGGTTAGATAATTATTTGTAATTTAGTTCTAGTTTGATTATAGCTGAATTTCGTAAAGAGTTTTGTTTCAAAATTTGAATAATTAAGGCAATTATCCCCAAAAATTTAATATAAAATTTAAATTTTCTGGCGCAGAATGTTTTTATCGTGAATTTTTTCTGTGGCGCAGGATGCTCTTATTTACAGATAAGCTATATTGGTTTCCAAAATCTATTGTTAAAATTAACATTATTTATTGTTACAGAATTAAACTATACTTTATTTTACCTATGTTTCCCTCACTATTCCTTTTATTCTTCAGAAGATATATTAAATTATCCCACAAAAGTTTTCTTAAATTAACGGAATTGATTTCCTGTATTATTTATATTTCCCTTCTATTAGAAATTTTATTTTAAATGAAAATGTTAGAAATACAAATTTTTCAATATTGTTGTTGGAAATTTTACAGTATTTGAAACCCAACAAACAATTTGAAAACGCATAGCCCTCACAATTGAAATTTTTACGGTTAAAAATAACCTGATTTACCTGATAAATGGTGGTTTCTGTATTTTTTCTCCTGTTCTGTATTTTGCTGAAAAAATATGGTCACCGTAACTATAGGGGAAGTGGACTTAAGAACAAATAACACAAGTCAACAAAATCGAACTTTTTGCGTGCCTTTTAAATAAGAATAGCTAATTCCTATGTATTTCCACCCGCTGAGTTTAAAAATCGTTATCAAAGAAGAACAAATATTGTTAAAAGTATAACAACACATTAACCAAAAATTACGAATTTATTTCAAAATATTTCACTAAATTTTTACCGAAATTCTAATTGTTATTTAAAAATGTTGTTATTGTTAGATGTTGGTACTATATTGTAAAAAGAAATCAAACTCGTTTACCTTAAATTAAAGTTATAAGCAGGGATTTGAAAAACTACTAATTGCAGTCTCAATTTACTAAAAATTTTACTAAATCGAGTTTTAAGCTAAAAAATAAGTGTCTTGTTAAAATTTGTAATCACAAACTAATTGAAAACAGTCAACTGTGCGCACACGTTGCTGCAATAACTAGCAAGTGATTTTGTTTTTCTTCAGCAGCCACACAAACAAGCAGCGGCCATGTTAAGTTTTTTCAACTCAACCGAACTGAACACGACAACTGAACAGTGCTAACATTTTTGAGTAAGATGCTTGGGTATTGTTTAGTTCTTGGTTTCGTTTTCTTACTATGCACGTAATAAAAACTGGATAGTAGCGGAATTTGACTGGATAGTAAGACGTAATTTGACTAGATAGTATGGCTGAAAAGACTTGATGAGTGGTTTGATTTGAAAGATTTTGCTGTTGAATGCGCTTTTTGTTCAGCTTAGTAGAATGGATTGTTTTTTTGGTGTTTACACTTTACAATGATAAATATAAATAATATCGCTAATTTAAATAAATTGTGTATAATATTTGTAAATTTAGGTATAAAATATATGTTATATTTAGTAGAATCGAATGGTTTCTTATTTATGTGTTTAAATTTGATGTGAATATATATTATGGTATTCAATTATTTGGGTTTTTGTCTTATTTGGTTAATTGGACAAATAATTATTTGAGATTTTAAGTTAGCTGGTTAATAATCGGATAATTCAAAATTATTCGGTTAATCGAATAAAGGGAAACTGGATGTTTTTTATTAATATTATTTCTTTTTTACAATATTTTTCTTCCTATAACAAACGAAATTATAATTAAAGCAACATTCACAATGCTAGCAACAATTTTGTTTTTTATCCATCCCTTTCTTGTTTATAGTTTTTCATATATTTTCCTTTAATTTTTAGTACCAAAATGTAACTCAAGTTCTGTGAAAAAGTTGAACATTCTTGAACTTCAGTTTCATTTTGTATGAAAAATTTGCTGATGTTTATTTTATAACAATTTTAAAATCAAAAACAAGTAAGAAATTATAGTCGGGCGTGGCCGACCATATGATACCCTACACCAATTGCGAATATTAAATGTGATTAATTTCAATAATGAAGCATTTCTGTTAATCTCTTATACGTTCCAAATAATGTCTGTTCATGTTCGGTTGTATGCTGATCCAGGTAGTGGATCCAGAGAATAGTATGTGACACATTTTAACAAATTATATTCAAAATTGCGATCTGTTGCGTGCACACAAGGTTTACACGGTCACAAAGACGGACATAGCTTAATAAGGACAAATATTTTTGAGTGTTACAAACATCACCACATTGTGCCGACTTTTGGATAGATAGTAGTATATTAGACGTAGTTAAAAGATAAACGACCGAAATCGGAAGGTCCGGATGTATGGAGGCTAAGGCAGAAATTGAGCCGATCCTTATAAAATGTATTATTGGGAATTATCTATATACATATATAAAAATGAATGTGTGTTTGTTTGTATGTTTATATCTTTGTATGTTTGTGTGTTTATATGTTTGTATGTTTGAACGTTATAGACTACTAAACGGCTAAACCGATTTTCTTCAAATTTTCACAGCACATTCGTATGTGTGATAATAGGCTACTTTTTATTTCCGATCATGGCGAAAAATGACAGTGTTATTTATAATTACATATCAAACTTAGTTGTGCCAATTTTTGAGAAGATAGTAGTATATTTATCGTAGTTATAAGCTAAGAGGCCCTAATCGGTAGGTCCGGTTGTATGGGGGCTATGGCAAAAATTGGTCCGATCCTTATAAAATTTAATGTCGACATTTTATATAAAATGTTTATATAAAATCTATTTGTGGTAAATTTCATATTGATACTAGTGTTTATAAGTGAATTGTGGACATTCAAGTCATTTTCTGAGGGGGACTTTGTATGGGGGCTAGGGTCATATATATATCATATATTTGACAAAGTTATGAGCTAAAAGGCCCAAATCGGAAGGTCCGCTTATATGGGGGCTGGAGTAAAACTTGGTCCGATCCCTATAAAATTTATTGTTGGGAATTATGTTTATATAAAACTCATTTGTGCCAAATTTCATCGTGATACTACTGTTTATAAGTGAATTGTGGACATTCAAGTCATTTTCTGAGGGGGACTTTGTATGGGGGCTAGGGTCAAATAATGCCCGATCTTTACGAAAATCACTAGAATTATTAAGACATATATAAAACTAAACTTTTCCAATTTTTGTAGAGATAGCAGATCATTTAACATAATTATGAGGTCAAAAGCCCTATTCGGGGGGTCCGGTTGTATGGGGGCTAGGTGAAATAATGGACCGATTTCAACCATTTTCAATAGCGTTCGTCCTTGGACCAAGAGAAGTGTATGTTCCAAATTTCATCAAATTATCTCAAAAATTGCGACCTGTAGAGTGCGCACAAGGTTTACATGGACACACAGACAGACAGACGGACGGACGGACGGACAGACGGACATAGCTTAATCGACTCAGGAAGTGATTCTGAGTCGATTGGTATACTTTAAGGTGGGGGTAGGACCAATATTTTTGGGTGTTACAAACATCAGCACAAACGCATAATACCCTCCCCACTATAGTGGTGTAGGGTATAATTATCAATTAAAATTTATACAAATTATATAAAAATCTATTAGAAAATTAATAAAAATGTGTTCAAGGCCAAATAGTGATATTGTGGCCGCAAGATAATCGCGAGTTTTAAAAAGAATTGGTTGCTAGCATTGTGAACACCCCCTGAAAATGTTGCTAGCATTGTGAATGCGGCTTTATAATCAATAATTCACATTTTAAAATTTTCCCATAAAGTTAATGAAAATTCCAGAAAAATTAAATGTTTAAAAAAGTCACTTTTATTTATAATTAGATAAATAGCACAAATATAATAAAAGCTTATATAAGTTAATAAAACAAGTGAGATGCCAATTCTTCTATGAAGATGTTTGGCATTGCTAGTCCAATTCTTGACTCGCTTTACCTTTTTATTAATAACTTCAATTCATTTGTTCAGAATAAAGAAGAATCAATAACTCTCTTTAGATGCCGCACAGTGGTATAGGAAAAAAAAAAGAGGGAAATAATTCGGTAACTTCTAAACGGTTAATCCGATTTTAATGAAATTTGGTATGCACAAAGAGGAGGTGTTGTCGAGTTTAGGTTTTGAATTTGGACCTTATAGGCCAACCAGGGGCCCGGCGGGGGGTCCTCAAATTAGGACACCTCGGCTATGTTAAATTTTTAAAACGATCCTATTTCTTCATTTGAGTTCCGATTTAAAAAAAATTTCGTATATAGAATCTCCTCATCGAGCACTATAAAAAATGTCGTCGTAGCAGTAAATTATCTCTTATAGTTTAGGAGATATTCGCATTTGAATATTAAAATTTTAAAATTTTTACCGTCCTTACTTTAGTTTTTTTGATAATAGCAGGTCCAAATATTTCCGATTTTCGCCATTTTTTTTTATTTGCTTAACAACAAGTTTATATACCAAGCAGTGAAAGAATTATGTAAAAATCATGACTGAGTCCAAAGTTATAGGCATTTAAATTTAAAAAATTAAAAAAAGGCGATTTTTTGTCATTTTTTTGGGAAAAAAGTATCTTTTTCTTTTTAAGTTATCTAAAAAGTTTCTAAGAAGATGTATATAGAATTTATACTTTTTGGAAAGCTGACTTTACATAAAATACGATAAATGAAACAAAACCTAAAAATTTTTGATACCGAGGGGACCAGGTCCATCCAAAAAAACCCTATTTTTTATGGAAAATTAAATTTTGAGCAAAAATTCTCAAATCGCATAGTCGATATCAAATTATAGTGACCTGTTTTATATGACCCAATAAGTTCTTAATCATTTTGTAACGGGTTTCGATAACCCCGCCCCTGGTATGGATATAATAGGCAAAAAACCAAAAAATCCCATTTTTGGGATTTTTTAAAACTTTTTTGGGAATTCCGGGATTTCTAATAAGAAAATTCGAAATTTTTATTTAATTTTGGATTTTGAGTAAAAAAATCTACCTAACTGTAAAATTTCATCAAAAAATATTCATAAATAAAATTTTTATTGCAATTTGAAAAATTTGTATCTTCGCAAAAACTGAATAAAAAACATTTTTTAATTTTTTTTAAAAAAAGTATTCCGCGAATTTTTTAATTTTCAAAAATTATATACAGTTTTGAAAAATAGACAAAATTACCTTTCCATTGATATATAACATGCCTACCTAATGTTTTTTAAGTGACAAATTAATTAGGGAAAACTCAACATCTTTTAGAAAATTTGCCTAGCACTATTATTTTCATCCATAAGGTTAACTCTTAAATTTGTTACATATATGGATGAAAATAATAGTGCTAGGTAAATTTTCTAAAAGATGTTGAGTTTTCCCTAATTAATTTGTCACTTAAAAAACATTAGGTAGGCATGTTATATATCAATGGAAAGGTAATTTTGTCTATTTTTCAAAACTGTATATAATTTTTGAAAATTAAAAAATTCGCGGAATACTGTTTTTAAAAAAAATTAAAAAATGTTTTTTATTCAGTTTTTGCGAAGATACAAATTTTTCAAATTGCAATAAAAATTTTATTTATGAATATTTTTTGATGAAATTTTACAGTTAGGTAGATTTTTTTACTCAAAATCCAAAATTAAATAAAAATTTCGAATTTTCTTATTAGAAATCCCGGAATTCCCAAAAAAGTTTTAAAAAATCCCAAAAATGGGATTTTTTGGTTTTTTGCCTATTATATCCATACCAGGGGCGGGGTTATCGAAACCCGTTACAAAATGATTAAGAACTTATTGGGTCATATATAACAGGTCACTATAATTTGATATCGACTATGCGATTTGAGAATTTTTGCTCAAAATTTAATTTTCCATAAAAAATAGGGTTTTTTTGGATGGACCTGGTCCCCTCGGTATCAAAAATTTTTAGGTTTTGTTTCATTTATCGTATTTTATGTAAAGTCAGCTTTCCAAAAAGTATAAATTCTATATACATCTTCTTAGAAACTTTTTAGATAACTTAAAAAGAAAAAGATACTTTTTTCCCAAAAAAATGACAAAAAATCGCCTTTTTTTAATTTTTTAAATTTAAATGCCTATAACTTTGGACTCAGTCATGATTTTTACATAATTCTTTCACTGCTTGGTATATAAACTTGTTGTTAAGCAAATAAAAAAAATGGCGAAAATCGGAAATATTTGGACCTGCTATTATCAAAAAAACTAAAGTAAGGACGGTAAAAATTTTAAAATTTTAATATTCAAATGAGAATATCTCCTAAACTATAAGAGATAATTTACTGCTACGACGACATTTTTTATAGTGCTCGATGAGGAGATTCTATATACGAAATTTTTTTTAAATCGGAACTCAAATGAAGAAATAGGATCGTTTTAAAAATTTAACATAGCCGAGGTGTCCTAATTTGAGGACCCCCCGCCGGGCCCCTGGTTGGCCTATAAGGTCCAAATTCAAAACCTAAACTCGACAACACCTCCTCTTTGTGCATACCAAATTTCATTAAAATCGGATTAACCGTTTAGAAGTTACCGAATTATTTCCCTCTTTTTTTTTTCCTATACCACTGTGTGCCGTTATTCTACAATCATTATCGTAGCTTTACTCAGTAAAGCTAAATAAGATTTAGGACCCAGTGGGAAATATTAATCAGCAATAATGTAATATTAACTACTGCCTCCCTTAAAATCAAGTCGTCTCGGCTTGAACATTATTTGTTTAAAACTATTATATAGATTATTGATTTCTTCTTTTTTCTGTTTTAATTTAAAATTACAATATGATGCTTATCTTTATAAATTTGTTAATGTTGTTCTGTTTTACATATGTCTGATTAAATCAATACTTTTTTAATTTGATTTCTACGAATGTTTTCAATAATTTTGTTAAATTGTTATAAATAATGATTTCACTTTTTTCTTTTTTAATTTTAGAAATTTTCAATATGATGCTTATGTTTTTCATTTTGTTAATATGGTTCTAATTTACATCTGGTTAAATTAATATTTTTAATAAATTTAATTTCAATTAATCTCTTTCAAAAAATTTTACAAAATCAAGGGATAATTTTTAAATTTTTTTTTTGAAATTTTCAATTCACAAAAGTTATCGAATATTGTCCTTATGGACTATTCTTTTATCAATTCTGACCGTCGTACCTAAATCCTCTTGAATAACCTTCTCAGTATAAATTTTGCTAAATTTATTTCCTAAACGTTTGTTCACTTTTACAAATACCTTTTCGCCTGGATTAAATGTTCTCACTGTTCTATTTCTGTTGTGATATTCTAAGTCAGTTTTTGTTTTAATATTAATGTGCTGTTGAATGCGCTTTTTGTTCAGCTTAGTAGAATGGATTGTTTTTTTGGTGTTTACACTTTACAATGATAAATATAAATAATATCGCTAATTTAAATAAATTGTGTATAATATTTGTAAATTTAGGTATAAAATATATGTTATATTTAGTAGAATCGAATGGTTTCTTATTTATGTGTTTAAATTTGATGTGAATATATATTATGGTATTCAATTATTTGGGTTTTTGTCTTATTTGGTTAATTGGACAAATAATTATTTGAGATTTTAAGTTAGCTGGTTAATAATCGGATAATTCAAAATTATTCGGTTAATCGAATAAAGGGAAACTGGATGTTTTTTATTAATATTATTTCTTTTTTACAATATTTTTCTTCCTATAACAAACGAAATTATAATTAAAGCAACATTCACAATGCTAGCAACAATTTTGTTTTTTATCCATCCCTTTCTTGTTTATAGTTTTTCATATATTTTCCTTTAATTTTTAGTACCAAAATGTAACTCAAGTTCTGTGAAAAAGTTGAACATTCTTGAACTTCAGTTTCATTTTGTATGAAAAATTTGCTGATGTTTATTTTATAACAATTTTAAAATCAAAAACAAGTAAGAAATTATAGTCGGGCGTGGCCGACCATATGATACCCTACACCAATTGCGAATATTAAATGTGATTAATTTCAATAATGAAGCATTTCTGTTAATCTCATATAGGTTCCAAATAATGTCTGTTCATGTTCGGTTGTATGCTGATCCAGGTAGTGGATCCAGAGAATAGTATGTGACACATTTTAACAAATTATATTCAAAATTGCGATCTGTTGCGTGCACACAAGGTTTACACGGTCACAAAGACGGACATAGCTTAATAAGGACAAATATTTTTGAGTGTTACAAACATCACCACATTGTGCCGACTTTTGGATAGATAGTAGTATATTAGACGTAGTTAAAAGATAAACGACCGAAATCGGAAGGTCCGGATGTATGGAGGCTAAGGCAGAAATTGAGCCGATCCTTATAAAATGTATTATTGGGAATTATCTATATACATATATAAAAATGAATGTGTGTTTGTTTGTATGTTTATATCTTTGTATGTTTGTGTGTTTATATGTTTGTATGTTTGAACGTTATAGACTACTAAACGGCTAAACCGATTTTCTTCAAATTTTCACAGCACATTCGTATGTGTGATAATAGGCTACTTTTTATTTCCGATCATGGCGAAAAATGACAGTGTTATTTATAATTACATATCAAACTTAGTTGTGCCAATTTTTGAGAAGATAGTAGTATATTTATCGTAGTTATAAGCTAAGAGGCCCTAATCGGTAGGTCCGGTTGTATGGGGGCTATGGCAAAAATTGGTCCGATCCTTATAAAATTTAATGTCGACATTTTATATAAAATGTTTATATAAAATCTATTTGTGGTAAATTTCATATTGATACTAGTGTTTATAAGTGAATTGTGGACATTCAAGTCATTTTCTGAGGGGGACTTTGTATGGGGGCTAGGGTCATATATATATCATATATTTGACAAAGTTATGAGCTAAAAGGCCCAAATCGGAAGGTCCGCTTATATGGGGGCTGGAGTAAAACTTGGTCCGATCCCTATAAAATTTATTGTTGGGAATTATGTTTATATAAAACTCATTTGTGCCAAATTTCATCGTGATACTACTGTTTATAAGTGAATTGTGGACATTCAAGTCATTTTCTGAGGGGGACTTTGTATGGGGGCTAGGGTCAAATAATGCCCGATCTTTACGAAAATCACTAGAATTATTAAGACATATATAAAACTAAACTTTTCCAATTTTTGTAGAGATAGAAGATCATTTAACATAATTATGAGGTCAAAAGCCCTATTCGGGGGGTCCGGTTGTATGGGGGCTAGGTAAAATAATGGACCGATTTCAACCATTTTCAATAGCGTTCGTCCTTGGACCAAGAGAAGTGTATGTTCCAAATTTCATCAAATTATCTCAAAAATTGCGACCTGTAGAGTGCGCACAAGGTTTACATGGACACACAGACGGACGGACGGACGGACAGACGGACATAGCTTAATCGACTCAGGAAGTGATTCTGAGTCGATTGGTATACTTTAAGGTGGGGGTAGGACCAATATTTTTGGGTGTTACAAACATCAGCACAAACGCATAATACCCTCCCCACTATAGTGGTGTAGGGTATAATTATCAATTAAAATTTATACAAATTATATAAAAATCTATTAGAAAATTAATAAAAATGTGTTCAAGGCCAAATAGTGATATTGTGGCCGCAAGATAATCGCGAGTTTTAAAAAGAATTGGTTGCTAGCATTGTGAACACCCCCTGAAAATGTTGCTAGCATTGTGAATGCGGCTTTATAATCAATAATTCACATTTTAAAATTTTCCCATAAAGTTAATGAAAATTCCAGAAAAATTAAATGTTTAAAAAAGTCACTTTTATTTATAATTAGATAAATAGCACAAATATAATAAAAGCTTATATAAGTTAATAAAACAAGTGAGATGCGAATTCTTCTATGAAGATGTTTGGCATTGCTAGTCCAATTCTTGACTCGCTTTACCTTTTTATTAATAACTTCAATTCATTTGTTCAGAATAAAGAAGAATCAATAACTCTCTTTAGATGCCGTTATTCTACAATCATTATCGTAGCTTTACTCAGTAAAGCTAAATAAGATTTAGGACCCAGTGGGAAATATTAATCAGCAATAATGTAATATTAACTACTGCCTCCCTTAAAATCAAGTCGTCTCGGCTTGAACATTATTTGTTTAAAACTATTATATAGATTATTGATTTCTTCTTTTTTCTGTTTTAATTTAAAATTACAATATGATGCTTATCTTTATAAATTTGTTAATGTTGTTCTGTTTTACATATGTCTGATTAAATCAATACTTTTTTAATTTGATTTCTACGAATGTTTTCAATAATTTTGTTAAATTGTTATAAATAATGATTTCACTTTTTTCTTTTTTAATTTTAGAAATTTTCAATATGATGCTTATGTTTTTCATTTTGTTAATATGGTTCTAATTTACATCTGGTTAAATTAATATTTTTAATAAATTTAATTTCAATTAATGTCTTTCAAAAAATTTTACAAAATCAAGGGATAATTTTTAAATTTTTTTTTGAAATTTTCAATTCACAAAAGTTATCGAATATTGTCCTTATGGACTATTCTGTTATCAATTCTGACCGTCGTACCTAAATCCTCTTGAATAACCTTCTCAGTATAAATTTTGCTAAATTTATTTCCTAAACGTTTGTTCACTTTTACAAATACCTTTTCGCCTGGATTAAATGTTCTCACTGTTCTATTTCTGTTGTGATATTCTAAGTCAGTTTTTGTTTTAATATTAATCTATTTTTTATACTATTTCTAAATTTAATTGAAGACGAATTAATAACATCGATTGGTCTCAATCTAATAGTAGAATGTATTGATCTGTTATATTTCAGAGTTGCCATTAGTACTAATTCCACAGTCTCAATGGAACTCTGTTCCAAACGAATACACCTCGCTATTTCTGTAAGTGTACTGTGGAACCTTTCGACTTGTCCGTTAGAAGAACTATGAAGTGATGGTACTGCAAAAAAAAAAACTGAAAACTTCTGATTGTTTCTGAATTTCACGATTTCTCGTTATCACAAATGTGTATCTTTGTATCCTTGAATATGTTAAATATTACGTATAATGCTGGTTTTATATCAACTATGATTCGAGATTGAATATTTTTTACAATAGCAAATTTAGAGAATTTATCAACTGCGGTCAAAAAATATTTTCGATCAGTTGCATAGATGTCTACATGTAAAATCTCTCCTGGATACGATGGTATTGGAGTTCGACAAATTTCGGTTCGTTTCGGATGTCTTATATATTTTGCCTCGTTGCACACTTTACAGTATTTAATAATATCATCCAGTTTTTTCTTAATGTTAGGAAAGTAATAGTCCTCCAAGATTTGATTTAGATTTTCCACTGCTGATCTGTGTGCTCTATTGTGTTCGTTTATCAAAATTTCATTTTGATCATCTTCATTTAGGACATCATTAACGAATTTATTCGTACTGAAGAGAAATTTGTAACTAATGTGTGCTGAATTTTCCCTAAAATTGACTGTTCACAATATATCGCATTTTTCACGTTTGGATTTAAAAATTTTCTGAAATTTGAAATAATTTCATTAATACTGGTGAAAGTGACGTAGTGGCGTTTTTTATTTTCAAAAGGGGCTTTAGTTTCAACTTTATAAATAGTACCTTCACTAAGAATTATTTGATTTTTGAACCAGTTTACAGGATGCGGTACAGTTTTTATTACCTCAGTTTGGGATGCTTCACTATGAACAGTGCCAAAAGTTGAACAAGTTGATTCCTGGGAATCTCTACCCTCCGATGCTGTGTTAGTAGAAGAATTTGTTCTGATATCCCTCATATTTGTTCTAATGATTTCCTCAGTCTCACTCGCTGTATCAGTTTCGGAGGCATTGTAAAAAAATTTTGGAGAGTATTCTTCAATAGCCGCTTTACACTTGGATATATTTGAATTTGGATTTTTCTCAGATATTGAATATGTAAGTGGTTGGTGGTCGGTATAAATATTTAGATTTTTTGTCCCATATAAGTAATTTCTTAACTTTATAATTGACCATACAATTGCTAAAAGTTATCTTTCATTGGTTGCATATTTGGTTTCAGCATGAGATAAAGTTCGAGAAATCATTGTTATAGGCCTACCTTTTTGCGACAGCACAGCTCCTATTGCATATGACGATGCATCGGTTGTTAAGTCAAATGGTTCGTTGAAATCAGGATGGAGCAAAAGAACGTCCTCCGAAGCTAATACTTGTTTTAACTTTTCAAACGTTTTTACCTCGGACTCATTCAGCGATATTCAGATATTTTTCCATTTTCACCCCCTAAATATTTGGTATGAGGCTTTGCAATTTGAGAAAAATCCTTTACGAATCGACGATAATAGCTTGCTAGTCCTAAAAATGACCTCAAGCTCCTCTATTTTTCTATTGTTCTATTTTTTATATTTATTTTATAAATCCCAAGTATTCAACAGATTTGCAAAAAAAAAATTGATTTTTCCTTCGATATTCGCATATTTGCCCTAAATAATTTACTTATTATTCCCTCAATGTCTTCTAAATGATCTTTTGACGATTTAGACAAAATTATGATGTCGTCGACATATACGTGGCACGTTTTTCCTATCTCCTCACGTAAAATATCATCCCTTTGAAAAATTCCAGGAGCATTTTTTAACCCAAAAGGTAAACGGCAAAATTCATATTTTCCGTTATTTATACTAAACGCAGTTTTCTTCTTATCTTTCTCAACAAGGTTTATCTGATGATATCCTGATTTCAAGTCTAATGTGGTGAAATATTTTCCCGTACCTAAATTGGCAAGTATAACGGAAATATTTGGAATTGGGTATCTATCAACTATGGTTTTTGAATTTAATTTTCTGAAATCTATGACCATTCTCTTCTTTGGGACTCCATTTTCATCAAAACCTTTTTTACTTACTACTAAGACAGGACTATTGTAAGGCGAATAAGAAGGTCGTATTATATTGTTCTTTAGCAATTCTTGGATTTCGCTATTTAAAAGATCATTCATCGATAACGGATATGGTGGCGCTGAACAATAAATAGGTTCTTTCGTTTCCGTTTTTATATCTGCGGTAACGTTTGTATTAAATGGTAATGCTTCAATTGGGTCAGCAAAAACATTATTATACTTTATAAGCAAGTGTTCTAGTTTCTTTAAATATTCTCTCTCCGTAGTTGGAATTATTTCATCAACAACATTATTTACCTCATTATAGCACAAATACTTTAGTTCTTCTTCGCCACCGTCATATTTTTTAAAATTCCCTTTTTAACATCAATTTGAGCATTTATTTCCTTAAGAAAATCGAACCCTACTATTCCTTCAAATGTTTTTAATACAGGAAATTTATAAAACCAAGTACGCTTTTTAAATATAATTATTTCGTATTTCTCCGTAACCATCGTTCTTCCATGTACATTTTACATAAAAATTTTTATCAAGTGGCTTTGCACCTTTTAATGGCCCTAAAACTGCTATATAATTTTTCGATGCTCCAGTATCTATAAGAATTCTTATATCCCTACCTCCAAATGTTTTCTTTACATGTGGAAGGAGGGACAGTCCCCTAAAAAATTCACTTCATCTTCAGTATTTATCCTCTCGAAATGGTCATTATTTGTATCGTCATTTTGGTAAAATGGTTCAGTTTCGATGTTATTTATGTTATGCTCGAAATACTGCGAAATTTCCTGTTGTTGAATCAAATTTATTCTCTGAAATTTGTTAAAATTTTGCCTATCAGACGAATAAGGGCGTTTATTCACCCGTTGGTCGTAGACATTCACGTTATTAATTCTACTGCTAATGCCAATGTCCATAGGTTCTAGTTGGTGCTGCATATTCCGTTGGGGATTTGTTAATTGTGGGACATTTCTTGCTACATTATAGTTAAAGCGTTTACCATTTTCATGAAACGTATTATTTCTATTCATTTGAAAATTACGATTTATTTGATTCGTCTGTGGTCGAAAACTATTTCCCGTGTGGTTTTCAAAAATTTGTTTGTAATGTGGTGAGTTATAATTTCGATATCTTTTAGATGAATTGTTCCAGAACGTAGTAGCAAAATTATATCTGCAATTATTAATTTCTAATTCTAGGGCAAGTGCCAGTGCTGACGGCATATCTGAAGGTTTACAAGAGAACAAAATGTCACACATAGGTTTCGAGATCCCAGAGACAAATATTCTCAGTGCATCCTGTCTGTATTTATGGTTTAGTGATTCTATTAGTGACCTGTTACCCTCATTTGTCATGATCACCTTATTTATTATTAGTGTTAGTTTTTGCTCAACTTCATCATAAAATGCCTTGGTCAAGCGGAACATTAGAGCAAATACCAGTAGGAATCCGTTGCTACACGGATGGCTCTAAATTAGGGGACAAAGTGGGTCTGGGGTTCTATATTGAAGCCCCAGAAACAGAAATATACCACCGTTTACCTAATCATAACACAAGCTTCCAGGCAGAAGTACGAGCAATAACGGAATGTGTAAATTGGATTAGAATAAATATGGCGCCCACAGGGCTTAATATATTTACCGACAGCCAGAAGGCAATTTGTGCGATATCAGGTGATAGAATTAAATCTAAGACCGTATTGGATTGTAAGAAAGCTTTAACTGAATACTCTCCCAGAGGTAAGGTTCACATCATATGGGTACCAGGCCACTCAGGAGTAATCGGCAACGAAAGGGCGAATGTAATAGCTTTAAAGGGAAGGGAGCTCGATGTAGTTAACCTGACAAACGCAAAACCATTCGACGCAACAAAAGCTGAATTAAAAATATAGATGAGAGAATCCCATAAGGCCTCTTGGAATAATGAAACAGTGGGTAGAACCACAAAGATTCTATGGGGTGACCCTGATGAGAGCAAGACGAGAAATCTTCTCAAAATGAGCAAGTCTGAGGTTAGTATGATGGTACGTATTCTCAGTGGACACACAGGATTACGAGCACATCTATACAAAATTGGACGTGCGAATTCAGACGAATGTAGAGCATGTGGAGAGGACAGTGAAACTCTGGAGCACTTTCTTTGCCATTGTCAGGCATTCGTCGAAGTTAGATCCAAGTATCTTGGAAGTGATGTTATTCCGGAAATAACATTCTTAACCAACACCGATTGGAAGATTCTTAGGAATTACGTCCAGGAAACTGAGTTTCTGAACATGGAAAAATAATACATTCAATGAACAATTTTTTTTTTCTTGAATTGGAGCGCACAACAGGCCCGATAGTGGCCTAGGTGTATTTCTTCGGATTTGATGTAGTATACATCCTCCTATCAACCTAACCTAACCTCATCATAAAATTCTGTGATTGAATTCGAACCTTGCCTAAGGGCGGATAATTCGTGTTCGAGAGTGAATATCGATTGCTTATCGTCGTATGAAAAATCTAATCGGGCTATTATAGCCTTAAAATTTAACACAGTATTATAATAATTGAGCAACGTATCAGCAGAACCAACCACCTTGTTTCTAATAATTGCCATGACTTGATAATATTTCGAACTACCTTCATAACCCTCAAAAAGTCTATGTGCCACCGTAGCAGCCTGTCGCCAAGAAACATACTTTTGCATGTCACCTGAGAATTCAGGAACTGATTTTACTATATCAAGTGATTCATTACATTCAACTCCCTGAACTATTTCGATTTGTCAAAACTCTTCTACCCGAATCGGTGCTTCGATTTTACTCAATCTTCTTTCTAATTCATCTATCTCAGTCTGCATCTGTGATCTAGTCTGTTCTGTGGCCGACAATACGCCGCCGAAACTACATCCCGTAAAACTTGAGAATCCATTTCCCTTTTATTTTCAATACGTAAGTCCAAATATGACAATGTCTTGGTTAATTCTTCAATACTTATGTGGTAGAAGATATAAATCGATTTAAGGTTTAATAAATGAAATATATTATACAATTTTTTCATTCATGTAGTAAAAATTAAGTATCAAGTAAGGTTTCTTAGAATTTAGTAAATATTTTTTTTTTCAAAATAGGAATAGTTTCTTTTATATATATTTTTTTTTCTAACAAGTTTAATTTTTTGGATGCTATTTACAACTTAAATAATTGTATAACAAATAATATTAAATTAAATAAATTTTTTATAGAAATAATAATTTTTTGAAATTTATTTATATTAAAATTAATAATATTATAAATATTCTTAAATTTTAATATTTTTTTTTAACATTAAATTAGTTTTTCAAATTACAACTAAATATACGTAAATATAATAATTTTATAATTTCAATATAGTATTATGTAAAATAAAATTATGTTAATAATTTTTTTCTCTAGATATTCTAATACCCCATTTACACATACACGAAATCTAGTAGATTTCATTTAAAATCTTTTTCCAAATCTAGTCCGTTTACACTTACTATTCTTGACATTTAAGAAGATTTCATTTTTTCTAATATTTCTTGAAAAAGTGTGTGATATGAAAAATAAGAAGGAAAAAGGGGATATTTATCAAAATTCCATTTAAAATAAAAAAATAGATATTTAAATATAACATTACCTTTTATTTTAGATTAACTTTTCATTCATGTTTTTCAATTTATAAAAATTTTGTCGACATTTTAATTTTTTTTGTTTGTTTTGTTTTCCTCTTTTTTCTTATGTAGTGTCGTATTTTTTAGTATTATTTAGGAAAAAACAGAGTTGCATCACTAAAAACTATTAGATTTTGAGTAGATTTTAACGAAATCTAGTTACGAAGTAGATTTTGTTTTGTATGGGAAATCTAGTTAAAATCAAGTAGATTTGGCTCGAAATCTCATAAGTACTAGATTTCGTGTATGTGTAAATGGGGTATAAGAGTATTTCTTATCGAACTATATTTTTGATTTTAAAATTTTCTTAATTTTTATATTATTCTATTTATCTCTTAAAGTATCTCTTAACTAAATTGTTATGCTCTTTATTTTATTAAAGTTTAGATCTTCATTTATTTCTCCTTTGTTGGCTAGACTTGAATTTTTATTTCTGATTCGTTGAATTTTTTTTTATTTCTTTTTAATGAAGTTTTTTCTTTTTTTATAAGATGTGCGAGTTTCGTCTCTCTTTTTTTTAATCTGCTAAGTTCTGATTTGTGTTTTATAGTAGTTATTTTTTTATTTCTTTTTTAATGATTTTTAAACTGATTTTTTTTGTAAGATGTAAGAATTTTATTTTTGATAGAGTTAGGTTCCGTTACTTTTCATAAAGAATTTTTTGTAATTATTCTTTATTAATTATTTTTTTTTAATTCTTTTTTATTTATTTTATTTTAACCGGTTCTTAGTAAAGTTTTTTTTTTTAACGAACATTTTTCTTCATGATTTAGATTTCAATTTTCTAAATTTTATTCTTTTTCAAATTGTTCAAGTTTATACTTTTTTTCACTTGTTTTTTTTTAATTATTTCTTTCCGTTTGATCAGCAAAACTTTTATAAATTTTTTTAGCTTTTCTTTGGTTTGCACTTTAAATTTGTAAATTGTTTCTTCATTTATATTTCAATTTATTATTTCTTTAAATTGTCACATAAAACTTATAAAATTTTAACATATTTTTATTTTAAAATAAGCAAAACTTATTACAAGTTTTTTAGCTTGTATCTGATTTTTAAATTGTCTTTACATAAAAATTTTCAAAGTCAAATTTTTTTACATCGATAAAAAACTTTATTATATTTGTTTTTTCGTGCCTCACAATTGGGCGCCAGTTAATAAAACAAGTGAGTTGCGAATTCTTCTATGAAGATGTTTGTCATTGCTAGTCCAATTCTTGACTCGCTTTACCTTTTTATTAATAACTTCAATTCATTTGTTCAGAATAAAGAAGAATCAATAACTCTCTTTAGATGCCGTTATTCTACAATCATTATCGTAGCTTTACTCAGTAAAGCTAAATAAGATTTAGGACCCAGTGGGAAATATTATTCAGCAATAATGTAATATTAACTTATATTAAGTATACAAAATTATACTTTAACCCTTTTAGACTATGGTGTAAACTTGAGATGTACATTTTTAAAAGAAAATCTTTGTTTTTAAAACTGATAATTTATGTAGTCCATTTTTGCGGTCGATCTTCGACATAATATGTCTAAAAATACAAACCGTATATGTTCGAAAAGGGTTAATTTATAAGTTTTATAGCGCATTTTTGATTTTTTGAAATTCGTGGGGGTAAATTTGTCCCATGTGTTTTAAAGTGTTAATTTTACTTTTTTCACTGTTATTTTAAACATAAGACTTTATACTAAAAATTCCAGTCATCTTTATTAAATTTGGCCGACAAATAAATGATATTTCGATATGGTACACTGAGAATTCACAAATATTGTAAAATTTGACTTTTGAACTTCACAATTTATGGGTTAAGAAAGTCCAATATGAATAAAACTTCGGATATATATTTTATATTATCTGAACTATAATACTCTGAAAATACTTTATTTAAAATGTAAAACAGTAAAGAATTAATACGTATTCACTAAAATATTACAAAAAATGCGATTTTCCCGAAATACGCCGAGTTCAAATTGCAGGTACAGCTAAATTGTAAGAATTATAGATCTAATTTTATTACCGTTTTATTCCCTCATCTATTGTCCATAACTTGTCAACTACCATAACAAATGATAGGTTTTACTATTAAACAATTTGTTTATTGAATAACAAGAAATCGCGTTGATAAAAATAAATTTTTCAATTTAAATAGTTTTTTGCTTCTCCTGAAAAATTTTTAAAATGTTAGATAGGGCCGTCTGCTTTTTAGGTGACGATATATTTCTTAAATTTCATAAAAGTACAAAAAATGTACCAGAGGAACACATAATTACCCGTTTTTGCTCATTTAGGTTGAATTTCTTGTTCCCGTTTTCCCCCCTAAGGGTGGGCTTTCAAAATAAACATATTTCTGAGACTACAAAACTCATCGTCTAAAATATTTTTCTTTAGAACGAAAAAAATAGTCTTAAAACATAGAAGTACTAATTTTTTCCCGTTTTTTGTCCTTTGTCCCATTTTTGTCTCCTTCTGGTCAAGCTTTCGAAACGAAACTTTACTAATACATACATACTTCAGACACTTTAAAAAGCTTAATTGCTCAATTGCATTTTTTGAGTGTTTACAAATTTCACTTTTTACCGTTTTCCCACTAAGGGTGGGCTTTCGTAATATACATGTTTCTGAGATTATAAAAATCATAGTCTATAATATTTTGACTTTATAATAGAAAAAAACGGTCTTAAAGCAGACCGACCATTTGGCCTACTTTTTGTACCCTCCTGGTCCAACATTCCCAATGACACTTTGCTAGTACATACATATTTCTGACAAATTAAAAAGTTTAATCAAAAATTATTTTGCTTATGTATAGACAAAATCAGTATTTTCGCTCAAAAGTATTAATTTTGGCCGTTTTTCTCCCATTTTATCGCCTTGTTGTCCCCTCCTAGTCCAAGTTTGAAAAAAATATAGCCTATAACAATCTCCAAGTATAGATCTAAACGAACAGACTTACAAAGAGATTTATAATATATTTATATTAGGATTATACATGATTTATTTAAATTAGCGATATGATTTCTATTTATCATTGTAAAATGTAAACACCAAAATAAAAACACTCCATTCTACTAAGTTTAACAAAAAGCGAACACAACAACAAAATCTTACAAATCAAACAACTCATCAAGTCTTTTTAGCCATACTATCCAGTCAAATTACGTCTTACTATCCAGTCAAATTACGTTACTATCCAATTTTTATTACGTGCATAGTAAGAAAACGAAACCTAGAACTAAACAATACGCAAGCAGATTACTCAAAAATTTTTGCACTGTTCAGTCGTCGTGTTCAGTTCGGTTTAGTTGAAAAAAACTTAACATGGTCGCTGCTTGTTTGTGTGGCTGCCGAAGAAAAACTAAATTTGAAAATACAAAAAATAATATATTTTATAATGTTTGTTTATAATACATTTGTGATTGTAGAAATTTATTTTAATGATAAAAAAATCAGTAAAAGTGTTTTATTTATTAAAATAAATGCAGATTTTCTTGTGAAATTAGTGAAAATTGTAAAAATTTAATGTAATCAAAAAAGATATCGTTTGGCACAGCAAAATGTGAAAATGTTCCCACCATAGGAAAATTACAATCCACCATAGAACTTTGCTATCATTTGGCACACGCTCTTAGTCGGCAATTTAGAAAATAAAACTAAAAACTGAATATTAAACCCTAGTTATACGGATAAAATAAAAAAGTAAAATTTTCAGCTTCGCTGTAGGACATCCAAGGTATAATCCAATAACTTGTCAGCATGATTATACTCTAATGATAGACAATTTTATGTAGATTACCATGTTGTTAAACAACTTTATGAATATTGGTCCGGTTCTGAGAAAATAAGTAAAAAATAAAAAAAAATTTCTTAAATAACGTTTCTACAAAAACCACAATGTCTCGGAAACTATAGCTAACCGAAAATTTTCATAACAACTTCTGAACTCAGCGGGGGGAATACATAGGAATCAGCTATTTTTATTTAAAAGGCATTTAAGTGAGTGAAGATAAATACGCCGGGTTAAATACGTTTTTCATGTAAGAGAAAAAAATATCGCATGCGATAAAATAGTATTTAATATTTGAAATAAGCGTTTTTTCACATATTTATACAGATTTTTACACATAATTCTAAAAATAATGCACATATATCCTTAAAATTATAATTTTAAATTGCAGATAAAAACATTTTAAGAAAATCATTAAATTATGATGCAAATATAAACCCTTCTAAAAAAATGCAAAACACAAAGTCATCGAACTATCGAAATATGCAGAAGTTATATCAAATACAAAATTAAGGTTTTTGAAAATAAGTGTAAAATTATTAGTTTATGGGAGATGTGATCAGTGTATTTTCGCATCTCGGAGTACGCAACCCAGTGAAGAATACAGGCAATCAATTATACTCTTAAAAGTTCTGAGTTCTTACAGTGACCACTATTTTTGAAAAAATATTTTTTTCATATATGAGTTCTTGGAGGGATGTGGTCACTATGACCATATCTTTCGACATCGGAGAGTGTAAACCAATGGAGAGCATAAACCATAGTTTATGCTATCTAACTGCGTTTTCAGTTTTTCCAAATTGAGTTTGTAGAAATTTATATATATTTTTGAAAATATATTTTTTTCACATATGCGTTCTAGGAGGGATGTGGTCACTATGACCATATCCTTCGACCTCGGAGAATGAAAATCAATGGAGAGCATAAACAATAGTTTATGCTATTACACTGCGTTTTTAGTTTTTCCAAATTGAATTTGTAGAAATTTATAAAATTTTTTGAAAAATTATAAGATATGATTTGGAAAACGGGGCAACAAGTTTATGCGATGAATTTATTAAACTTTAACCTAGAACGTGTTGAAGTAGCAGGCGCAACTCAAGTCTTTAGTTCAATTTGTTGTCTAAACTAATTCATACACACTGTTAACATAAATTCTAAGATAATACAACTTGTTACTTACTCTCTTTGGCGCAACAAAATGATCAAGCTCAAAAACAGGTGCTCAAACTTGTTTGACAAATACAAATAAGTATAAATGTATGTTAATACAAAAATACGTTACATACATACAGTGGTACTGTGATGCAAATATTTGAACTATAGTCGCAAGACAGAATTAAAATAAACAATGTTGAGAAAAAATATAATTATGTTAAAATTGTGTTTATTAATTAATTCTAAAATAAACTAATGTTACTTTTTACACAGTAAAAATAGTGATATGTATATTATATTTTAATTTTTCACTGTAAATAAATCATACATATATTTAATATAAAAGTTTATAATTCAATATAATTTGGAATTCGGGTAATTAATTGCTATGCGTTACAGAGTTAGAAAAATGACATTTACATATGATACTAGCTTTTAAGAATATACAGATTTATTTAAATATTTCTACCCATTATTATTAATCAATAAATAAGGTTTTTAAATAAAGATGACAATTTTCGAAAACGAAAACTGTTTTTTGTTAGGACAAAAATTGTGATTGTCCTTTTATATTCTCTAGAATTTCGAATACAGTTTTCTCCAAACAAATAGATGTTGAAATTACACTATGCGACAAAAATGAAGTGATACTATTTTTCTTAAAGGGGGATCCGAGTAAAACAAGAATATATTTTTGAAATTTAACAAACACGGGTAAAAAACCGGGTTTTCGTACCTTTAAGCACTTATAAGTCAGTAACTTAGTTGAATCTGAACCGATTTTAAGTTTCTCCACGGATTTAGAAAGCAGAAGGCCTTTTTAATGTCATATATAGTGTTTAAGTAACCTGGAGAGATATGTGTGAATTTCATCAGCAAACATATTTTTTATTTTAGTTTTGCACCTCTAGTTTCATTCGCATATGGTTTTGTTAAGTCCAATAAGTATATTTCCTTTCTTAACATATTGTATTATTTATTATTATTAATCAACTTCACATTAGATATTGTCACTTTAACTATTATTTTCTTCTGTTTCACATTAAAGCTCATAGAAAATGTAACGGATTTTTTAGCAAACCTGTTCGACCTTTTTTTTGGTAAAAAATCATATACGAAAACTTAATTGCAATCGAACAAAATAGAAATAATTACTTGCAACTTCAAAATAAATATATGTTTAGAAACATTTTAAATTGCAACATTTAAAAATGTTTAAATTAATTTCAAAAAAGTTTTTATCGCATGATGGACTTTTATATGAATTGTTAATAATATTAAGTATTATGAGTCCAATTGTTTTTACAATGATATATAGAAGGTTTCACATTTTTATAGAAGTGAAATAATAATACAATAATCGTTTTTAAACGAAGTTAGATAGCAAAAACTATGGTTTATGCTCATCACTGGTTTTCATTCTCTGAGGTCGAACGATATGGTCATAGTGATCACATCCCTCCAAGTACTCATATATGAAAAAATTACATATGAAAAGAATCTTATAAACTTCCACAAACTCAATTTGGAAAAACTAAAAATGCAGTTTAATAACAAAAACGATAATGTATGTTCCCCACAAGTTTTCATTCTGCGAGGTCGAAGGATATGGTCATAGTGATCACATTCTACCAAGAGCTCCTAAACTGGTCTTCATTCTCCGAGGTCGAAGGATATGATCATATTGACCACATTCCTCCAAGTACTCATACTGACATATATGAAAAAAAACAAAATTTTCAAAAATTCTTATAAATTTCCACAAACTCAATTTGGAAAAACTAAAAACGCAGTTAGATAGCAAAAACTATGGTTCATGCTCTCCACTGGTTTTCATTCTCCGATGTCGAAGGATATGGTCATAGTGACCACATCCCTCAAAGGATTTTTATATGAGGCTATTACATTTTCAAAAAATCTTATAAATTTCCACAAACTCAATTTGGAAAAACTAAAAACGCAGTTAGATAGCAAAAACTATTATTTATGCTCTCCACTGGTTTTCACTCTCCGAGGTCGAAGTATTTGGTCATAGCGACTACATCGCTCAAAGGATTTTATATAAAGCAATTACATTTTCAAAAAATCTTATAAATTTCCACAAACTCAATTTGGAAGAACTGAGAACGCAGTTAGATTGCATAAATTATGGTTTATGCTCTCCACTGGTTTTCGTTTTCCGAGGTTGAAGGATATGGTGATAGTGATCACATCCCTCCAAGAACTCTTATGTGAAAAAAATATATTTTCAAAAATATTTATAAATTTCTACAAACCCAAATTGGAAAAACTGAAAACGCAGTTAGATAGCATAAACCATAGTTTATGCTCTCCACTGGTTTTCATTCTCCGAGGTCGAATGATTTGGTCATAGTGACTAAATCCCTCAAAGGATTTTTATATGAAGCTATTACATTTTCAAAAAATCTTATAAATTTCAACAAACTCAATTTGGAAAAACTAAAAACGCAGTGTAATAGCATAAACGATGATGTATGTTCTCCACTGGTCTTCATTCTCCGAGGTCGAAGGATATGATCATAGTGACCACATCCCTCCAAGAACTCATACTGACATATATGAAAAAAATAAAATTTTCAAAAAATCTTATAAATTTCCACAAACTCAATTTGGAAAAACTGTAAACGCAGTTAGATAGCATAAGCTATTATTTATGCTCTCCACTGGTTTTCATTTTCCGAGGTCGAAGGATATGGTCATAGTGATCACATCCCTCCAAGAGCTCATATTTGATAAAACTTCTGCATATTTCGATAGTTCGATGACTTTGTGTTTTGCATTTTTTTAAGATAAAAGGGTTTATATTTGCATTATAACTTAATGATTTTCTTAAAATGTTTTTATCTGCAATTTAAAATTATAATTTTAAGGATATATGTGCATTATTTTTACAATTATGTGTAAAAATCTATATAAATATATGTGAAAATACGCTTATTTCAAATATTAAATACTTTTTTTATCGCATGCGATATTTTTTTCCTTATATGAAAAACGTATTTAACCCGGCGTATTTATCTTCACTCACTTTAGGCATTTTCAGTGTTGTCTAGTGTAATTTGTATGAAATTCGAAAAGAAAAACCGCGAGGATTGTTTTGGCTTACATCCGTTTTTGGTCTTTAAGTGGAATGGACTACAAGCGAAAAGTACTGTAACACATTTATGAATCTTATAAAGGCAAACAAATTTATATTTACCTTTATGTATGTGTCTTCAGAATCAGAAAATTCGAAACTCAACTTAAAACTTTTTGAACCAATTTTGAGTTTTTCTATCTTTTTGGCAAGACAATTTGGTAGACATTATGATTTTGAGTTTTTCTATCTTTTTGGCCAGACAATTTTGTAGACATTATGATTTCGCTATAAATTTAATTAATACTTAAGGCCCCATTTTTTGAAAAACTCCAAAAGTGCCATTTTCTCCCATATAAATGCATTTACAAACTTTTGCTGCGATGAGCGTTAATATATAGTAGGACCGTTTATCCGTATTCGATTATCCGGCAACATCAATTATAATGGATGGAAAAAGAAAACATATTTTTTGCATCGACTTCATTTTATTTTGGATTGACTTATATTTTTCTGTAAAGTGTGTGAAGTTAGCTACGAAAGTTAGCTACGTTTTTATCAAAAAATGTTAGTTTGGCAAGTTAACATGCATGTTACTCAAATACTGCTAAATTAACAGAATATTGTGAAGTTAGCTACGTTTTCTGTTCTGAAATCTTACCAAGTTAAGTTAACATATACCTCTCTCAGAGTAAGAGTAAAGTTAACAGAATTAGCTAACATTTAGACAAAAAAAATTAAAAATTTCAAAATATTATATTCTCCATAACCATGGTTCCAAAGACATTTTTAACATAACTATTCAATTTCCACGTCATATAAACAGCACCATTCCATTTAAGGCCGACTTTTCAGTTATGCAAATATATCTACATACAGATTGACATAATATTAAATATTTTTTAAAATTTTTTCAAAAAAGAGCTATACAGATTTCGAAAATTTAAAATACAGATGTGAGACCTTTGTACCCATATTTATCCAATTTCCAGGTCATATAAACAGCACCATTCCATTTTAGGCCGACTTTTCAGTTATAAAAATATATCTACATACAGATTGACATAATACTAATATTTTTAAAAAATTTTCAAAAAAAAGCTCACTGATTTCGAAAAATTAAAATACGGATTTGAGACCTTTGGACCCATAACTGTCCAATTTCCAGGTCATATAGCACTTACAGCACCATTCCATTTAAGGCCGACTTTTCAGTTATGAAAATACATCTACATACAGATTGACATAATATTAAATATTTTTTAAAAATTTTATAAAAAAAGGTATACTGATTTCGAAAATTTAAAATACGGATTTGAGACCTTTGGACCCATAACTATCCAATTTCCAGGTCATATAAACAACACCATTCCATTTAAGGCCTACTTTTCAGTTATGAAAATATATCTACATACAGATTAACATAATACTAAATATTTTTTAAAAATTTAAAAAAAGCTATACTGATTTCGAAAATTTAAAATACGGATGTAAGACCTTTGGACCCATAACTATCCAATTTCCAGGTCATATAAACAGCACCATTCCATTTTATTCCGACTTTTCAGTTATGCGAATATATCTACATACAGATTGACATAATATTAAATATTTTTTAAAAATTTAAAAAAAAGCTATACAGATTTCGAAAATATAAAATACAGATGTGAGACATTTGGACCCATATTTATCCAATTTCCAGGTCATATAAACAGCACCATTCCATTTAAGGCCGAATTTTCAGTTATGCGAATATATCTACATACAGATTGACAAAATATTAAATATTTTTTAAAAATTTTATAAAAAAAGGTATACTGATTTCGAAAATTTAAAATACGGATTTGAGACCTTTGGACCCATAACTATCCAATTTCCAGGTCATATAAACAGCACCATTCCATTTAAGGCCTACTTTTCAGTTATGAAAATATATCTACATACAGATTAACATAATATTAAATATTTTTTAAAAATTTAAAAAAAAGCTATACTGATTTCGAAAATTTAAAATACGGATGTAAGACCTTTGGACCCATAACTATCCAATTTCCAGGTCATATAAACAGCACCATTCCATTTTATTCCGACTTTTCAGTTATGCGAATATATCTACATACAGATTGACATAATATTAAATATTTTTTAAAAATTTAAAAAAAAGCTATACAGATTTCGAAAATATAAAATACAGATGTGAGACCTTTGGACCCATATTTATCCAATTTCCAGATCATCTAAACAGCACCATTCCATTTTTGGCCGACTTTTCAGTTATGAAAATGTCTATATATATAAATTAATATTTCACATTTAAAAAAACCTATCCAAAATTTAAAAATTTTAAATATGTCTTTGGAACCATAGTTATGGAGAATATAATATTTTGAAATTTTTAATTTTTTTTGTCTAAAAGTTGGTAATATAGCTAATTCTGTTAACTTTACTCTTACTCTGAAAGAGGTATATGTTAACTTAACTTGGTAAGATTGCAGAACAGAAAACGTAGCTAACTTCCGTAGCTAACTTCCGTAGCTAACTTCACAATATTCTGTTAATTTAGCAGTATTTGAGTAACATGCATGTTAACTTGCCAAACTAACATTTTTTGATAAAAACGTAGCTAACTTTCGTAGCTAACTTCACACACTTAGGTTTCAGTATATTAAGGACATTCATAAAATATTTTTCTAGTTAGACAATTCACCAATTTTGAATATCATTCTGGGGGCATAATCTGTAACTCGATTCTAATGAAAACATTTTCGAATTTGTATGTTAATTGTTTGAATGTTATATTAATTAACATTGTGTTCGAAAGATTTTTCTTTCAAATCGAAATATAGAGTAAACCCCAAAATTTGTTTGAAAAATTCCACCTCTCATGCTCACTATTTGTGGGCCGTTTCATCCGTAGAACAGTCAAATAGACAGAAATATAAAAGCCTGAATGAAATCGTTTAGCGTCTTCTTCTTGTAAATACATATTATTTTTATAAAATTTATGGGCTCATGGCTTAACCCCACATCTGGGAACAATAAATAAGTTTTAAGCGATTTTCGGAATTTAATCCTGTATTTGACCACAGTTTAATCATTAATACTGAATTTCATTATCGTATATCAATAGTCACATGAACACCAATACTATTTTCGGAATAGTGCATTCAAATGGGGTAAGAACATTTATAGACCGATCCACATAAATATTGGTAGGAATATTTTGGTTTCTTTAAAATTTATTTATGTCGAATTTCATAGGTATAACAACAGTAATGATTGTTAAAGACATTTTCTGTAGGAGGTGAAGGTCCTATGGGTGTAGTGTCAATTATAAAAAGATCTTCATAAAATTTAGTAAAAAGATTTTGGTTCCTACATAATTTGTTTATTTTATAAAGTGAGTGAAGATAAATATGCCGAGTTAAATATGTAATGACGTAAAGAGTTACGTCATTACATATTTGCAAATATGTCTCACGTAGTTGAAAAATATGGGTTAAATACAAATTTGACATATATCCAAATATGTTTTTGTATTTTCCCCGCATTTCTAGCAAAATTATTATTTTTAAAATAATTAAAAACCTCAAATGACAGGAAATTGATCCCCTACCCTTATCTTTAAATGCACATATTTAAAAAACGCCATGTTTTGACTTTTAACACCTTTTCATAGTAGTTGAAGAATTATTCGAAAACCTTAAGTTTTTCCTCCATGAAATGCTGCAAACAGACGGGGTATAGCTCAAATAAAAGGGAATCGAATCCCCTACCGAAATCTTAAAATATATTTTTAAAAAGTTGAAATTTTGATTTTTGTAGATTTTTTCAAAATAAAAATTTTACAAAATTTTAACTTTCGTCCACACCAAAAGGGTTAATGGGGCGGGTCATACCTCAAAAAAAAGGGAGTCGATCCCCCTACCGTAACATTTAATCACATTTTAAAAAAGTGGAAAATTTGATTTTTAACGATTTTTTCAAAATAAAAATTTTACAAAATTTTAACTTTCGTCCCCACCAAAAGGGTAAATGGGGCGAGTCATACCTCAAATTAAAGGGAATCGAACCCTCCACCGTAACATTTATGTACATTTTCAAAATGTGGAAAATTCGATTTTTGTCGAATTTTTCAAAATAAAAATTTTACAAAATTTTAACTCTCGTCCCCACCAAAAGGGTTAATGGGGCGGGTCATACCTCAAATTAAAGGAAATCCAAACCCCTACTGTTGCCTTCAAATGTTTTTTCAAAAAGTAAAATTTTTCTGTTAAAAAAAATTATTTTCTGTTTTTAGAACATTATTCAATATAATTATTATTAATTTTTTTTGTATCGAGTTTTGAAAAATTTCCCGTGAAATTTTTAACGGAGTACTAAGCTTTATTCAAAATTTTCCCTAATAATAAAAAAGACAAAATTTTGGTAAATTTATAGTTATTATCATTAAAATGAATATTATTTTATTTTATTACATTATGATTTTTATATTATTTTTATACCCACCATCAAAAAAATGGGGGGTATATTGTTTTTGTCATTCCGTTTGTAAAACATTGAAATATTCGTCTAAGACCCATAAAAGTATATATATATTCTGGGTCCTTATTAGATTCTAAGACGATCTAGCCATGTCCGTCCGTCTGTCTGTTGAAAACACGATAGAGTCCAAATGGAAGTAGCTAGCGAGCTGAAATTTTGCAGAGATACTTATAGTTGATGCAGTTTATTTGGTATTGAAAATGGGCAATATCGGACCACGATTTTGCCTAGCCCCTATATAAGGCCCCCTTCAGAAAATGACTTTATCGCCCATAACTGGCTAAGAAAAGCATCAATAGCAGAGAAATTCGGCACAAATATGTTTTATGGGAACATAAATCTCTTCATAGAATTTTATAAGGATCGGTCCATAATTGACCCTACCCCCCATATAAATTCCCCTTCAGAAAATGACTTTATCGCCCATAACTGGTTAACAGAAGCATCAATAGCGGTGTAATTCGGCACAAACATGTTCTATAGAGACATAAATATCTTCGTAGAATTTTATAAGGATCGGTCCATAATTGACCATACCCACCCAATATAAAGTCCCCTTCAGAAAATTACTTTATCGCCCATAACTGGTTAACAGAAGCTTCAACAGCGGTGCAATTCGGCACAAACATGTTTTATAGGGACATAAATCTCTTCGTAGCATTTTATAAGGATCTGTCCATAATTGACCCTACCCCCCATATAAAGTCCCCTTCAGAAAATGACTTTATCACCCATAACTGGCTAAGAGAAGCATCAATAGCAGTGAAAGTCGGCACAAACATATTTTATTGGAACATAAATCTCTTCGTAGAATTTTATAAGGATCGGTCCATAATTGACCCTACCCACCGAATATAAAGTCCCCTTCAGAAAATGACTTTATCGCCCATAACTAGTTAACGGAAGCATCAATAGCGGTAGAATTCGGCACAAATTTGTTTCATGGGGACATAAATCTCTTCGTAAAATTTTTTACGGATCGGTCCATAATTGACCCTACCCCCCATTTAAAGTCCCCTTCTGAAAATGACTTTAGCGCTCATAACTGGGTAAGAGGAGCATCAATAGCGGTAAAATTCGGCACAAATATGTTCTATAGGAACATAAATCGCTTCGTAGAATTTTATTAGGTTCCATGATTGACCCTTTCCCCCATATAAAGTCCCCTTCAGAAAATTACTTTAATGCTCATATCTTCCTTAAGAAGCATATATATAACAATAAAAAGTTTTATAGTAACTAAAATCATTTTCTTAAATTTTTGAGGATGGGTCCATAACTGACCCTAACCCCCTAATAAGGTCTCCTTTAGACAAAGACTTTAACGCTCGTTACTGACACAAAAACCAGTAAAATTTTACATAAACAAGATTCGTGCGAGCTCCCTATCAAACTTCATAAGGATCGATCCTTATGGAAAGTGGGCAATATCGGTCCACGTTTTCGCCTAGCCCTCATATCAGGCCCCCTTCAGAAAATAACTTTATCGCTCATAACTTGCTAAGAGATGCATCAATAGCTGTTAAATTCGACACAAACATGTTAAATGAGAACTTAAATTTCTTTGTAAGATTTTATATGGATAGGGCCATAATTGAACATGCCCCCATATAAATTCCCCTTCAGAGAATGACTTTAAGGCTTATTATTGACTCAAAAATGTGAGTACACCAGTAAAATTCTACTTGAACAAGTTTTGTGCGAGCCAAAATATCTTTATCAAATTTTATAAGGATCGGTCCTTAATTAACCCTATCCCCCTTATAAAGTTCCCTTCAGAAAATGACTCCACCCTTCATATTAGATCCCCCTCAAGTAGTGACAGTAACGCTCGTTACTAGCTGTAACGCTTAAATACGACTACAGCGATGAAATTTCGCATAAACATGTTTGTATGAGCCCTTACCCTATGCCGCTATTAAGACCATCATTAGAAAATTATTTTAAAGCTCATTACTTGCTCAAAAATGCGACATAAACAATATTTGTATGACTTAGGTGATGAAATTTTACGAACATAATTTATGTACAAAAGTTTATAAAAATCTGTCTATAATTGACCCTTATTTAAGATGTTCATATTAATATTGTCATATTATTCAACATAGATCGATAATATCAAAGTTTATTAGTAAGAATGACATGATGGTGGGCATATAAGATTCAGCATATAAGATTCAGCATGGCCGAATCTTGTTTTAAGTTTTTTATACGCTTACATATATTCTGCTGATACCAACTTCATGGCGGAACATTTTTTATAAGTATTTTTTTCGAAACTTTATAAAACATTTATCAACTAAGAGAAAACTCTCTTGAAACTGTCACTTAGTGCAGCTGAAGAGTCCAAGGATGTTCATAATAAAGATCATTGTGTACCGCTTCTTAAGAGCTAAATAGAGATGAAATAAAACATGTAATCATAATTAAACGATATTGTTTTATTTCAAAAACAAAGCAGCTACAAAGCCCAGCAGTTCCTTGAGACATTACCGAACTAAATTTTTAATCTACTATTTAAGGTCACCACTAGGCAGCCAACCAGCTAGGTGTCTAGGAAGAGGTATGACCCGTCCCATTACCTTTTTCGACGGGAGAGAATCTAAAATTTTTCTAAAAACAGGACTTTATTCAAAATTTTTTAAACATCTTAAAAAATAGAATAATTTAACTTTTTGAAAAAATATTTGAATATCGAATTTTCCACTTTTGAAAATGTTCTTAAATGTTACGGTAGAGGGATCGATTCCCTTTAATTTGAGGTATGACCCGCCCCATTACCCTTTTTGGTGGGGACGAAAGTTAAAATATTGTAACATTTTAAGTTTGTATGACCCGCCCTATTAACCCTTTTGGTGGGGACGAAAGTTAAAATATTGTAACATTTTAATTTTGAAAAAATCGTTAAAAATCAAATTTTCCACTTTTTGAAAATGTGATTAAATGTTACGGTAGGGGGATCGACTCCCTTTATTTTGAGGTATGACCCGCCCCATTAACCCTTTTGGTGGGGACGAAAGTTAAAATATTGTAACATTTTAATTTTGAAAAAATCATTAAAAATCAAATTTTCCACTTTTTGAAAATGTGATTAAATGTTACGGTAGAGGGATCGATTCCCTTTAATTTGAGGTATGACCCACCCCATTAACCCTTTTGGTGGGGACGAAAATTAAAATATTGTAACATTTTAATTTTGAAAAAATCGTTAAAAATCAAATTTTCCACTTTTTGAAAATGTGATTAAATGTTACGGTAGAGGGATCGAATCCCTTTAATTTGAGGTATGACCCGCCCCATTAACCCTTTTGGTGGGGACGAAAGTTAAAATATTGCAATATTTTAATTTTGAAAAAATCGTTAAAAATCAAATTTTCCACTTTTTGAAAATGTAATTAAATGTTACGGTAGGGGGATCGACTCCCTTTATTTTGAGGTATGACCCGCCCCATTAACCCTTTTGGTGGGGACGAAAGTTAAAATATTGCAATATTTTAATTTTGAAAAAATCTTTAAAAATCAAATTTTCCACTTTTTGAAAATGTACTTAAATGTTACGGTAGAGGAATCGATTCCCTTTAATTTGAGGTATGACCCGCCATATTAACCCTTTTGGTGGCGACAAAAGTTAAAATTTTGTAAAATTTTAATTTTGAAGAAATCGTCAAAAATCGAATTTTCCACTTTTTGAAAATGTAATTAAATGTTACGGTAGAGGGATCGATTCCCTTTAATTTGAGGTATGACCCGCCCCATTAACCCTTTTGTTGGGGACGAAAGTTAAAATATTGCAATATTTTAATTTTGAAAAAATCGTTAAAAATCAAATTTTCCACTTTTTGAAAATGTGATTAAATGTTATGGTAGGGGAATCGATTCCCTTTAATTTGAGGTATGACCCGCCCCATTAACCCTTTTGGTAAGGACGAAAGTTAAAATATTGTAAAATTTTAATTTTGAAAAAATCGTCAAAAATCGAATTTTCCACTTTTTGAAAATGTAATTAAATGTTACGGTAGAGGGATCGATTCCCTTTAATTTGAGGTATGACCCGCCCCATTAACCCTTTTGTTGGGGAGGAAAGTTAAAATATTGCAATATTTTAATTTTGAAAAAATCGTTAAAAATCAAATTTTCCACTTTTTGAAAATGTGATTAAATGTTACGGTAGGGGGATCGACTCCCTTTATTTTGAGGTATGACCCGCCCCATTAACCCTTTTGGTGGGGACGAAAGTTAAAATATTGTAACATTTTAATTTGGAAAAAACGACAATAATTGAAAAAATTTCTTTTTGAAAATGTTACGGTAGGGGGATCGATTCTCTTTAATTTCAGGTATGGCCCGTCCCTTTGCAGCATTTCATGGAGGAAAAACTTAAGGTTTTCGAATAATTCTTCAACTACTATGAAAAGGGTGTTAAAAGGGATCGATTCCCTTTAATTTGAGGTATGACCCGCCCTATTAACCCTTTTGGTGGCGACAAAAGTTAAAATTTTGTAAAATTGTAATTTTGAAAAAATCGTCAAAAATCGAATTTTCCACTTTTTGAAAATGTAATTAAATGTTACGGTAGAGGGATCGATTCCCTTTAATTTGGGGTATGACCCGCCCCATTAACCCTTTTGGTGAGGACGAAAGTTAAAATATTGCAATATTTTAATTTTGAAAAAATCGTTGAAAATCAAATTTTCCACTTTTTGAAAATGTGATTAAATGTTACGGTAGGGGGATCGATTCCCTTTAATTTGAGGTATGACCCGCCCCATTAACACTTTTGGTAGGGACGAAAGTTAAAATATTGTAAAATTTTAATTTTGAAAAAATCGTCAAAAATCGAATTTTCCACTTTTTGAAAATGTAATTAAATGTTACGGTAGGGGGATCGACTCTCTTTATTTTGAGGTATGACCCGCCCCATTAACCCTTTTGGTGGGGACGATAGTTAAAATATTGTAACATTTTAATTTGGTAAAAACGACAATAATTGAAAAAATTACTTTTTGAAAATGTTACGGTAGGGGGATCGATTCTCTTTAATTTCAGGTATGGCCCGTCCCTTTGCAGCATATCATGGAGGAAAAACTTAAGGTTTTCGAATAATTCTTCAACTACTATGAAAAGGGTGTTAAAAGTCAAAACATGACGATTTTTAAAGATGTACATTTAAAGATAAGGGTAGGGGATAAATTTCCAGTCATTTGAGGTTTTTAATTATTTTAAAAATAATAATTTTGCTAGAAATGCGGGGAAAATACAAAAACATATTTGGAAATATGTCAAATTTGTGTTTAACCCATATTTTTCAACTATGTGAGACATATTTGCAAATATGTAATGACGTAACTCTTTACGTCATTACATATTTAACTCGGCATATTTAACTTCACTCACTTAAAAGTGAGTGAAGATAAATATGCCGAGTTAAATATGTAATGACGTAAAGAGTTACGTCATTACATATTTGCAAATATGTCTCACGTAGTTGAAAAATATGGGTTAAATACAAATTTGACATATTTCCAAATATGTTTTTGTATTTTCCCCGCATTTCTAGCAAAATTAATATTTTTAAAATAATTAAAAACCTCAAATGACAGGAAATTGATCCCCTACCCTTATCTTTAAATGCACATTTTTAAAAAACGCCATGTTTTGACTTTTAACACCTTTTCATAGTAGTTGAAGAATTATTCGAAAACCTTAAGTTTTTCCTCCATGAAATGCTGCAAACGGACGGGGCATAGCTCAAATAAAAGGGAATCGAATCCCCTACCGAAATCTTAAAATATATTTTCAAAAAGTTGAAATTTCGATTTTTGGAGATTTTTTCAAAATAAAAATTTTACAAAATTTTAACTTTCGTCCACACAAAAAGGGTTAATGGGGCGGGTAATACCTCAAATTAAAGGAAATCGACCCCCCTACCGTAACATTTAAGTACATTTTCAAACAATAATTTTTTCGATTTTTGTCGATTTTTTCAAAATAAAAATTTTACAAAATTTTAACTTTCGTCCCCACTAAAAGGGTTAATGGGGCGAGTCATACCTCAAATTAAAGGGAATCGATCCCTCTGCCGTAACATTTAAGTACATTTTCAAAAAGTGGAAAATTCGATTTTTGATGATTTTTTCAAAATTAAAATATTACAAAATTTTAACTTTCGTCCCCACCAAAAGGGTTAATGGGGTGAGTCATACCTCAAATTAAAGGGAATCGATCCCTCTACCGTAACATTTATGTACATTTTCAAAAAGTGGAAAATTCGATTTTTGTCGATTTTTTTTAAATACAAATTTTAAAAAATTTTAACTTTCGTCCCCACCAAAAGGGTTAATGAGGCGAGTCATACCTCAACTTAAAGGGAATCGATCCCTCTACCGTAACATTTAAGTACATTTTCAAAAAGTGGAAAATTCGATTTTGGTCGATTTTTTTAAAATAAAAATTTTACAAAATTTTAACTTTCGTCCCCACCAAAAGGGTTAATGGGGCGAGTCATACCTCAAATTAAAGGGAATCGATCCCTCTACCGTAACATTTATTTACATTTGCAAAAAGTGGAAAATTCGATTTTTGTCGATTTTTTTTAAATAAAAATTTTACAAAATTTTAACTTTCGTCCCCACCAAAAGGGTTAATGGGGCGAGTCATACCTCAAATTAAAGGGAATCGATCCCTCTACCGTAACATTTAAGTACATTTTCAAAAAGTGAAAAATTCGATTTTTGACGATTTTTTCAAAATAAAAATTTTACAAAATTTTAACTTTCGTCCCCACTAAAAGGGTTAATGAGGCGAGTCATACCTCAAATTAAAGGGAATCGATCCCTCCACCGTAACATTTATGTACATTTTCAAAAAGTGGAAAATTCAATTTTTGTCGATTTTTTTTAAATAAAAATTTTACAAAATTTTAACTTTCGTCCCCACCAAAAGGGTTAATGGGGCGAGTCATACCTCAAATTAAAGGAAATCGATCCCTCTACCGTAACATTTATGTACATTTTCAAAAAGTGGAAAATTCGATTTTGGTCGATTTTTTTAAAATAAAAATTTTACAAAATTTTAACTTTCGTCCCCACCAAAAGGGTTAATGGGGCGAGTCATACCTCAAATTAAAGGGAATCGATCCCTCTACCGTAACATTTATTTACATTTGCAAAAAGTGGAAAATTCGATTTTTGTCGATTTTTTTAAATAAAAATTTTACAAAATTTTAACTTTCGTCCCCACCAAAAGGGTTAATGGGGCGAGTCATACCTCAAATTAAAGGAAATCGATCCCTCTACCGTAACATTTATGTACATTTTCAAAAAGTGGAAAATTCGATTTTGGTCGATTTTTTTAAAATAAAAATTTTACAAAATTTTAACTTTCGTCCCCACCAAAAGGGTTAATGGGGCGAGTCATACCTCAAATTAAAGGGAATCGATCCCTCTACCGTAACATTTATTTACATTTGCAAAAAGTGGAAAATTCGATTTTTGTCGATTTTTTTTAAATAAAAATTTTACAAAATTTTAACTTTCGTCCCCACCAAAAGGGTTAATGGGGCGAGTCATACCTCAAATTAAAGGGAATCGATCCCTCTACCGTAACATTTAAGTACATTTTCAAAAAGTGAAAAATTCGATTTTTGACGATTTTTTCAAAATAAAAATTTTACAAAATTTTAACTTTCGTCCCCAACAAAAGGGTTAATGGGGCGAGTCATACCTCAAATTAAAGGAAATCGATCCCTCTACCGTAACATTTATGTACATTTTCAAAAAGTGGAAAATTCGATTTTGGTCGATTTTTTTAAAATAAAAATTTTACAAAATTTTAACTTTCGTCCCCACCAAAAGGGTTAATGGGGCGAGTCATACCTTAAATTAAAGGGAATCGATCCCTCTACCGTAACATTTATTTGCATTTGCAAAAAGTGGAAAATTCGATTTTTGTCGATTTTTTTTAAATAAAAATTTTACAAAATTTTAACTTTCGTCCCCACCAAAAGGGTTAATGAGGCGAGTCATACCTCAAATTAAAGGGAATCGATCCCTCCACCGTAACATTTATTTACATTTTAAAAAAGTGGAAAATTCGATTTTTGTCGATTTTTTTAAAATAAAAATTTTACAAAATTTTAACTTTCGTCCCCACCAAAAGGGTTAATGGGGCGAGTCATACCTCAAATTAAAGGGAATCGATCCCTCCACCGTAACATTTATTTACATTTTCAAAAAGTGGAAAATTCGATTTTTGACGATTTTTTCAAAATAAAAATTTTACAAAATTTTAACTTTCGTCCCCACCAAAAAGGGTAATGGGGCGGGTCATACCTCAAATTAAAGGGAATCGATCCCTCTACCGTCACATTTAAGAAAATTTTCAAAAAGTGGAAAATTCGATTTTTGACGATTTTTTCAAAATTAAAATATTACAAAATTTTAACTTTCGTCCCCACCAAAAGGGTTAATCTCTTCTATGAAGAGATTTATGTTCCCATAAAACATATTTGTGCCGAATTTCTCTGCTATTGATGCTTTTCTTAGCCAGTTATGGGCGATAAAGTCATTTTCTGAAGGGGGCCTTATATAGGGGCTAGGCAAATTCGTGGTCCGATATTGCCCATTTTCAATATCAAATAAACTGCATCAACTATAAGTATCTCTGCAAAATTTCAGCTCGCTAGCTACTTCCATTTGGACTCTATCGTGCTTTCAACAGACAGACGGACGGACATGGCTAGATCGTCTTAGAATCTAATAAGGACCCAGAATATATATATACTTTTATGGGTCTTAGACGAATATTTCAATGTTTTACAAACGGAATGACAAAAACAATATACCCCCCATTTTTTTTATGGTGGGTATAAAAATAATATAAAAATCATAATGTAATAAAATAAAATAATATTCATTTTAATGATAATAACTATAAATTTACCAAAATTTTGTCTTTTTTATTATTAGGGAAAATTTTGAATAAAGCTTAGTACTCCGTTAAAAATTTCACGGGAAATTTTTCAAAACTCGATACAAAAAAATTAATAATAATTATATTGAATAATGTTCTAAAAACAGAAAATAATTTTTTTAATAGAAAAATTTTACTTTTTGAAAAAACATTTGAAGGCAACAGTAGGGGTATCGACTTCTTTAATTTGAGGTATGACCCGCCCCATTAACCCTTTTGGTGGGGACGAGAGTTAAAATTTTGTAAAATTTTAATTTTGAAAAAATCGTCAAAAATCGAATTTTCCACTTTTTGAAAATGTACTTAAATGTTACGGTAGAGGGATCGATTCCCTTTAAGTTGAGGTATGACTCGCCTCATTAACCCTTTTGGTGGGGACGAAAGTTAAAATTTTGTAAAATTTTAATTTTGAAAAAATCGTCAAAAATCGAATTTTCCACTTTTTGAAAATGTAAATAAATGTTACGGTAGAGGGATCGATTCCCTTTAATTTGAGGTATGACTCGCCCCATTAACCCTTTTGGTGGGGACGAAAGTTAAAATTTTGTAATATTATAATTTTGAAAAAATCGTCAAAAATCGAATTTTCCACTTTTTGAAAATGTACTTAAATGTTATGGCAGAGGGATCGATTCCCTTTAATTTGAGGTATGACTCGCCCCATTAACCCTTTTAGTGGGGACGAAAGTTAAAATTTTGTAAAATTTTTATTTTGAAAAAATCGACAAAAATCTAAAAAATTATTGTTTGAAAATGTACTTAAATGTTACGATAGGGGGATCGATTTCCTTTAATTTGAGGTATTACCCGCCCCATTAACCCTTTTTGTGTGGACGAAAGTTAAATTTTGTAATATTTTAATTTTGAAAAAATCGACAAAAATCGAATTTTCCACTTTTTGCAAATGTAAATAAATGTTACGGTAGAGGGATCGATTCCCTTTAATTTGAGGTATGACTCACCCCATTAACCCTTTTGGTGGGGACGAAAGTTAAAATTTTGTAATATTTTAATTTTGAAAAAATCATCAAAAATCGAATTTTCCACTTTTTGAAAATGTACTTAAATGTTACGGTAGAGGGATCGATTCCCTTTAATTTGAGGTATGACTCACCCCATTAACCCTTTTGGTGGGGACGAAAGTTAAAATTTTGTAATATTTTAATTTTGAAAAAATCATCAAAAATCGAATTTTCCACTTTTTGAAAATGTACTTAAATGTTACGGCAGAGGGATCGATTCCCTTTAATTTGAGGTATGACTCGCCCCATTAACCCTTTTAGTGGGGACGAAAGTTAAAATTTTGTAAAATTTTTATTTTGAAAAAATCGACAAAAATCGAAAAAAATTATTGTTTGAAAATGTACTTAAATGTTACTGTAGGGGGGTCGATTTCCTTTAATTTGAGGTATTACCCGCCCCATTAACCCTTTTTGTGTGGACGAAAGTTAAAATTTTGTAAAATTTTTATTTTGAAAAAATCTCCAAAAATCGAAATTTCAACTTTTTGAAAATATATTTTATGATTTCGGTAGGGGATTCGATTCCCTTTTATTTGAGCTATGCCCCGTCCGTTTGCAGCATTTCATGGAGGAAAAACTTAAGGTTTTCGAATAATTCTTCAACTACTATGAAAAGGTGTTAAAAGTCAAAACATGGCGTTTTTTAAAAATGTGCATTTAAAGATAAGGGTAGGGGATCAATTTCCTGTCATTTGAGGTTTTTAATTATTTTAAAAATATTAATTTTGCTAGAAATGCGGGGAAAATACAAAAACATATTTGGAAATATGTCAAATTTGTATTTAACCCATATTTTTCAACTACGTGAGACATATTTGCAAATATGTAATGACGTAACTCTTTACGTCATTACATATTTAACTCGGCATATTTATCTTCACTCACTTTTAGACATATTAGGTAGAATATCATAACCCTTTAAAAAAATTTAATTTAAGTACCTGTAATTAATATATAAGACAGGTTTATATCTGTTTGTAATTATTTGTAATTTTCTAACCGATCGTACTAAAAAAAAATTATTTGTGCTCCATTTTATTTGAACAGTCTTCAGCTCCTTTTCAAGATAAAGTCAACTTCTTATTGAAATATATTGAAACTGCACATAAAAATAAAGTGGATAAAACTGATATATGTAAAGTTGAAAATTTTATAAAATCAGTTGATATAAAACTGAAGAGTGTTCGGTATTCCATTGCTAAATTTCGATCGAAATTTTCTGATTGGCTGGATGAATGTGTAGAAGTTGCTATTTGCGTATCAACTGTTGGTGCTCCCTGTAAGCAGTATGAGGATTTGAGCTCAAAATCAAAGAGGAAAAGGTTATCAACTTCACTAGAAACCTTATCTAACGAAGAAGTTTCGGACACTTTTAAAGCAATGTTAAGAAAAGAAAAACAGCCTTTGGATGCCATAAAAATTGCAAATATTCTTCCAACCGCATCACCAAGACGACTGAAAAGAATTGTAAAGAGTATACCCACACCATCATCTGATACAACGTTCACTGAGGAAGAAGCTATTGCGCTTATGTTGCAGCTGGGATTAAGTCGTGATAACTACATAACGTTAAGAAAGGCGCTATCTGAAAAAGGAGTGGATGTTTTACCATCATATGATAAAATAAATGAAAAGAAGAAAAGCATTATACCACCTCCTATTGAAATAACTGATCGGAAGGATGTTATTGGACTCGGCGCTCTACTCGAAAATACTGCTTTAAGGATTGCTTCTGACTTTTCTTCAGACCAACTAAAAAAAATAAATTCTTGTGATATTCAACTCATTTGTAAGTGGGAATGTGATGGGTTATCAGCACTCTCGGAATATAAACAAATCAACACAAGTGAATCATCTTCCGAGTATAAAAGTGTATTTATGGCATCGCTAGTTCCATTAAGAATTCGAAGGTATGCTGACAGCGATTCTCCATCAACCAGTTTCGATGATATTTGGAAGAATTCGATTCCAGGATCCAAAGCTTTTTGTAGGCCAATAAGCTTTGATTATATAAAGGAATCCAAAACAACAACGCAAGATTTGATAAATCGTATTGAAGCAGAAATTAAAAACTTGGACCTATAACAATCGAAATAGAAAATTATTCGTTTAACATGTCCTATGATTTAAAACTTACAATGATTGATGGGAAAGTTGGAAATGCCATTACAGGAACATCATCTACTTGGTACTGCTACATATGTGGTGATAAAAAATCAGAATTTTCGAATATTTCCAATCAAAGGTCAATAAATGAGGAAACATTACAATTTGGAATATCCCCTCTACATGCTCGCATACGATTTCTGGAACATTTTCTACATTTAGCATATGATTTAAAGTACAGAAGCATACCGGAAAATGCAAACAAAAGTGCAAATAACAATAAGGAGTTAATGGAAATGAGAGCCAGTGAGAAAAGAAGAATTCAAGAGGAATTTAAAAAGCGGATGGGATTAAATATTGATAAACCACTCACAGGATATGGAAGCACAAACGATGGTAATACCGCTAGACGTTTTTTTTAAACATTTTGAAACTACTTCCGAAATAACCGGAATTAATATGGATTTACTGCAAAAGGTCAATATTATTCTAATGGCGATAAATAGCAAGCATAAAGTGAACGCAACAAAATTTGGAGAGTATTCTACAAAAGTTTCTAAATTACTTTTGGAATTATATCCCTGGAAAGAAATGACACCTACAGTTCACAAGATATTATGTCATGGAAAGGTCATCATAGAACATAATATTCTGCCTTTAGGAGAGCTTACAGAAGAACCCCAAGAATCGAGGAATAGAGACTTTAAGCATATTCATCAGTTTAGCTCAAGGAAGTGTTCTAGGCAGTCTCAAAACGAAGATATTTTTAATAATCTGATTCTATCTTCTGATCCTGTTTTATCTACTATAAGGAAACGTTGGATTTGCTACAAAACGTTAGCATTTGAAAATATTCATGAATTTAAAGATTTACTTTATCTTTTAGATATGGACTACTGTGATACCGATTATTTTACAAAATTATATTAATATATAAAAAAAAAATAAATAAAGACTATTTTTATATAAAATAAATACTTGTTAATTTTTTTTAGGGATAAAGAATAAAAGATTAATCGTAAAAAGTGGCTGTAAAAATTTATAAAAATTTAGGTAGTAAAACATGCCTAACAAATGTATGGATGAAAATAATAGTACTAGGTAAATTCTCTAAAAGATGTTGAGTTTTCCCTAATTAATTTGTCACTTAAAAAACTTTAGGTAGGCATGTTATATATCAATGGAAAGGTAATTTTGTCTATTTTTCAAAACTGTATATAATTTTTGAAAATTAAAAAATTCGCGGAATACTTTTTTTTTAAAAAAATTAAAAAATGTTTTTTATTCAGTTTTTGCGAAGATACAAATTTTTCAAATTGCAATAAAAATTTTATTTATGAATATTTTTTGATGAAATTTTACAGTTAGGTAGATTTTTTACTCAAAATCCAAAATTAAATAAAAATTTAAAATCCCAAAAATGGGATTTTTTGGTTTTTTGCCTATTATATCCATACCAGGGGCGGGGTTATCGAAACCCGTTACAAAATGATTAAGAACATATTGGGTCATATAAAACAGGTCACTATAATTTGATATCGACTATGCGATTTGAGAATTTTTGCTCAAAATTGAATTTTCCATAAAAAATAGGGTTTTTTTGGATGGACCTGGTCCCCTCGGTATCAAAAATTTTTAGGTTTTGTTTCATTTATCGTATTTTATGTAAAGTCAGCTTTCCAAAAAGTATAAATTCTATATACATCTTCTTAGAAACTTTTTAGATAACTTAAAAAGAAAAAGTTACTTTTTTCCCAAAAAAATGGCAGAAAATCGCCTTTTTTTAATTTTTTAAATTAAAATGCCTATAACTTTGGACTCAGTCATGATTTTTACATAATTCTTTCACTGCTTGATATATAAACTTGTTGTTTAGCGAATAAAAAAAATGGCGAAAATCGGGAATATTTGGACCCGCTATTATCAAAAAACTTAAGTAAGGACGGTAAAAATTTTAAAATTTTAATTTTCAAATGCGAATATCTCCTAAACTATAAGAGATAATAGTGCTCGATGAGGAGATTCTATATACGAAATTTTTTTTAAATCGGAACTCAAATGAAGAAATAGGATCGTTTTAAAAATTTAACATAGCCGAGGTGTCCTCCGCCGGGCCCCTGGTTGGCCTATAAGGTCCAAATTCAAAACCTAAACTCGACAACACCTCCTCTTTGTGCATACCAAATTTCATTAAAATCGGATTAACCGTTTAGAAGTTACCGAATTATTTCCCTCTTCTTTTTTTCCTATACCACTGTGCGCTTTTGGCCAGTTCGCCTAAAGTAACGAGACGTTCGGCTGTAAGCGCCGCCTCATAACTTAAATATGTTTCAATGGGTGGAATATCTAGCAACTTTTCCAGAGCTTTGTTTGAAGTAGTACACATGGCACCACTTATACCCAAGCAGCATGTAGGTACGCTGAACTTCCTGTAGTAGTTTGATATTACACTTTTTGTCCAAAGCAGTCCACCAGGTTCAGTTTACGTAGAAATGTTTGTCTTTCTTGTGAAAAGACAGATTTCTGTCTTCGCCGGGTTAACATTGAGGCCTATCGGTTGAGCCCAGCTCAAGGACGTAATCAGAGCCTCCTCAGCTCTTCTACACAAGTAATTTGGATCCTTTCCCTTTAAAAGTATTGCGGCATAGCAGACAGGTCTAAGTCCTTTCTCAGTTAGGGTCCTTACTAGGCTATTAATAGTGGTAACCCAGAGTAAAGGTGACAAAATGCCACCCTGTGGTATACCGCGAAATACCTTTTTCTTAATAGTAATATCGTACATCTCGCAGCTTATCCATCTGTCTGCACCCGGTCGACATAAAACTGGTCTAGGGATTGGATAAGAGTATCAGTGTGCACGTTATTGAAAGCGCCTTCGATGTCAATGCATACCGCCAGTGTATACAGTTTGCTATCGAAGGATTCACCTATGTAGTGAACAACTTCGTTTAAAGCGGTATCCACCGATCGTCCCTTTACATAAGCATGCTGCTTGAATTTTTAGGTCTTTGTCGGGTATACTGCTTTTAACCATACTATCGACTATCCGTTCCAAAGTTTTAAGTAGGAAGGACGTAAGACTTATCGGTCGATAAGACTTAGGTGTCGAATAGCTAGGTTTCCCTGGTTTTGGTATAAATATTACCCTTGCATCCTGCCATTTAATGGGGGTATATGTGAATTTCAAGCATGCAGTGAATATCTGAGATAGATGTACGGAAACCAGTCCCGCCTCCATCTGTACTCCAATATCGGTTCATCTATATTATTCGATATACCGGGTGGGAAATGAGAGTCCATTAGGAGTTTCAATGTCTCCTCCATATCCCCCAGCCTCCTGCCCGTGTCATCGATCATAGATTCCGGTTGGACATCTGTTTTGGATAGGAATTTTTTATCTTCGATACGCCATTTACGCTGTCACCTGTTCACCGAAAAGTTTCCAGGAGTCTCGTTTGAATTTACGAACGATTTTTTTATATTCACCAAGTTTACTACGATACTCACCCAGTATACAGCGGTTTTTTTACGCCGTGCTCAAAATTATAATTTCTTGATGAGATTGTTTTAGGATTATAATAAAAAGCCTTAGACTTACTATATAGATTGATTTCAATTTGAAAATTTTCTTCAAATTGTTAAATTTTGATATTTTTATGTTACACCTTTTTATATAGCATAATTTAAAATTACATTAAAATTACGAATAGTGTAATAGAAAAAATTACGGTATTATATTCAAAACAGATCAATACAAATTTCATTCAGGTTTTCCAGCTCAATTCTTTGTAGGTGAGATTTTAAGTGGAGAGAAACTTTAAAAGTGCAAATAACCCTATTTTAAGCAACAGAAGAGTATTTTTTGAATGGAATGGCGATTTGGAATTAATTTTGATCAAAGTTACAGATGGCTATGACGATACAAAAACTATTTTGTTTTAGTTAAACATTTTATAGAATGGAATTTATTAGAATAAAAAACAAAAATAAAATTTAATTATCAATTAAATGTCGAAATAAGACCAACAAACATTTACATAAATTGTTGGTCTTATTTCATATATTTCTTGTAATTTACAAAAAGAAAACAAAAAACAGAATTGTATATGCCACAACTTATTTCCACTACAACAATACTCATACTGTATGTATTAGAAAAAAGTATAAAAAACAAAGAAGAAGACAATTTGAAATAAAAATATTTTTTGTAATTCCAAAACTGGTGTAGAAATATCGAAAGCATTACAAATATTTTTAAAATAAAACATTAGTTATACATACTTTTTTATATTTTTATATAGCGCTTCAACAGCTCTTAAAAAACAAAAAAAAAAAACACTTTGCACCAAAACAAAACGATACCCAAATTGAACAGAATAAAGTCTAATAAAAAATATTTGGCAATATGGAAAGGCAAAAAAAAGAACGAAATAGGCATGTAAATGCACACTTTAACAAAATTCTCATACTATTGAAACTACGCATGCAAAGAATTGCTAACTACAATAATATTTTTTAATATTAAGGTGTTTTAAATTACATCTAATTATGACACGCGACAAACAAAAAACTGTACACATTCATGCATTTAAATATTAAAAGTTAAAATACTATAGAAAAATAATTTTGCTAACAGCAAAATTTAAAATTCTAAATATACAAAACATTTTTTTATAATTAATGCAGAAATAAATACTAGGGTATTCATTATGCTTGTTAAAAAATAAAATATTTTTTTTTGTTAAAAGTAAAGCTCGAACTTGATTTTAAACTAAAATAATGAATCAATTGAAAACAGACATAATGGTGGGTGGAAAAGAATAACATTATTATTAAAGTTTGTCAAAGAAAACTAAAACAGCAGGTATCACACTCTTCATAAAATGCTTTAAATTACGTGTATATTTCATCGTTTCAATCTAAAAATCATAAAGAATCAAAAAATGTTCCAAAGAAAATTTCTACAATTACACCGTACAACAAATTGGGAAAAATTGTTGCACACATGAGTAAGACCATATACGTTCGAAACTACATACTTGATATAGTTATACTACATTTTCGGTTTTTTATTTTCTGATCGTTTCTTCCTTTAAGAGGACTTTAAAATTTGAAAGGAAGAGTAAGTATAATTATATTTAGCTAAAATTTGATTTGGTGTAGTGGGTCAATATGGGCATCCACTGAAAGAGGAGAACAACACTATTTTTACGAATAAAATAGTTTTAAAATGTTAGAATAAAAAAACCAAAAAAATATCCTTTAAAATTTTAATCCTTTAATATCCTTATTTTTTATAGTCAGTTCTTAAATTAAAAAATATGTTTGTTGAAAATATTTTGTCAATTTATTATTGTGGTATCACTTTCTTAATTCAGTTGTTATCTTAATGTCTGTTAATTTTTATTAATAACGTTAAATTGACAGGTTTCAGGCAGAATATCTACCATTTAAACGATAACCGGAAGTTGAGATAACAGGCCTTAAAATATATAAAATTTTATTTCGTGTGATTATGACGGTTTAGTGATTAAAACATGCATTTTCCGAACTCTAAAATCCACTTCAGGATAATATGATAAGCGCTATATTATTATAAATATAAATTATAATAGTAAAATATGGCTTGAACTTCCACAATTGACTTATAAACATTAATATCACGATAAAAAGTTACATAAAAAACGTTTATATATGTAGACATAAATCTCTCCTCTTAATTTTATAATATCCCTATTAAAGACCTGTACAAGACAACAATAATGCGACAATTTGTTAAAAAATTTCGTGCTCTTATGATGGCGCACACGATATTTTTTAACAAATTGTCGCATTATTGTTGTCTGGTACAGGCCTTTAATCTATATTTGACTCTAGCCCCTATATGAAGCCACTTTCAGAAAATTAGGTTTTCTTCAATATGTCGCAATTGAAATAAAATTCAACATAAATATTTTATTTGCTAAAGTAAATCACATTTTAAATAAACTCACAACCGGTGTACGGTATCATATGGTCGGCCCAGTCCGGTTATACTTTCCTACTTGTTTAAATATTTATGTATATCGTGGTTTACTAATTGCACATGATATTCCTTTCGCCCTTTTGTATTTTTAATGAAAACTATATAATAAACTACTTTGAAAACATTATTAGGAGGTCAAAGATATTTTTAAAAGATATATAGAATTTAGAATAACTATAGAGTTCGGAATAATTGTGTTAAATTAAAAAGGAAAATATACTTCCCCAGAAGGTAGTTTTAACATGAAAGGATAACGAATTCAAGATATCCTTAATCGATTTTTATCCTTTCATATTCTTCATTCTTAACTTTTTATCAAAACTCGGTTCCACAATATCATATTTCTAATTTTTCTACATAATATTTTAAGAAAAAAAAAAAGACTTTGAAATTTTCAGAGGGGAAAATTTTATTAATTTATTTATTGAGATATTTTAAAAATTTATAAAAATTAAACAAATTTAGCTTTGAAGACCAAATTTCAGACTTTTGTACTCCATTCTAATGTCTTTATTTATGTATAAAATTTCAAGGATATATCTCCTAAACTATAAGAGATAATAGTGCTCGATGAGGAGATTCTATATACGAAATTTTTTTTAAATCGGAACTCAAATGAAGAAATAGGATCGTTTTAAAAATTTAACATAGCCGAGGTGTCCTCCGCCGGGCCCCTGGTTGGCCTATAAGGTCCAAATTCAAAACCTAAACTCGACAACACCTCCTCTTTGTGCATACCAAATTTCATTAAAATCGGATTAACCGTTTAGAAGTTACCGAATTATTTCCCTCTTCTTTTTTTCCTATACCACTGTGCGCTTTTGGCCAGTTCGCCTAAAGTAACGAGACGTTCGGCTGTAAGCGCCGCCTCATAACTTAAATATGTTTCAATGGGTGGAATATCTAGCAACTTTTCCAGAGCTTTGTTTGAAGTAGTACACATGGCACCACTTATACCCAAGCAGCATGTAGGTACGCTGAACTTCCTGTAGTAGTTTGATATTACACTTTTTGTCCAAAGCAGTCCACCAGGTTCAGTTTACGTAGAAATGTTTGTCTTTCTTGTGAAAAGACAGATTTCTGTCTTCGCCGGGTTAACATTGAGGCCTATCGGTTGAGCCCAGCTCAAGGACGTAATCAGAGCCTCCTCAGCTCTTCTACACAAGTAATTTGGATCCTTTCCCTTTAAAAGTATTGCGGCATAGCAGACAGGTCTAAGTCCTTTCTCAGTTAGGGTCCTTACTAGGCTATTAATAGTGGTAACCCAGAGTAAATGTGACAAAATGCCACCCTGTGGTATACCGCGAAATACCTTTTTCTTAATAGTAATATCGTACATCTCGCAGCTTATCCATCTGTCTGCACCCGGTCGACATAAAACTGGTCTAGGGATTGGATAAGAGTATCAGTGTGCACGTTATTGAAAGCGCCTTCGATGTCAATGCATACCGCCAGTGTATACAGTTTGCTATCGAAGGATTCACCTATGTAGTGAACAACTTCGTTTAAAGCGGTATCCACCGATCGTCCCTTTACATAAGCATGCTGCTTGAATTTTTAGGTCTTTGTCGGGTATACTGCTTTTAACCATACTATCGACTATCCGTTCCAAAGTTTTAAGTAGGAAGGACGTAAGACTTATCGGTCGATAAGACTTAGGTGTCGAATAGCTAGGTTTCCCTGGTTTTGGTATAAATATTACCCTTGCATCCTGCCATTTAATGGGGGTATATGTGAATTTCAAGCATGCAGTGAATATCTGAGATAGATGTACGGAAACCAGTCCCGCCTCCATCTGTACTCCAATATCGGTTCATC